>NC_135621.1:67890202-68201452 GCF_053574225.1 Canis aureus | reverse complement strand
GACTGACGCCCACATCAGAGCTCTCCTGGGCGTGCGGGTGCGTGTCTGCGAGCAGTTCTGATCCGTGGTGCGGTGGTCCGGGAGGGGACGGCGCACCTGGCGTGAGGCAGTCTCAGGCCAGCCCCAGGTACGTGCACTCTACCCAGTCATTTAACCACCTCCACTCAGCTTTTTCTTCTTCTTTCTGAGAGGGAGGATAGCGGCATCCTCTCCCCAGGGCTGTCGATTGAGAATTTAATGAATGCTAAAGCACTTTGCATGAAACATCAAAAGCAAAACATCCAATGCCGAATGTCCTCAGACCTCAGCTCAAATGCCATCTCCGCGGAAGCCTTCCTGCCCTGGCCACACCACAAATATGGGGACTCTTCTCCCCCTCTACCACCTTTCTCTGCTTTCCGTTAGACTGCTTACTACTCTCTGACATTTTAGTTCATAGAGTTAGTTGGTTATTTACCTACTATCTTCCCCACAGAAATCCTCAGGTAAGGACTTCTGTCTGTCTTGCCATCTGACTCCAGTCCCCAGGACCTATAACTGACCTATAACAGGCAGTCAATAGATACTTTTTGAATAGCCGAATGGTTCTTTACACCCCATACCACGTCGCTGATGAGGACAGGGGCAAGTAACTCCTCTCGGTGGACTCTTCTCCCAGCTAACCAGCTGCAAAAAAATAAGCAGATACCTCCTCAAAAGCAGGAACAAGGTTTCTATTTAACTGAGATGTATCTGGGAGATTTTCATGCAGCAAGGAAACAAGATCAAAAATTCTCCTGAAAAAAAACAAAAAATTCTCCTGAATAAGTCCTAAAATGAATGGATTTTAGTATGCCAAGAAAAATAGCAGCTGAACTCTTTTTTTTTTTTTATAATATTTGACTGAAGCTGGCCTCACCTGGTCCCTAGGGATGTCAGTCTCGCAGAAACAGCTCTCCAGTAACCGGGAAGCATGACATCAAGGAGCCTACTAATCACTCGCTGATGTCAACTACTTCTTAAACTTTTTTTTTTTTTTTTTTTTTATTTATGATAGGCACACAGTGAGAGAGAGAGAGAGGCAGAGACACAGGCAGAGGGAGAAGCAGGCTCCATGCACCGGGAGCCCGATGTGGGATTCGATCCCGGGTCTCCAGGACCGCGCCCTGGGCCAAAGGCAGGCGCCAAACCGCTGCGCCACCCAGGGATCCCCAACTACTTCTTATTCATACCCAGGAAATAACTCCATTCAGAGTGCCCAGGCCCATTCAAGTCTTCACAATGTCCCACCAGACATTCTAAGGGTTCATACTTAAATATGCCCAGCCTAGAGAGCAAACGGATTTTTGTCAGGGAACCTGGAAAGCCAAATGGTACAAATAATAGTGAAGGATGGTTACCTGGTTACCTTCAGAAACCACCATGCCAGGAATTAACCTTCTTACTGGTCTACCTTGAGTGAGAAAGAGGATGAAGAACTTAGCCAATTTTCTGTAAAACTCAAAACCCATTCCCTTCCACTGAGAGGAACGATACCCAACATTTCACTGTTCTGATTTTAAATACATGTTTCAGGATTCAGACAAATCCTTTTGAATTGAATTATTTACCAAGCTTGATCACAATTCTTAGGGAAAGAACCCATTTTTCAGTACTGATCCTAACAGATGTGAGAACAGAAATGGAGAGGATGAAGACAAGTGTCACACTCATAAGAGCTCAAAGGCAATGAGAAGGCAAAACTTCCTTCAGGAGGAGCCTCAACCATTCCAGTATACCCACTGCCCCTGCTGACTCTCTGGGCCCGCCCCTTCTCATCATGTGTGATGTCAGTATTTCACTGACTCGGCACTTCCGTTTCCAGCCCTCTCTCCCAATGCACCCATTAAAGATGATCTCTTCTCTTGAAGTCCACACTTCTGTTTATATCAAACTATCTGCTTCTGGTTGTCACTGTCCATTGACCTGCTAGTCTTCCCCTTTTGTCCACTGACCGCCGCCTCCCCATCCCCAGGTGATGATGATGACAACTTTTGGCTTAGGGTTCTTCTCACAAAGAAGCATGGGCTTTGGGACGAGACTTGCATTCAGAGCCTGTCTCCAGCATGTCCTACCAGGAAGACCTTAGGTCACCTTGAGAGGCTTCAGCTTCTCAAATGTAAAATAGGTACAATATAACCCTTAACTACAGGGCCACTGTGAGGATTAAATGCTATAACAGATGTGAAAAACTTTAGCATACTGCCTGGCACACAGTAGGTCTCAATAAACAGTAGTTCTTTTCCTTCCTTTCCTGCCCCCCTGCCTTTAACTCTGGTGAGTTCAGAATTCATATTGATAATCCTTTCAGCACTGACTTAACACCTCTCAGACCTCTGGAACTCCAAGTCTCACCCACAGTCTATTTTAGCACCTTCTCAGTCATACCCTGGGATTTCTCAATACTGGAAACTCTTGCAGCTAAAATGTCCCAAACTCTGAAATTCTGTCTTCCAAATTGTCCTTGCTTCTCCACATGTTTATTCCTCCTCATATATGCTGTGGCCCTATGACTACTCACTCTCTCCCTGCTCCCCCAGACCAAGGCCTCATGCCCTTTCCAGCTCCATTCATCCTACTACCCAGGCCAGACATTTAAGCCTCTTCCCTTGTCAGCACCCTAGGGCCCCACAACTCCTTATTCTCCAGCTGAAACTGCTTTGTCAATGTCTAACCTCTGGGAATACTCACCATATACTTTCATCTAACAAAATTCTCAAACCAGGCAGTTAGATTCACTTCCAATGCTACTGAGGAGTCTTCCCACTGACAGCTCCCTTCTTACCCACAGCCCTCCAAATCCTAGCAGTGACACTGTCTCCTGCTTTGCAGAGACATTCAAGTTCATATGACAACAGCTACCACAGCATCTCTCTAAATGGACCTGCTCACTTACGAGTCTCTGGTGGCCTCTAATAGCCACATCCTCAACCACTTCCCAGCACTTGATCCTATTGCTTACCACTTCCCTCTTGAAGATAGCTCTTTCTTTGTCATCCTTCACATTGTACTGAAGTCTCCTGTCTCTCTCTTCATTGGTTCAACTTCCTCCTCTAAACCCTAAAAGCATAAATTCCCACAATTCTTAACCACAAGCCTTGACCCTCTGCCCTAATATTCTCATTGGAAATCTCATCCCCATTACTTTTGCCACTACCTCCAGGAAACTACTTCTAAATTCCATGCCTTCAATTCCACCAAACACTCCAGAGGATTCCAGCAGGGTGTTCCATGGGCATCTCAGATACAAGATCTTTAAATTTATCTTGTTCTTTTCTATAACTTTCTCCAAACTATTTTTATTACAATTCTATCAATTTTCCATTCCTTCATTCTGGACTCTCTTCTCTGATCCTTGACAATCCAATCATGCCAAATCACACTTACTCTAGCTCTTAAATCCACCACTGACTCTTATTCTTGTGTGTACCTCCTGCTTCAGACCCTCAAAACTCTCACTCACTGAAATCTTAGAAGAGCTTTGTAACTGCTTTTCCTTTCTTCTAAGTCTCAGGGTCCACACCACCAGATTAGAAAATAACAAATTAGATCTAATTCATAGTTTAGCTTGGAGTAATAGAACCTCCTTGATCTGGCCACAGTATAGCTTAATCTTCTCTGCTCTTCTCAATGACAATTATCCAATAGTTTACTGTTCCCCAAACATGTGCTTGTATCTCCCACCTCTGAAATTTTTTGTCATCACTCATTCCATCCCATTTTGTTCCCCTCATAGCAGTTCCTCAAATTTCTGCCTGGATAAAAAAATCTTATACATTACTCTAGGCTCAGCTCAAATGTCATATACACCTAAAGTCCTCCCTTATCTAACCATCAAACATTATCTCATGTCACCTCTGAGCAGAGTACTTTGTCTTTCTATCACTTATGGGATTCAAAACACCCTGTATGACTTTCTCATGTCTCCTGCTCATACAAGTGTCCCCCTCAACAAAACGCTCACTTTCATGCTAACCTTTCATGACTTCTACGACTGTCCTCTCTAAGCTACTGCTGCTGACTTGGACCTCTCCTTTCTCTTTTCCCCTTACCTTGTTCTGCTATTTTTTTGCACCAAAGGCTCCAGCCATCACTATCTGTGACCATCTGCCCCTTTCAATTAAAGAGTTAAGTCCCCTCCACTGCATGAAGTCCTACTGTGCCATCATTCCATCTATAATGACTGAAATATGTCTGAAAGTCAAAGGTATGCAAGCTAAATAATAAACTTGCATGGAGGTTCTGTTCTCAAGAGAGCTAAGAATAATCTTACAAAATTCCTAACTATGTTGTCTTTTACACACAATCTTTAATATCTACCTCTGTCATATTGTGTCTTATCATTTTCATTTCTTCACAACTGAACTCTCATTTACCTTAGTAGGCTGAAAAAAGGCCATGGTTCCCACCTACAACAGACCAAAAATGATTCAACCCATCTCATTTATATTCACTTGATGAAATCTACCTTTTGACTCATCACATTTACATTTTCACTTTCCCATTTTGGATGTGTCCTTTTTTAATAATCAGGGGAAAAACAGATAAAATATTTAAACAATTGCATAAGCATATGGTACAACTAAAGGTTGAAATACTGCACAGAGACTGGAAGGCAAAATCAAAATTTTGAAATATCTTATTGGATGTTATAAGAAAACCTCAGTTTGGCCCATAAAAGATAGTCTGGAGTATTAACTACAATATGCAAAAGTGATGGGTATATGGAAGCTGGAACCTGCTGAGGCTCCTCACCCAACACTCAGGATTGTGTCCTGACACCTTGGTAATCCCACTTCAGAGCAAAGTGGCCAAAGGAAAAGCTCAGGATCCCAGTAGTGGGAGTTCTGGGTTTTAAAAAAAAATTGAGAGAGAAAACTTAAAATGGTTTCCAACTGCATTGTTTCAACTACATAAGGAGTTAAAGAGGCTTTTTTGTTGTCTTGCCTAGGATTATGATAGTATTCTGTAAACGATGAAGTGTTCTATAATTGCAATGTGTTAGAACCTTGTTTATATAGAGAATTCATTCCAAATTCCAAATGACTTCAAAATGCATTTTAAAATGTGTCTCATTGTAAGCTCCTAGAAGGCAGGGCCCATTTCTTATCTTTGTATCTTATCTCTCATAATATTTTTAATATAAATACTCAAAGTTCTTATTTCATAAGGATGACAAGATGAATTCATATATAAGAAGAAAAGCCAAATTAACCAACAAGAGGTCTTTAAAAATGTAATCACCCAGCAATGCATAAGCCCCTATAACTTACGTCAAATGGGCATATTTAAATCAGACTCTTTCCAAATAAAAAACAGAAAGCCTACAGATAAGAAAACAATTGTGTACATTTACATCTTCATCAGATTATATTTCCTCTCATGCAAATCAGCGGAATCATCTTGCATAGAATTTGACAGCAACTCTTTCGGCAAAGGCAAAGTAAAATTATGCAGCTTCCTTGGCTCAAAAAGCACACTTGAGCTGTGGCTAGAATGGGAAGGAAGTAAAAGGTAGGAGAAGGCATCCACAGAATGTGGTGCTTTTCATTTGGGGATTTCATTCATTTTCTCTCACTGGCCAATATGAAAACAGGAAAATGTTTAACTTAGGCCTTTGGTGGTGTTGCCTGTGCTTGCTATTCAGGGAATCACCTAACTTGAAACCTCAGTATCCTCCCTGCATGGAGACTGTTAAGATACACACACACACACACACACACACACACACACACACACACCATTTGAACTGCCACTTCTTCCTCTGAATCCAGAATTGGCTCCTCTACTGAGAATCTCTTCCCTGGGAGAGACATCAATGGAGCAAGGAAATTGTCTTTACCTCTGGGTGTGTTACCAGGGTTCCCTCTTTTCAAGGCTCGCCATAGCCATGCTTTGAGAAACACTGATCTGTGCTCCCCTCATTGTCCTGCTGCACCAGAAACAAGGAACAGCAAAAGAACAGTCATTATTTGTATTTGGCAAGAAAGGCAGCAGTAAAAACTGAGAGGCAGTAGGCATGGAAATGTCAAAGTGAGGATCTGAATGAGGCAGAGACAGCAAGCACCGCGAGCAATCTCAGTGGAGAGGAGCCTCAATTATAGACAGATAGGAAACTGATGGAGGTGGAAAGAAAGAAAAGGAGGAAGCGAGGGAGGGACAGAGAGTCCATTACACCTAAGAGCAAAGCAACCCGGGTTCAAAGGCTGCTTCCATCGTCCAGAGTTTGCTACAGTATCACAGCTGTGGAGCACCCAGACTGGAGTTGAAAGTCCCTGGTGTAAATCCTGCCTCTTCCACTTGCCATTTATAGGATTTGGGTAGGTAAATCCCTGAACCTCTTTATGCCTCAGTTTCCTCATTATAAAATAATGATGATAACTACCTAACGGATGTGTCAGAGACCCAAATGAGCTAATGTTTAGAATGGTTAATATTAGAACAGTGTCTGGCATACAGGATGTGTGAGTTGCTACCAGGATGATGATCTGGCAAAAGTCATTTCAACCAACACTCTTGACTTCCTTTCCTCATTTAGAAAAAAGAAGCTAAACCAGTTACTTTCATCTCTACCATTCTACCCACCAAATATGTATTATTTGCCACATACCTTGGGAAAACAACTCCTTAACCCTGCAGCTGTAGGTAACCCTGTAGGTGCAGTTTGCATCCTGTAAAGCAGGACTCCTGGGTGTTATTTCACATGCAAGAAGCCTCCTCCTAGAGTCAGCACTGTCCTCACGCAGCAAGCATTACCCCAGAGGTCTCCAGGGGACCAGATTCCTGCCTGGGAGATGAACTTGTCTCTGGCAGAGAAGATTCTAGGCGGCCTCACTCCCAAAATAACACTCACTTGCAAGAGACGCTACTGCACAAGACTGTAAGCCAAAAATAAAATAAATATTGGGTATTTCATTTTTCCTTCAGATTTGGCTTCAAGGTGGGTCTTTAGCCAAATCAAGTAAATAATGTTTGTTTTTGGTGAACTTCCTTGGTACATCATTGCAAGCAGAGCTAGATTAAATAGCAGGCTTGGGGTGAGTAGGAAGTTCTAGAAGGATCAATTCATAAGGGGCACTAAAATATCACTAGGACATAGAATGTTACGAAAAATGTCATGAGATGGTGAAAGATGTGCTGGTCAAAATTCTCCTCTGGGAGAATACTGAATGCTGTTGGAAGAATACAGTAACTCAATGGATCTCATCTGGGATTGAACTGCTCTCAAAGGGTGTCTGGAAATGGGCGGTACGGAGATTCTGGTATTCACAACTATTGGGAGAGCATTACTGGCATTTAGCATTTAGTAGGTAGAACCAGGAATAATAATCCATGAAATAAAGCTTGTGTGTCTAAAATGCCACTGACTACCCTGTTCAGAAACCACATGAAGTGCCCCCAGAGAACACTCATCTTCTAAGGACAGTGGTCCAGTTAGCTGCTGGATCCCTTTGCCCATGCCCAACAGCCCCGTCGAGTGAGCATGCCCACAGGAGTCAGAGCTAGATTTTTTCAGCTGACAGAGAAGGTAAGGCCACCAGCAAGTCTCCTCCACACTCCAACCCTCATGACTGGCTGCCCAAGCACTGCACCTGGAATTCAAGATCACGTACCTCTTTGTGGAATAGAGGAGCGAATTTTGACCAGTGTGCTCAAACCAGGGGTTTTTTGTTTGTTTGTTTGTTTTTTAAGATTTTATTTTATTCATGAGAGACAGAGAGAGAGAGAGAGAGGCAGAGACACAGGCAGAGGGAGATGCAGGCTCCATGCAGGGAGCCCGACGTGGGACTCAATCCTGGGTCTCCAAGATCACACCCTGGGTTGAAAGCAGTGCTAAACCACTGAGCCACCCAGACTGCCCTCAAACCATGTTTTGCACATTTAGTTCCCACAGCAACTCCTTGACAATGAGAGAGAAGGAAACTGGCAGGCTACATGTCTAGAAAACTGCTCATGATCTCAGTGCAGTCTTGGTCCTTACAGACCCTGCCCTGGGCTCTGGGTCCCACTGCAGAACCGCAGGACCACAGGACCACAGTCCCTGCTGCACCTGGAAACTCTAAGTAGCTCTGCAGAAACCCACTTCCTTGCATCACTAGCCCTAAAGCCAAGGCCCCTTGTGAGCGTGTCTGGTGGGCAAACCAGGGTCACGTGGCTGTGCCCTAGTGCAATGGGGTCTGAGAAAAGGGTGGGAGCCAGCCTCTGGCTTCTAACAAGACTGAGGAATCAAATTCCTCAATACAAAAGGGAGGCTCAAATGCCAGCTGACAGAGTGGAAAGACAAACGTGCAAACACTGGACTCTGAGAGACCTGACCTTAGGAAACTTAACTGCAATCTCCCCTAAGACTAAGGTGACCACGTGTCCTATTCGCCAGAGATCATCCCATTTATTCCCATTGTCCCAGCTTCATTATTAATAACATCCTTTGCACTGTCAGAAGGGCTGTGGTTTGGTAATAAATTATATGCCACCCTCCCTAAGATTCCTGTCCTGCACTGAACCTCAAATGAAGTTTGCACATGGATTTGCATGTACGTATGCATTTGTGTGTGTATGTACCCAAACGCCACCAATCATGCTGCAGAGAGCAGGCTCTGATAAAATAGACACTCCCTCCACTTCCAGGAACCACTCAGTACAATTTGAGACTTCAACTTAAAAATGATTCACAGGAACCACTTCCCTAATAACAGAATTACCTTGATTTTGTATCTGATTTGTTGCTCTGCAGTTGGAAAACCGGAAAGTAGTAATTTCTGGAAAAGATTCTTTCCACTGTCTGTGAAGTGCATTTCTCAGATTCTGTTATTTTATCTCACTTCCCTCAGGACTCTGCCCTTAGCTGCCTTCCAAGTAGCAATAAAATTCACCTTTTTGCTTCAACTTTAAAATGCCAGCATATTTTTGCCCTTTGGGGATGAGTGGCTGGGGGAGGCATAAGAAGAGAAATACAAAAGGAAGATTGAAGGATAGGTAGGAGAAAGGAAGTAGAAAGAAGGCAGAAAATTAAATGAGAGGAAAGAGAGAAAGAAGAAATGAGAATCCTCTTACACGATATATTATCCAAATGTTTATTTCTCTTGGCCTGGAACACGTACTGGTAAAAGCTAGCAATTCATCAAGCTTGGTGGTCTCAGCCTGATTCCAACGGGTTTCTCCAGCTAAACTCGCTCCCAAGTGCCTGAGCCAGCAAGTGCTTCAGCCACACGTTGCAGGACCACAGAGTCCTCAAGAAGAGCAAGAACCTATCCATCAGACTGCTGTATAGTGGGAAGGATGGATATCTAGGTTTATATAAGCTAACATTCAAAAAAATCCTAAACACAGTCCCTTGTGATGTTTAATCCCCAGGGGAAACATGCCCAAATATTATCCAACCCTGATTTTTACTGCCAGCAAAGCAAAACTGAAATACCCTTTCCAAACTACGGAGCAACTTTAACTAGAGATATTAGCTACTTGAGAAAAATCCTTTCTTACGCTTGAAAAACCCTAAAGTCAATTTCACATTCAATTCTTCTGTTATTCCTAGTTTTAAAACAATGGTACCTAAATACATGTTCCTAAAACTGACAAAGGGAAAATCGCACACTTCGCAAATTAAGACAATGCCACCTTCCCAAGATAAAATACATCCCATAACCCTACTATGTTAGTGGTGGCACACCCAGCATTTTGTCTCCCTGTTTACAGGTAATTGAGACCCTGCAGCACGTTATGATCACTAAATACTGAAAGATTTTTAAAGCTTCTGTTTTAACCCACAGCCTCATTCTGATTTGTACATGCCTACATGCCTAGAAATAGGGGAAATATCACTCACTTCTTCTGAATGATCCAATCTCACAATTAATAATTGAGAATCTCTTTTCTCTTTCTCCCTTGCCTTTTTTCTCTCCGAACTAGAGTGCACTCTTCAGCTTGTTAAGCTCAGCTCACTCCCACTGATAATTCACTAGAGATCATAATTTATGGACAATTGAAGCTGCAGAAACATCTCTTAGAAGGAATAGAGCAGATCCATAGCAACAATTCTTCAGGGGAATATTAATCCCCGGCTTTATGTAGTGCTAAGTGTACAATAGTAATCAGAACTTGAGTAGAAGCTGCTAATCATTGAGGGAAAAGGCTGTATAAAGAATTCATAATGGAATTAGCCTGCGGCAAACAAAGAAAGACAAAATTAAATCAGCCATCAAATTGCACCAAGGAATTTTAATTTACAGGTTAATGTAGGATTATGTAACTAATCACAGCTAACATTTTCAATGAACAACCAATAAAATTCTACTCTTTTTTCCTCTCTAATCTTACTAATGGTATTCCAATAACATGCTTTTATTACCCTAGAATATGTTAGAAATGATTCTCAAAAATTCTAAAAGTCTTTCCAGTTGTCAGAACCGGTATAAAACGCTAGCTTTGAAAGAATCAGTCAAAAGTGCAGATCTAGGAAGATCCAATCCTCACTTCAGTATAGACCCAATAATATCTGAGTGAGTTTGCATAAAATGGATTTACAAAGCCACACAGCTTTAAAGTATATGCATGTTTTTCATGCAGTGCAGAGAGCTAAAATGGGACAAAAGAGACCAAATTAAATATGTGAAACTAATTTGAAGCACAAAGTATATCAGCTAATTCTAAATAAAACCACTGCCATAGATTTATATGTCAATATTGCAGACATATCCAATGACATGCACACCAAGGACCGCTCTAACAGAGTTTTCATGGTTTATAAATGTGAACATCATAAAAAGAAATAAGGTTTCTAGGATAAAAAGTTGATTAGCATTTCCTATGGGAGGGGGGTGGAATCTTGTATCCTCCCCAGTTATATTTTGATATCAACCAATGCATGACAAAGACAGAAAAAAAAAAACCCTCTATACAATTCGAAAAATTATATGAAACCCACTGCTTCATAAATATAAATACATAAAAAAGACAGCATAACTCTTTGCACATTGGCAAGGGGAAACTCCAAAATTATACTATATGCTTAAAAAGACATCAGTTTAATCAAAAAGATCTTTTTCCAACATATGGTAGAAGGAAAATTATTATAAATGGAGTAAAAAGTATGTTCATAAGCTTTACTTCATGAGGGAAGAATGCTGGGGAAGACAGGCGACAGCATTCTTCTTGCATATGTTTTTCTTGTCGAGAACAATGTGGGAAAGTCTCATTTTCCTTTAATCTAAATGTTCATTTTATGGAAGCAGCAACATTCAGCCCAGTTATTAGCAAAGGAGTTTTGTTGCTTTATAAAGTCTAATTTTAAGATGCTCACTTCCAAAAAAACATTATGGTGTCAATTGCACTACCCTTCAGCAATCCTGTAATAACTTTATTCAACCATTTCTAATTATAATTATATTTTCAATTCCTTTTAGCTATAGAAACTCTTTATCAATCAGAGCACAAGACAGAAAATTACTTTATTACAGCTACAGCTCGTTAGGCTGAGTGCTCTTAATGAAGCAGCCTCATAATCAGATGAAAATCATGCTGGAGAAAACTTGCATCATTAGTCTGGGCCTTAATTACCAAGAAATATAGTCACTAACAATGATATTCCATTTCATGATATGGTGCATGCACCTTCTACACTACTTGCAATTAATAATTCCACTGACTACTACGGAATCTTTTCTATTTATTCATAACAATGGAGGGGGGAAATTCTAAATTTAATTGAGCGCTTCAGATTGCGCGCTCTTTCTCCCTCTCTCGCGCGTTCAGATTAAAATGTCACAAGGCTAATATTCTATCTTACAATAATTCATCATTTTAATTACATATTTTATGTATGTGAAATGTCTTTTTCGGCTTTATAGTTGAGGTTGACATTTTTGGGGACGCATCTAGGAAAACGTGTGGCCTCTTGTGAAGGTGGTTCCTACCACCCAGAACCGCATCACGGAAATCTGAAGGGAAAAAAAAAAAAAAAAAAAAAATCACCGACATCAGTCCTGTCAATTCTATCCATGTTGGGAAAAGCTGCCAACAAGAACAGGGACATTCATTTAAATTAATGTCGGCGTCTTCTGATAGGCTTTGGATGGCAGAATGGCGATGTTCTGGGAGGAACAAGGCCTTGTGTCACAGGGCCTCTTTGTTAAGCGTGATTGATCACAGACAGAATCAGCAAC
This sequence comes from Canis aureus, assembly GCF_053574225.1. Taxonomy (NCBI): domain Eukaryota; kingdom Metazoa; phylum Chordata; class Mammalia; order Carnivora; family Canidae; genus Canis; species Canis aureus. The sequence goes on along the minus strand of NC_135621.1, from coordinate 68,189,273 downwards.
TTTCCTTTGTGAAAGCCTCCTTTCTTCTGCCCCATTTCCTTTCACCCTTTCCTTGCCTCTCTCACGAAGATCCTTGCTTCTGACCTCCTGAGAAAGAACTTCAGCCAGGGAAGGAGATCTGGCCCCCGGGCCCTCCTGCTGGGTTTTGCACACTGCAGGTCCCAGCAAACCCACCTCATTTCTGGATCCTCTCTCCAGGCAATCTTAATGCTGGAACCCAAAGTGCTGTTGGCAATTGCTGCTCCTTTTCAAACGCAAATTAGGTTACTAGGTGAGGGCAAAGAGCCTTTGGGAGAAGGGCAGAGGGCAAGGGGGTTGGCATAGATAAATGAGATTCCCATTTGACCTCAAAACCCAAGTGTGCCTAGAGCTGAACTTCCTGCCTGACATGGCCTTTCATTGGAATCATTGCCAAACAGCTGATTTGATTAATATAGGCTGCACTTTCCCCAATCATCTGCCTTATGAGCACCAAGCAGTTTGATAAATGAAATTGATAGAAGAGAACGACCTGGAAAAACCCACAAGTCACAAGATGAAGAGCGGGCTATAAGAGAATGCTAATTTTTTTTAAGACCTAAACATCCAATTTCTATACCTGAGTGTTTAAGATCACCAACTTAAAAGATCATTAGCTTCATGATAATTAGTGTTGAGCAAGCACTGACATAGTTCCTAAGGCAATAAGAAGACATTCTCCCCACCCAAATTCAGACCCCAAATAAACAAACAACCAAATAATTTAATAAATGACAGCCCACCACACATACACAAAAATCACCAGATGACAATTAGTCTGAAGATGGTAAAGAATTGACTGTATCATTAGTGAATCTGTGTATTCCCTCTGGTATTGCTAAAGTTTCAAGGGAAGTAGTGGCAAGTAGAATTGTTTTTCACATAGACTTTAGCCAAAAAGTGGACTCATAGCAGGGATCTGGAAGATGAGGGCCAGTAGGAATGGAGGAGTCATGAGGCTTAACAGGAAGATGCAGGCTGCCTAGAGAAGAGTGCTAGGTGGACAAGAGGAGGTGGACTCGGACCAAGGGAAAACACTACAAGCAGCAGCAGGAAATGGAAGCTGTCCAGCAAGACAACGGAAAATGAGACATTAATCAGAACCACACAGAGCACATTTCCACAGGAAAAATGCCTGGCATTTTGGACAGCCAAGAGCTTACAAAACAGCTTAAGATGTGCAGGGATCCTTCCAAGGCAACTGGTTTGCAAGGCCCAGCCTGACATTCTCGGAAGCAACCATAGGAGAGCCAAGGAAGAGTTAAAGGGAACAGGCTACATTTCCACATTCTCTTATTAATGCAAAGTCAGGAAAAGACCTCAGCATTATTGTCCTTGCCTTCAATCACTCCCTAATGTTTCCTCCTAACAGCACTTCATTTAAGTACAAAAGTCGCTGCAGGTACTTCTATCTGGCAGTAGCTACCCACAGAGACACAGGAGAAGCCCCAGTGAAGCCCCAGACCGTTGCTGGGGCCAGAGTGCCACATTCTTAAGTTCCCACTCTCTGTGCCTGGCAATATCCACATCTAGTTCCACAATTAGACAACAGCACATCACCCATATGCATCCAGAGGAGACTGGGGACTCCCACCTTGGAAGGTCTTCAGAGCAAGTCACTCAGACTAACAGTTGCCCAACCACCCTTGTCAGTGCAGTGGCTACAGCATGAAGTCTTCCAGAGCTCTGCTGCATACTGCCTGGGTGATCTTAGGAGGGTGACTTAACTACTCTGTGTCAGGGGCCACATCCCCAAATAAGGGCAATTATGGTATCTGCTTCATAGAGCTGCTGCAAAGGCTATCTGAGAGGAGGCGTGTAAAGGTGCTCATAACACGAGCTGGCACATAGGAAGTTTCAGTAACTGTTAGCTCCGTTCAGTATCAGCACTGCCATCATTATAATCATCACCGCAGACAGGAAGCAGGTATGGCTTGCTCTGAAATAGGGTCAAAGAGTTTAAGCAGTGGTTTTCAAACCTGGCTGCACATAAGAATCACCTGCCCTGAATTCCCCCACTCCAAACCAATTAGATCAGAATCTCCCAGATGGTAGTTTTAAAGTTCTCTGAATGATTCCAGTGTGCAATCATGATTAAAATCCACTGATACTGAGTCTCAAGGCCAATGCATATTTAAACATGATGCTGCCAGCTAAAAGGCCTACATTTTGGCAAGCGCCAAAGCCCTTGTCTGGGTCTCCTCAAGAGCAATGGGAATCTTGTAGCTCCATTTTGAGATGTGAGGGTTTGGAGCATTTATGGCCCATGAAGGAGCAACCACAGCCTTGGCTGAAGGAATGTGCTTGTTGGCTTTTCCAGCTGGCAAAGTGGTCCATTTCCAACATACAAAGCATAATGCATGCAGCCAAATGTTCCCACAGAACGGCCACCTGTGACTTGCAAACTCTCCTGTCTGGAGCCAGGACACGCACATGCAATAAGGCAAAAGGTCACCCATGAGCACCAGGGAAAGGACTGTCTTCCCATGTGGTTTAGTAAGGGCAGACCATGCAAAACCTGCCGAGAGAAGTCATATTTAGGCCACAGGGGGAGGAAATGACTACCAGTCAGGTCTCTGAGAGTGAGGATTAACCTGCCAAAACGTACGAAGTTATATTCAGACTAACCCTGAATGAATGTGACAAATCTAACCAGTCAAATCCTCAGCTATCTTGATGACTTTGGCAGCTGTTTGACAGTTACATTTACAGGATCTAGGAAAACTAAAAATTTCAACTACTTAGACTCCTCAGACCTAAATAAATCCACAAGACACTCAAAAGACAATCCTCTATTTATTTACTTTTAATATTTGGGACACTTCTGCCAGAGAAAGACCATGTACAGAATAAAAGAAAAACTACAATTAAAAAAAAAAATAAGAACACTACACAGCATCTAAACTCATCACTTATTTTAATTCATATTCTTCTTCTGGCAGGAGGGGACTTACTTAGATGGTGGTGGTTACTGGAAACCTGAAAGGAGACCAGTTTATCCTGGGCAGGACAGGTTCACACAACCTTCCTGTCCTGGCAGGGAGCAGGCAAGTACAGGAGAGTTCCCTCCCAACCACAGATATCAAAGCCCTTCTTTGCTGACCCCTGGCTGCCTTTTCACCCCACAAAAGGATCACGAAAGAGAGATAAGCTAGATAAGAAGAGAAAATAATAAACAATAGGTGAGAAATACCAGAAGATTTGTTTACAACCACAGAATTTAGAATGAAAACTTAAACAAGGAATTTAAAATCAAACATAAAAATATTGTACAACAAATATTGTATAATTCCATTAAAATGGGGTACAATAGTTATTAGGGACTGGGGGTGGGAGAATGAGGAGTTGTACAGGGTTTCAGTTTGGGAAGATGAAGAAGTTCTGGGGATGGATGGTGGTGATGGCTGCACAACAATGTGAATGTACTTAATGCCATGGAACTGTCTATGTAGAAAACGTTTAAATGCCAAGTTTCATTATGTATATTTTATCACAATTAAAAAAAAATCAAACTTGCAAACTCTCCTGCCTTGGTAATCAAGTCCATGTCAACTCCAGAGTCTGCTACTTTACACTTCCTTTTCTTTGCCTCATTTTGCCATTCTGCCTCAGGTATACATGGAAGTATTTTTTATAGGAAAGCCACAGTAGTCACTATGGGCAAGTATCAGTATTCTCCCTACCGGTTACAGAAAGAGAAAAGAATTGGGGACAATTAGATAGGAATATCTTCATTGTCAAAACTATAGATAAAGAACCCACAAAAATATGCAAACCCCAAGAATGAGTATTATTTCTTAATGCTTTCCCTCCTTTATCAGGAGATATTTTTATCTAATAAAAGTGGCCTTTTTTTTTTTTTCTCATGATTGTCGAGGCCAGCCTCTGAATGACTGACTGAGACTGTCCCATAAGACCTGGGAGACCAGTATGTTCTGAGTTCATGAAGAGCCAGGTCAGCACTACAGCAAAACTTGATGTGTCTTTCCCATCACCATCACCGGGCTGGTTCTAAACTCTCACTGCTCCTTCTGCCGAATAACCTTGGCTGTCAATGCCATGGCTTCAAGGGACCAATATCCCAATCATAATTTGCACTGCTAAGTATCTCTTCATATGACTTTGTCCCTTTTCACTTTGACTCTAAAGTTCGGGAAAGCAGGGACTCTGCTATGTATCTCTTTGCTAAACCCTGTGATATCTAGGGATAGACAAGAGTTAGTGTCAAGCAGTTTATTTCTAAGTGCCACAAACCATGCAATCTGTGTCCCATTCTTTAGGCCAGTGAGTCTTAACAAGGGACAATTTGTTCCTTTCCCCACTCAAGGGATATTTGCCAATATGTGGAAATATTTTGAGGTTGTCACAACAGAGGACAGGGGAGCTACTCGCATCTAGTGGGTAGAGGCCAGGGATGCTGCTAAACATGCTACAATGCACAGGACAACACCCACCCACAACAAAGATTATTCCACCCAAAACGTCAATAGTGCTGAGAAACCCTGCTTTATATTACTGAAAATTTCACAGAAATTATGAAATAGTTTTTCCCATCCTTGTTTTACAGATAAAGCTCAAGAAAGTTAAGTAAATTCTCCAAAGTCACCTATCAAAGAAGTGGAAAAACCAGGAATGGATCTCAGGTCTATGGATCCAAATCCCCACTGCCTCTCCTTGAATGAATGAATGAATGAATGAGCAACAAATGAAGTCAACCCGCTGCTCTGTGCCAGGGAAGCTGCAGAAGGGCAGACTGCACTGGAGGCAGATGCAGGCTGACCTGAGACCACCTCTCAGCATCACTGTTGATGCCCCAAGCCAAATGTTCAGGCAAGCTGGCCTCTTCATCACTGCTCAATGGATCTGCCTGCCCCAATGGAGTGGAAAGAGAGAGGTCAACCAAGAAGACCTCCCATCTCCACGACACTGCCACAACACAGTTCCGGGGGCTCCTGGGGAAGACACAGCTACCACTCCCAAGTGACTCATGAGAAAGCGGAGAACTGGGGCAGCAGAGCTACACATGCAGAAACCATAAGCCAAGAGAGACTGCCTAGGGAGATGACCCCTACCAGCTGGTCTTTTCTTTCAGGAAATGGAGATAGATGGAAGGATAGAGGTTGGAAGTGGTCTCCAGGTTTCCCCTTGTGGTAAAGCCAGGAGTCTCAGCAAATTTCTTTCTGTTCCTCTGAATAGTAAGCCATTCACTCAACAGACCCCCACACAAGTCGGTAGTTGTTTAAAAAGATAACCACCACCACCCCTCAAAAAAAAATCTGCTTTACAATACTGAGGTTTCCATAGATCAATGACAAGTACCAATCTTCAGATGAAGTAGGACACGAAAGGTCTGTTTCGAAAGCCTGGTCACTGGGCCCAAGCTAGGGAGGTCCCTCTCTCCCCACTGCCTCCTGCTCCCTCACATCTCCACCTCGGAAACAAGGGCCCAAGCCTGAGGATGGAGTAATTAAGGGCTGCTTCTGTCAACCATTTGTGCTAGAAGTCTTACGGATGTTTAACTCCCTCAGGCCCCAAGCATTAATTAAATTCTTTTTACCTGCTCTCTCTGATTTTTCTGGAAGCAGAAAACTGCTAGGGGAAAAGAAAAGTCCTATGGTTATGTCACACTACAAACATTACAACCCATTCATCAAGGATTTGGAAAGTGCCTTCAAGGTGCCTAGCACCTGGCCCACCTGTAAGGGCCACTCTCCCAGGAAGACGACCACAATGACAAAGATGGATATGAACCTGCAGCGGCCTCCCAAGTGGCTCTATGAGGTTAATGTGGGTCTAGGGTCATGCCCAAAGCATTCATGGGTGGTGGAGCTTTTTTCCCCCACTACTGAGCAGAAAAAAACAAAATTAAATAAAACATGGTTATTTTTTTGTCTATTTGGTTGGGGGGGTTGTTATTGGGATTTTTGTTGTTTTACTCTTAACTAAACTTCAGAGTTTATTTGGATTTCATTACTTTTTCCATTAATGTTTTTTGGTTCCAGGAGCTTATCTAGGAAAACTTCCTATATTTAGTCAACTAGTCTCTTCTCATCTATGCCAGTTTCTCTGTCCTTCCTGGCTTTTCAAGACCTTGACACTTTTGAGTACTGGTCAGGTATTTTGTAGAATGTCCCTCAATTTAGGTTTGTCTGAGGTTTTTCTCAGGATTAGACGAAGGGTCTAGGTTTGGGGGAAGCATATCCCAGAGGTGAAGTACCATTCTCATCACGGCCTCTCATGAAATGTTTGCTATGTGCGTATCCACACAGCATCACTGGAGGTGTTCACCTTGATCGTTCGGTTAAGGTACCTACCTGATTCCTCCACGGCACACTTGCTATTTTCCCCTTTCTCTATTCTTTTAAAGAATGACAGTCCAGCCCACATTTAAGGCAGAGTGAGGCATTTTTGTCACTTTCCACCTTCAGACAGATGCCTTAGAAAGAAATACAAATCCACTTAAAAAAAAAAAATCTGGAAATCAGGACCTTGGTCTCTCTTCTCAGCTGTGTAACCTGGGATGACTCACTGCTGAGAGTTACTCGCTTCGCTTTCCCCTCTGTAAGATAGGCACAGCGGTCCTGCCTTTTCCAGAGGGTAAATATTGTAGGCATCATGGACCATTCAGTAGTCTCCTGTGGAAACTACCCAGTTACACCACTCTAGTAACAAAAGGGGCCCGAGACAATACATAAACAGTGGGTGTAGCTGTGTTCCAATAAAACTTTATTTACAGGAGAGTGAAGCAAATCAAGAAACAGACTCTCGATTATACAGGACTGATGGTTACCAGAAGGCAGGTAGGTGGGTGGGGATGGGTTAAATAGGTGATGGGGATTAAGGAGTACACTCGTGACGATGAGCACTGGCTGATGTACAGAAGTGCTGAATCACTAAATTGAACACCTGAAACTACTATTACACTGTATGTTAATTGAAATTTAAATAAAAACTTTAAAACTTTTTTATTTACAAAAACAGGCTTTGGGCTAGATTTAGTGGATCATAATTTGCCAACCTCTGATATCCATTAATTTCTCTTCAAGAACATCTTTCATCACCCTATTCTCCCCATCTCTGCCCAAAAAGCAGTAAGATCTTTAGAAAAAAAGACAAATTATTCAGACCTTCCTAGATCATCTGACTCCTTGCTCTAGAGTCCACAGAGATTATTTACATATCAACATTTTCTGGCACTTTAAGAGTTATCAAAAATGTCATCAGTCACCAAATGTTTCACTAATTATTGCAAACATTTTAAGAAAAAATGTCCCAGGTTTCTTTCCCCGAGTGATGTATTTCAGACATAATTTCAGTTTAATTAATAGGGGATTTCGTTGTGACCTGAAGGGTGTGAGAAGCAGCAGAGAATCTGTGGTTTGGTTAGGAGAGAAGTAAAAACCTGTCTCTGCCTGTAGAAGGAAAACTTCACAAAAAAGAGAAGAAAAAAAGCTGGCATTTTTTTCAGCTGTGAAATCCAGCTGATACCCTCATTAAAAGCACCAGCAGAACATCTTGAAAAAAGTAAATTAAAGGAGATGGAGGAGGAGCTAAGAGGTACAAATTGCGGGAGAGGGGACTGGATTTAGCTTACTTATTCTCTGAAAATAATTCTGTTTCTTAGCTCTATCGCAATCTGTATCTGTGCCATACAACCTTACAAAATCTTAAACCAGCAAAAGCAACAAATCTACAGTAGGATTTATTAGGCCCTGCCTGGCAACATACAGCAAGTCAACAGACAGGGTCCCTGCACTTGAGGAACCAAGTCTTCCTTATAGTGGCTTCATTTGGACTTCCTGGCCTTCTGAAAACATATACTCATTTATCTAAGCAATAATGTCCCTTTTTTCGAGGGGTGCATTTGGAGGGGAGATGGTTGTTTTCAATTACTAATAAGCAAAATGCCTCGTCCACATTTCCCAAAACACTAGGTTACATTAGTTTCAGTTTTAATATCCTGCCAAAGGAAAAAAAAAGTCCCCAAATATGAAACAAATACAGCTGTCTAATATTGCTGTTCAAATGCCACTGCATTAAATAAAATTCCATGCTGTAAAATTTTGCAAGGTGATAAAACAAAAATGATATAATAAATATAAAACATCTGCGTTTTTTTTTTTAAACAAGACATTTGGAAACCGATTTCATTTATATTTAAACTTGTTTTGAAGTGTTCCTAGTTTTGAAAAACATCCTAGTTACAGTATATTAGATTTTTTTTTCCCCCAGGCAAAAGATTAAAGAGCTGATGCCCAAATGAAGGAGGACAACGGGATGAGAAACCACCATCGTGTTTTCCAGAATAAACCTTATATTTGAATCTTCAGCTGGCTTTCAGTCATAAAAGGTGGCGGCTGGGGCAGGGGGTGGGATGGTGGGGGTCAGTGCCCTCCATCAGCAGTGCTGGAAAATGGATTCTCACACACGCACCAAAATGTGTTAAAACATCATTAAGTTTCTGGCAACAGCTCAGACACGTATGTCCCAGAAAGCAAAGAGTTTAACAGCGTCTGTCCCTCCTCTCCGTGTGCCTAGGCAGGGTAGTTCTTTACCACACTGAAAGAACAGTAAGACCACCCACCACCTTCAGCTCAGGCAAGCTTTGGTGTGGAGGGGTTCAAATATGGGGGACTCTGCCTCTACCATAAGGCTGGGAAATCCAGGACCTGAGCATCTGGGAACTGGACCCAACGACAGCTCACACAGGGCTCAGATTCCTTTGGAAAACCAAAGAGCGAAGGCAAATGACATCGGGAGGGTGGGGAAAGAAGAGGGGAAAACTTTTTGTGCATCTGTGTGCTACAATTTTAAGCATCCTCGCTCTAGAAAAAAGAGCTGACTGATAGAAAGAATGCACGCATACCTGAATTCACAGATGGGGACTTCACCACCATCCACCTTCATAACCATCATTTTACCAACAACGCCTATCTTTTAACTTTTTTAAAAAGTTAACTTTTTAACTTTTAACTTTTAACAAAATCCAGAGAAACTTCTTTGTTCATTTCATGGCTCACAGCGGAACAGAAAAATTGTGCTTGAAACAATCAAGGGAAGAGAATCTGGCCTGATGACTGCTCATAAATGAATTTTCAATATTAATATTGGCTTTCATTGAGCACCGTTTTGTGCCACATATTTTATAAACACTGATACATTTCATCCTATGATCCTTGCTATTGTAGGTAGTCATTTCTGTCACCTTCCGAATGAGGACGATGAGCTCCAACAGGTCCAAATAAATAGCCCCAGGTCACACAGATGGCCAGGGGCAGAGCAGACACTGAACCAAAGTCTGGATGACTATAAAATCACAACAGGTCATTCCTCAGCATCTCATAAATGGGGAGTGGGTTGTAGCCCAAGGTTAACATACAAAATGTACTGATTTCAGCCACTAAAAAGAGGACATTTGAATGGATCAAAAATTCCACTTGACAAAGTAGCTGAAGAGAAATGCAGTTAATATTTTTGGGATAAGAATGAATTTGGATCTAGGTTTAATCACATGTCAGTGAGAACTAGAAGACCATGCCTTGATGCACAGTGAATAGTGGATTGTGTGCAACACATGTCATTTATACATAAAGGCATCTTTCAAGGCTGTTTGCCAGGAATTCGCTCTCATGAACTCAATCTGTTCCATAATCTTACTTAATTTGTTTGGAAAACTCTTTCCTCATAACTAGTGTAAAAGTTCCCTTCATCCCAATCTCTACTCAGTTCACACAGAAACACTTAATGAACATGTTCCCTCAAAACCATCCCATATCCACAAATGTCCACCGAAATTTTAACTTTCTCTCCTTACATAACATGTACCATGATATTTTCTCTAATTACCTAATCTGGGCTTCTGTTTTTCGTTGTTTGTTTGTTTGTTTGTTTTTTTAATATGACTGTGATAGATCCTGTGATTATCTCTGTAACATTCATTCTATGATCCCAGGGAGGTTTGAGTGAACTGCCCACACTCCTAGCTCCAGGACTCTGTTTCAGACTTTCATGGTAATCTCATCTCTCTTGACAATTTCCACCCAAGCCTAGGGTTCAGGGATGATCCAATCAGGGGGAAGCTCAAGACTTTTGTTTGAGCCTCCTGGGAAGGGACTTTCCCTCTTCTGGGGATGTAAATTAGGAAGCAGGTAGCTCTAGTCATGGCCATCTGCTCTCCCTCAGTCAAGAAAGGAACCCACCTCAAAATGAACTGGGAATGAAATCCAATCCACACACTAAGGAGGGAGCTGAGAAAAATTCAGAGATGGAGAGTCAGAATCATGAATGCACTACACAGTACAGCCTGACCTCGTGCAACACTTCTCAGTTACATGTAGCAATTAAAATTTCCCCTTCATTGTTTAGGACAATTTGAGCTGAGTTTTATTTTGCTCGCAAGTAGAAAAAGTTCTCACTGGTACTCTGGGTTTTACAGAGTACTTTGAGAATGTATTAGGCAACTTCTAGCACTAAATCATACAGCATCTACTCAGTACAATGAAGTTGCATCTTAAAAGTCACAAGAGTTTAGAATCTAGTATTATGATGTGAGAAAATCACACATAGCAAAATTTACTGTGGAAAAATCCCTAAAGATGCTACACAGTAATTCTCATGTACATTAAAGTTTAAAACTCAACTACAGGAAGAAACACTTAAACATGTTGTGACATATTTATACCCATGGATTAACGTACCACAGATTCAGGATTTCTACACTGAAACCTACTCCATAAAGAGGCATTCAAGGTCCTTCCCAATACGACCCCACCCACCCCAATAGTCACATTTGTGCCTTCATGCTCTAGCACATGTTGTTTCCACTGAAGTTCCTCTTACATTTTTCTTCACCTGGCATACCCCTATCTATACATCAAGGCCCAGCTCAAATACCACCATCTCCTTAAGTCTCCTAACTCTTCCTGGGAGACTTAATCACTCTGCTCTGGACTCTTGCAGGACTCTCACATCTCTAGTAAAGCACTTACCTTGTGGTTTGAGACTTACCTGTTTGCTCTTCTCTCTAACCCACAGACCATTAATGATTCTAGGGAGAGAGTCTATCATATTCGTTGTTGTATCTCTTGCTTTAGCATATAAGACTGGCTCAGAGTATGCACTCATTCTGTCTGCTGAATAAATGTTCTTAATTTGGTTGACATATCCTAAATTTGTCCAGTCCTCACCATCTCCAGTACACATGTTCTAATCCTGGCTTAGCCAGGGCATAGCAAGAGCCTCCTAAATACACTCACTGCTTCCATTCCTATCCTTTTCAATCTCTTCAGGACCAGAAGTACCTCTATTAGAATCAGAAAAAAGGCACCCCTTTAAGCAGATAAGTTAGAAAAAAGTGCTCCCTCTAGACTGATACAACTCACTAGGAAACAACAAAAAAAGAGGTGTTCCCTTTTCAGCGGAGTTACTAAATTGATGGAATGAAAGCCTAGAGCTGGTGGTCTTTGCCAGTGCACTGGGGGGATGGGGGGATGGGAGGAGACATATATTCTTGACACTGAAGTCAGCCAGGAGGAAGAAAGATGGAAAACGGACAGATTCCTGATTGTGTTGTTGGGCACCTGGGTCCAGAAAGAGTTATCCCTTTCTAGTTACCTGAGCCGTTAAGTTATCTCTGTGCTCAAACTAGTTTAAATTCTATTATAGATATTTACTACCTAAGCAGTCCAGCTTATATGCCACTGCAACATGCTAAAAGCATTAATATGTGACTCAGGGAGAGTGTTTCTGCAAAGAAACACTAGCTAAACTACAAAGGGCTAGAGACAGACCTACCAGTATTGGTATAGGCCTAGAGCCCCTTGATGTCTGTCATTCAAACCCATTTGCAGAGTCTGCTTAAACGAGGATTCTCTACTACAACACTATGCTCCAAATTCTATGTGGATGAGCCCCAAATTGAGCCCCACTAATTCACCTTTTATTTTCAAAATGCTTTTGTCATATACATCAGAACTGAAAGGAAGCTTTCATGAAAGGTCATCATAGGTATCCCTGTCTCCACACAGTTCTGCCCTTAAACCACCCTAACTGCCTAGCGCTTTCTTCAAAAAGGAAACTACCTGACCTTCTGAAAAGTGTTCGAATGTTCAGATGGTTTCATATCATTTTTTTTAAATGCTCAAAGATACCAATGCAATCCTATGAAATATTGAACAGAAAGCCTTGAGGGCAAGTCAAAAAGCATCCAACATCATTAGATAGCTTGCCTTATTCTAACCAAGGTTATAACTGTGGGTAAAAAGTGAGAAATTCTGCCAATAGTTTATTTATTTATTTACTGCTTCAGGCACATCAATTGCACCTCTTCCCACTTACCCACCTCCTCCCATCACACAGAGTTGGATCATTTGATTTCAGTTGCCTTGTGGCATGGTGGATGGGCTGAGTTCCTTTTCTGGTTCTGCCAATTATTTGCCAGGTAACCTAGGCTAATCAGTAACCTTCTTTTGGATTCAATTTCCTCCTCAGAACAAACGGGGATGGTAAGAACACAAAGATTACTGTGAGAAGCAAATGAGATCCCCAAGTCAGAGCACCTAGCATAGTGTCTGGAACAGAGCAGATGTTCCAGACACATTTGTTTGCTTGTTTTTCACTGAATTAACTGTCTTTGGCAAAACTGACCAGGTCTTTCAGCATCAAATTGGGTAATTTCACTACTACTTGCTCAAAGTGTTCTCTGGCTAGTAAATTCCACTAACATCCGCCCACTTCCTCGGGTTAAAAGTGAATCACTGTCTTGAATCTTGTTTTCATCAAAACGCACATCCATTCTACAAGCAAGACCTGCTGGTTAGACCCTAATAAATGCCTCAAAACTGACTATTTCCTACTGCCCTAACTTCATCATCACCTCCCAGCTAGCTACATAGTGCAACAGCCAACTGGTCTCCTGTCCCCCTCATCTCCCTTCAGCCTCTACAAGGCAACCAAAGTGACATTTTCTGAAATGCAAACCAGATCATGTCAATCTCTTGCTAAAATTCTCTTATGCCCTCCGATGATATTAACAATATCTATAATTTATTGAGCACTTACTATATATAAGGGGCACAGGTCTAAGCACTTTGCACATATTAAATTATTAAACCAAAAATTGTCCTCTCTATGTTCACACATTAAACAGATAAAGAAATGTGATACACACACACACACACACACACAATGGGAAAGAGATAATTCAGCCATGAGAAAGGAGGAAATCCTGCTATTTGCTACAACATGGTTGAAACTAGAGGGCATTACTGCTAAGTGAAATAAGCCAGACACAGAAAGACAAATACTGTCTGATTGCACCTACATGTATAATCTAACCTCATAAAACCATAATGTAGAATGGTAGTTGCCAAGAGTTGGGGGGTGAGGCAAATGGGAAGAGGATGGTCAAAGGATACAAACTTCCAGTTAGAAGATGAATGAGTTCTGGATATTATAATGCACAGCATGGTAACAATAATTAATACTGTATTGTATACTTGAAATCTACTTTTAAGAAAGTATATGGTGAATGTTCTCACCAGACACACAAAAAATGGTAACTATGGGAGGTGATGTATGTGTTCGTTAGTTTGATCGTGGTAATCATTTCATAATGTGTATGTATAGTAAATCATCACATTTTATATCTTAAGAAAAAACCATGTTGTACAACAAAAAGATAAACAATTTTTATTTGTAAACCATACCTCAATAAAGCTAGAGAAAAATAAAACTTTTATTTTACTTTTATATCCCCCCAGGTTCTTTTTTGTTTATATAAGTCATGCAATTAGTGGCACAGAAGCCAGGATAAAGCACAAACTTTCCCTTCCTAAGAGGTTCTATAAGACCTAATCCCATCCTGTCTGCTTCCTTACTTCACCCCTCTTAACACTCCTCCAACCTTCTTGTTTCCTAAGATCTGGCTACTCTGGCCTTTTTTGTCCCTCAAACACTTCACAACTCATTCTTTCATGGGTTCAAAGACTCTTCATCCAAGCTCTGCTCAAAGGTCACCATCTTGGAGAAGCCACCCTTGACCATAATGTTGGGTGAAATGGATGTGAGCACTCATCACTACCATGATACCCACCACATCTCATGAGTCCAGAAGTATATCCCTTGAGGACTTCTTACTGTTTTTGCTGGGGGAGGGGGGTGGTTAAAAAAAAAAAAGGAAGGATACTGCTATCATTTATATCAAGTATCTCATAAATTCCCTTGCCTCTAAATTTGATTCTAAATAGAAAAATACCTATAAAAGAAGTAGAAAGTCTATGGAGTGTTTCTGAAAATCGTGTCTTAGGATCCTAAAACGTTTTTTGGGTTTTTGTTCTGTTTTGGGGGGGATTTTTGCCCCTTCAGTGAATAGACTACTCTGAAACACTCTGAAGGCTAAAAACTGATGGTACTGAAAACGTTCTCTCACCAAAAAAAAAAAAAAAGACTTATTTTAACTTTTCAAAAAATATTTGTATTTCTTCGAACATTCCTACAGTTCTTTTTTAAAGGCAATTCAATTTAGGGGGAACATTATGACAATATGCATCTTCATGCCAAAGAAAGCTTTTCATTGGCCTCTCTCATGTTTCTGGCTTTCCTTTTCCAGCTGTTGTATCAGATATAATCATCCAAAACTGTGATTTGTCATCTCCATCAAATTTGGTTTATAATTCTCAATGTTGCAGTTTATATGAAAACATTTATAGATTAAAACTCAGAGCAAGAGACAGATTTCACAAATTAGGGACAAAGTTAATACTCCTCAAAAGGTTGGATTACAAGTAGACCTGAAAAAACACTGGAGTTTATCCCAAATGTCAGACAGGCAGTACACTGCCTTGTTCTACTGAAACATGGTATAACAGAGAGCCATCCATGCTGCCAAGCCAGCCTGGAGATTTGGTTCCCTCCTATAAGTAAGTGAACAGTGTAAGAGAGGGAAATAGATAAAAATGAGTTCTTAGATTATTTGACCTGTCAATCCAAACAGAAGGATCATATTTAGACTTTTGATTAAAGTTGAATGAATCATTACTTCCAACCTACAATCAGTGCCCATGGCAGCAAAATATTGATCAAAATAGGTTTCATTTATTGAGTTATTACTATGTATCAGGCAGTAGTGTGTTAGGCAATTTACATGATTTTATTCAATAAATGTTTGTTAAATAAGTAGTTCTTTATATTAGGATGAATTCTATGAAATTGACATTTTTGTAAGTAAAAACAGTCCTACAGCAGCAGTTTCATGCAGTTCATTCTAATACTTATTCTGTCTCCCACCTGACCCAGCACAATGTTTATCATACACAATAGAGCTCAGTAAGCTCTCATGTCATTTATTAATAGTTTTACTTCCTCAGTCTCAGGGCACTGGGGGAGGGGAACAGCATTATTTCACCAAGATTCAATCTAGTCATCTCTGCTCTGTTGATCTCAGCCACACAAGTTTCACCTAAAACGTTTGTCTCACTGCCAGTAAACAGTGAAACTTGCTGGCAAGTCTCTGCCCAGTGTAATCACAGGGAGCTATGGGATATTGCTGTTACGCACTCAATTAATGCTCTTCTTTCCTATCTCCAGGCAACCTGCTTTTCCTTTCTTGAAAGTCACCATAAAAGGCATTTTATGGTTAAATAGCTATAGGGAAACACCCCAGGAGGATTGAATTTAGTGCTGGATTAACCTTAAAAACTGAATTCTAGAAAAACATATATCTCAATTAGTAATATTTATCATTCTTTAGGAAGTGAAATGAAATCGCTAAAAATGAATGATGAGAAAAAGATTCCACTTCTAAAGAAGTTGGGGGGGGGAGTGGGAGTTGCTCAAATGCCCCAACCAGAAATTTAAACTAAATTTGAATAGAAAAGCAGATGAAGCCATTCAGACAAGGGGATATGAAGCTGTTCCATTTGAATACACTGCCTGAGGGAGTGTCTTTGCCCAACACCTTCTCACCAAGTCTCCACCCCCTCACTCCCAACCAAGAAACAAAATTAAAATATGCCAGAATCCAGAGATTCCACTTCACCCAGAAGCTAAATTTAAATCACAGACCAAGAGCTGAACAGAAGAACACAATTCTGTATCCTCCACTATCCATTTTAATAACTACAGCTCAGAATCTTAGGACATGAAGGTGATAGTCTAGATCTGGTGTGTTTTAAATGAGGAATAATTTGCCATTTAAAGTGGGAAATGTTGAGATTGTCCCTAAACCAATCTTTCTAGACTGTTATGGGGCTAACAAGGCAGGGAAACATCTGCTTGCCAGCTGTGAACATGAACCAGCTGATTTATCTGCAGGCATCAGACACCCAACTGCCCCAATATGGTATGCAGGCCTACTGGAGCAGGAAGGAGGGGAGAGGACCACTTTTCAGAACGTAGAGCCAAGACAGTTCAAGTGAGGGCTCACTGTGGCCCACATATGTTTCTACCTCTTTTCTCCTCTACTCAACCCCACCCCCTAATCCTCATAGGTTAACCAATAAAATTGGTACCTTCCAGGTTTTTAGCCACTGGAATACCAAAAAGGAGGTGCGTGCTCAGCCCCAGTGACTGCAACATGCATGACTAAGTGGTATTTATTATCTTAATTTTGTGAAAGTAGAACTAAATGAAGCATTTGTAACATAAATCCATGTGGAAACCCAATGGAGGATGAAAACTGTTCTGTGTGCACTTAGGAGGTACCCGGAGCACCTCATTCTTCTATGAGGAGAGTGGGCTGCTCCCAGACAGGGTGCAAGATGGTTGCACCATTAAGATCTCTTCTCCACCAACCAGGATCCAGAGCTGACACCACATGGGCAGCAATCAGCTGGGAAAGGCTGCGTCTTCGGCAGCCAAGTACTCTGCCATGTGAGCTGGGAAGTGCCAGAGCAGAAATCAGGACACAACATTCTTGTGCTGGGATTCATACTGAAGCAGTCTGGAGTGTTCATACTTCCCCAGCTTTAGAACCTCTGAAATTCCTGAGCCGTCATCTCTGAGTGCTCTAAGTCAGTCAGGTGAGAAGACAACTAGAAGAAACTTTACCTTAAAACCCTTGGGTCATGCTCTCCTCTGCCAGCCCAGCATTATCAGCCCTCCCATCCCTCAAATGAACAAAAAGTGCATGCTCTTAGTCTCCTCCATGTTCAAGCAAGAAATCCATGGCCTATTCTCATCATCACTGAAGACCCTGGCATTGCTTTAAGAACATGGGCTTTGGAGTTTGATGACCCTGTTTTCAACTGGGTCTACTCCTTATCTTAGCGAGCTGCTTAACTTCTC
Organism: Canis aureus; assembly: GCF_053574225.1. Lineage (NCBI taxonomy): Eukaryota > Metazoa > Chordata > Mammalia > Carnivora > Canidae > Canis > Canis aureus. The sequence continues at coordinate 68,171,972 of NC_135621.1, read as the reverse complement.
TGTGACTAATGCCCTTTGTGAGATAAGGATAATCACTGAATCTAACTGCTGGGGTTGTTGTAAGGATTATATGAGTTCACCTATTTAAAGGACTTAGAAGAGCCCCTGGTACATCGTGAGCAATAACAGATGTTAGCTGCAATCGCCATCACCATCATCATCTTCTTTTTGTTCTTCTCCTAGCTCCTATTTTTAAAGAAGTGAAAAATTCAGGCCTTGGTCTCAAAGTCAAACACTGATTAGGTAACACAAACCATACATTTTGGAAGGGTTCAAATGAGGAGGGAGTGGCAGAGGGTGAAGAGTTAGGAAAGGCTTGTGGAGGGAGACCTCCATGGGGTCGGGCACAATGGCACTATTTTTCCTTTTAAAGATTCTATGTATATGGTGGTGGTGGTGGTGGTGGTGGTGTGGGGGGTCCTTCTGTTATTTCTAAGGGATGAGAACTGTTTGAAAAGCTCTTCTCTCAATTACCTCTCTAGAAAATTTTTATTGTGGTAAAACCACACATTTAACATAGGCCCAACTGCTAACAACCAGGGAAAAAGCAGTCTCTCCCCACAACCCTGTATCTAGTCAACACTGTAAATAGAACTGCCATGTGATTATTGAGAAGGGTGGTAGCTCCCATGCAAACTACATATTTGATTAGGATCTGAACTCTTTGCTGAACCATGAATTCAAAATAATTTAGGTGATACATATAAATTTAATTTCTTTGTTCAAAAACTCCACATCTGAAATGATGCCCTGCAAATGTGGAGCTCTCACTGAGGTCTACAAAATGAGTCTCCTACTAACTCGTCTATACTGTGTGGAAATAATCTTCAAGGAAAGGAATAAACCTATTTTAAAAACAGCTGAGTCCTTTAGATCATATACCCTAACCAATTTATGGAGATAAATGGAATTCAGTATTAAAGAAATATATTTTTCCACTCCTCCAGAAAATGTAAATGCCAGCTACAAAATAGAAAGAAAAAGACAAAGAAATCAAGAATAGAGCGGCACGAAAAGAAAGCCAGAAAAATCAATTCAAGGACAATTGAAGAACCCTCGACTTATTGTCCCTTCCTGCCTTTCCCCCTCACCTCCATATCCCCCACTGACCCAGAGGAATTCTATCTAGGAACATCACAGAGGAGAGGAACCTAGAGAAAAACAGCCGCTGAAGAACACAGAATTCATTTCCACTATCTGGAATCAGAGAAGGCATAATTTTCTAGAAACAAATCCCCCTCTTTCTACAGTGGGGCAGTGTCCACTCTTCGCTATCTTTCCTGCATTTCATGCCATTTCATTTTCATACCACTCTCACATTAACCCTGAACTAATTATCAGGACGGATGAAAAAAATAACAAAGGAGAAAGAGCGAGAAAGGGAAAACAAAGTAACACTGTGAGTGACTGCTTGCGTCCTATTAATATAAATGAATACAAAATACTTTTAAAAAAGTGCATTAGGCAGATATTGGCTTATGATGGGGTCAATATCACGATTTATTTAACTCTGGGGACAATAAATCTTGATATTGACTAAAAACATAAGTCAATATGTGTACTGTTGTGTGCATTCTATTACAAAAATGAGGTTTTTAACTTTAATGGCCCCTTCTGCAAAGAGGAAAAATAAGTCCCTCAAAGGTCCTCAACTCACAGCCACACAACATCTGCTGGGAACAGACTCTTCTCTGGCCCAGCTTCTCAGCATCACTTCGGAATGGTCAGTTGGTCAGCTACTGTGGTAGACTGAATTGTTGGTCCTAATTCTTCCCTCCATCTGTATCCACAACCTGTGCTGCTTATCCCATACAAAGCAGAGGCAACTCCTTAACTTGGGGCTTAGCTTGTGGTGCTTTAGCCAATGGGATGTGGGTAAAATGGACAGGCTGCCAGTTCCCGCTCTAATCTTTAATAGCCTCTTAGGTTTTGTTTGTTTCTTGTGATTCTGCCAACATAATGTAAAGAGCCTCCCTTTAAGTGGATGCCACCCCTTTAGTCTGAACCCCCAAGTAAGTCCACATGGAGCAGACCCAAACCCATGCCTCAGTGAAGAGCCAGGCCCAGCTGGACCCACAAGTGACAGCACTGACTCAAGCTCAGCTTAGATGTGAAAGATAAATGCTCACTGTAAATGCCACTGAGATTTAGTGGTTGTTGTATAGCAGTCGCTGACTCCTACAGGTAGCATTCACTGAGCGATCATTATTCACACACTCACTGTGTCTTACCCTCTTGTGGGATCTTCAAAGAGAGTTTGAGATACATGCCCTGACTCTTAGGAACTTACAGTACAATAGGGGAAGCAAGACACCCATATGATGGACTGGCTTCCTTTAGGGTAAGTTATATTTAACTCAGACAACTGTCGGACACTTCCCTCTTCTCTTAGCCAGGGGTACTAACTTCCTCAAATCCACACATATCCAAAAGTTGAACTCAGTCCCCTTGCCAGTGTCCAATAAAAATACAGTAATTCTGAGAACTGGGGATGTTTGTTTTGTTTATGAAAAATATCAGGGAGACTTCACTGAAGTGTGGTATAGGGTTACACATAGCATTCTATTAAAATCTGTAATAAGTGGTTTATTATCCATGAAAGCCTCCACAGTGGAGGCTGAGGGCTCAGGGCTTCTCTCTCCTCTTTGACCCAGTGACTTTGTATTATCCAACTCATTCTGTTATCAACAGATACTGAAATCTTCAACAAACAAAACTACTCTCTTTAGAAGGCAGTTTAACTATCTGAGATTTTTTTGGTGTCTCAAGCCCCAACCCAAGTGGCTGATCAAAGTCCTTTTTTTAAATTAAAATACAAAAAAAAAATTAAAATACATATATGAAACTTCCCAAAATAATTTTGGTAAGTAAAACTGTCCTTATAGAATTATCACCATTCACTAATTTTTCCAATAGGTATTTATTGAACCAGTCACTGTTCTAAAGGCTGAGAATATAGCTGTGAACAAAAGAAACTCCCTTGATCTCATGAAGTGTTGTCTCAAGAGCAGCAGAGAGACAATAACAGTTAAACTCAAAAGATGAAAGTCACGTTGGGCAGCAGTGAGTACTATAAAGAAAATTAGCCCAGGGCAAGGGGATCCTTCTGCCATTCTAGACAGGGTGGTCAGGGGAAGCTTCTCTGAGGACACTTCCTCAGAGAAGTTTGAGCTGCAACCCGAATTGGGCCTAAATCCCTGAGTGCTTACTTCATCTATTAATCCAGTATTTATTGTGTATTTGCTGCACTGAAGGGATAGTGTTTGGCTGCTGAGAGGCACAGCAGAGAATCATAAGTGGATACTCTCCTTGGAGATTTAGTCAAATGAAAGAGATAAAACATACACTTGAAGAAAAAAAGATATAGTATACCTGAAGATAGAAAATAACATATGCTGTGTAGAGAGAATACCAGGATGATTTGGAAGAATGAGCAACCGCACTATGAGAAGTCAACAGATTTTCTTAAAATTGTAAATTTTAAATGAACATTTTTCTGAAATAATCTAAAGTCATTGTGTCAAGAGTAGAAGAATTGTTCCACCTCAACTATCCAGATATTTTTATATCTTTTACATCCAGTGTATATCATACATGACAATTTTATGTGTAAACCAACAATCTGTATTTTATACCCAAATATCATGATAAATAAAGAGTAACCACTTTCCATTATCTTGTTCTCTCTCCTTTTCTTTCTTGAGTGTGATGAGATGTAAAATAACTTTGTAAAATAGGAATTTTCTACCCATTTTCAAAATTATCATTACAATGTAAATCTCTATACTTGGAAGCACAAAATACACCTTAGATTAGGAGAGATTTAAGCAGAGGTGGGGTGATAAGTTCTGAGAAGTCAGAGAATGTTCCCATATCAGCTGATGGTATGGACCACTCACACAGGTCTATGACTGATTGAATAATACAAAGAAGGCAGAGAGATCACTCACGACAACATCTAACCACTCTGAACCCTCTTTTCTTTCTACAGATTTCTATAGATCTCTACTGATTAGACATATCTCCAACTCAGTTCTTCCATGCTCTTCTAAGAAAAGGTTTACATTTCCCTACTGAATGGATTTGGAGAATGTAGGTTATGGGAAAAGAGTGGGTTTGAGGAATGTGATAAACACTGCTAATTATCCGTCAATATCCATTTTTTTAAATAATAAAACAGAAGAGGATAAACTATACAGTGGGGAAAAAGACAGTCTCTTTAATAAATGGTCCTGGGAAAACTGGACAAGTACATGTGAAAGAAAAAAACTGGTCATCTTCTAAAACCATACACAAGAATAAACTCAAAATGGATTAAAGACCTAAAAAATGGGACCTAAGACCATAAAAATCCTAGAGGAGAACACAGGCATTAGTTTCTCTGATAGGGGTCATAGCAACATTTTTCTAGGTATATCTCCTAAGGCAAGGGAAACAAAAAGCAAAAATAAAATATTAGAACTATAGCAAAATAAAAAGCTTTTGCATAGCAAAGGAAATGATCAACAAGGGATCCCTGGGTGGCGCAGTGGTTTGGCGCCTGCCTTTGGCCTCGGGCAAGATCTTGGAGACCCGGGATCGAATCCCACATCGGGCTCCAGGTGCATGGAGCCTGCTTCTCCCTCTGCCTATGTCTCTGCCCCTCTCTCTCTCTCTCTGTGACTATCATAGATAAATAATTTTTTAAAAAAGCAAATTTGAAAAAAAAAAAAAAGGAAATGATCAACAAAACAACAAAGCAACCTACTGAATGGAAGAAAAATATTTGCAAGTGATATAGTCAATAAGGGGTTAACATCCAAAGTATATATGTGAACTTATGTGTTGAGAACTTATGTGACTCAACACACACACACACACACACAAAGGGGGCGGCGGGTAGAGGACCCGGAATAAACACATTTGTAAAGACACACAGATGGCCAGCAGACATATGAAAAGATGCTCAGTATTGCTAATCATCAGGGAAATGCAAACCAAAACCACAATGAGGTATCACCTCACAGGTGTCACAAATGGCTAAAATCAAAAAGATAGGAAATAAGTGTTGGCGAGGATATGAAGGAAAAGGAACTCTTGCACACTCTTGGTGGAAATGTAAATTGGTACAGTCACTGTGGAAAACAGTATAGAAGCTCCTCAAAAAATTAAAAATAGAAATACCATATGATCCAATAATTCCACTGCTGAATATTCACCCAAAGGAAATGAAAACATTAATTTGAAAAGATCTATGCACCCCGATGTTTATGGCACCATTATTTACAACAGCCAAGATATGGAGGCAAGCTAAGTGTTCACTGATAGAGGAATGGATAAGGAAGATGCGATATACATACACACAAACACATAGGGCAGCCCTGGTGGTGCAGCGGTTTGGCGCCGCCTGCAGCCTGGGGTGTGATCCTGGGGACCCAGAATCGAGTCCCACATCAGGCTCCATGCATGGAGCCTGCTTCTCCCTCTGCCTGTGTCTCTGCCTCTCTCTCTCTCTCTGTCTGTGAATAAATAAATAAAATCTTTAAAAAAATTACTTCATTCCTAATCCAATGCTTTTGGGACACCTGGGTGGCTCAGGGGTTGAGCCTCTGCCTTTGGCCCAGGGAGTGATCCTGAAGACCCAGAATCGAGTCCCACGTCGGGCTCCCTGCATGAAGCCTGTTTCTCTCTCTGCCTATGTCTCTGCCTCTCTCTGTCTCTCATGAATAAATAAATAAAATCTTTAAAACACACACACACACACACATACAAACACACACACACATACAAATTAGAATATTACACAGCCACAAAAAAAATGGGATGAGATCTTGCCACTTGTGACATGGATGGACCTACAGGGAATTAAGCTAAGTGAAATAAGCCAGACTGAGAAAGATAAATACCTTATGATTTCGCTCATGTGGAATCTAAAAAACAAATGAATAAACAAGCAAACAAAAAGCAGAATCAGACTATAAACACAGAGAAAACTGATGGTTTCCAGAAGAAAGTAACATGGAAGGATGGACAGAGTGGGTGAAAGGTGGTAAGAAATTCAGGCTTTCACCTACGGAATGAATAAGTGATGGGAATAAAAGGTATATCTCAGATAATATAATCAATGATACTGTAATAGTGTTGTATGGTGACAGATGGTAGCTATATGTGTAGTGAACACGGCATAACACAGAGATGTTGGATCACTGTATTGTTTACTTGAAAGTAATATAACATTGTGTGCCAACTATACTCATATTTAAAAATTTTAAGAAATCTAATAATAAAACTCTGCTGTCCAGCATAATGTATTTCCCAGACATTCTTGCTATTGAGCGTGGCAATGTGACTCTGCTCTGCTAATGATAGGTGAACAGGGTGATACATCCTAACTCTAGGGTGTGCCCTTAAGAAAAACGAGCATACACTCTCCTTGCCTTTCCTCCCTCCCCTTCCCCTCCCCTTCACACTGGCCAGAAATGACCCAAGAATTGGACCCAGAGACTAAAATCACATATTGAAGATGACAAAAGCACTCTACCAAGCCCTGTTGTGTTCGAGAGAAGTAAATGTCTATCACGGTTAATCCACCAGACTTAGGTGTCTCTTTGTTACAGCAACTTAGTCTCTACCCTAAACAATATAGGAGAGATAGTAATACGGGGGTCATTAAACCCAGAAGAATTAACGAGCTCAAATAAGCATGCTCTTAGCCAGGTTTTTGGAACTAGTGCTATCAATAGAAGAAAGATTTTGCTCAAGTCTGGACTTTACACATTAATCATCTGGCTATTTTCTCCCTTGGACATGACCATGTACTCACAGTTTTCACATGATTTGATGTCGTTTATACTACAGAGTCAATGACAACATTACTTTGCAGACCAGAGGAACCAAGTCATTAGCAGCCCCGAATGAGAAGAGCTACCATTCCAGGAGCCAGGATGTGAGTTTTTAGAGACTTTAATAAAGTAGAAACTTCTGTTGCTTTTCTGCTCTAAAATTTAATGTTTCTTGAGTTTCTTAGCTGATATGCTCCTCCCACCTTGTTTCCGAATATAGAAGAGAAATATTTTCTAAGCTATAGCATCACAAAAATCATTACCCCTTAAATAAGAGGAAAGTAGCAGGGAGCATCTCAAGGGAACACAGATGCATTTCCAATGAACATATCCTTTCTATGTTTTCCAATTTGATTGTGACTGCTCAGATACTTTATTTAGAAATCTGAAGAAAACTTTACTGCAAGAAACCATTACATTAGCTCAAGTAAAGGTGTAGGGCTAGAGGGCAAAGCAGTAGAGCTCTCCAAAAATCTGAGGGCAGGAAGTAGAGTAGGATGGGAGGTGGGAGACATGAGAACTGGACTACAATCAGTAGTTCTAGACTCAAAGTGGTTCTCAGGACCCCATATCAGCGTTATCCTTAGGCCTTCATTCTACTCATTATTAACCTGATTTAGCTATTCCCATGGGAATGCCATTGTCCTTCTATCAACCAACTTGGGCTCTCAACATCCCAATTCCTAGTAGTTCCTTTCAAACAAAGACCAACAATGCAAGAAGTTCCCAGAGAAAGTGGACTAAAGGGTAAACCAGGAGTCCCAAAATAATCCCACCACCCTGGTGGTTGGAGGACAACACAGATGCCTGGAATTTTCAGGATAAGTTGAGGATAGAGGGCTGAATTCTTGATCTCATTTCTAGCTCTGTGTTAAATACCTTTGGCCAAGGTCATCTAAACTAAGAGATCTTAATTCATCTATTTATTTATTCATTCAAACATTCACTCAATAAACATTTATGAGCACTTGCTCTGTGCTATGGACTAGGAAAACAAAGTTGAATAATAATAATAATAAAAAAAGATCTCTTTCCTTCAGAAGCTCACAGGCAAACACAAATAGTTACTCCCCAGAGAGCTATAATATTTGAAAGAAATCGAGGAAGGTCACATATAACTAAAAACGTGAATTTAAAAAACAACTGGTTGAAATAAGGTTTAAAATGGTTTAATGTAAACTAATGTTTAAAATAAATGTGAACTCATTTACATAAGTACACTTATTTGCTCAAGAACCATCCATATTTCTTAAAGACGTCAGCCAACAGTAGATCAGAATGCACCAGTGTGATCTTGCTTTTGCTAGCTAATCTCTCCTTATTGCAGATGGTATCTGCCATCCACCCACTATGTCACTGCTGCTAAGGGTCTCAATTGCCAGTTTTTAAATCCTCTACATCTGTTAAATATTGTTTAACCAGTAAAAGATGAATCAAGGATACTTTGTTTCAAGAGCATCAAAGAAACATTTTCCTTGTCTGTCACAGATGAATCCAGACACATTCTTTTTGCCCATTGCCAATGGATCTAAAACGGCACTGCCTTAGCAAGGTTGTTTTAATGGGACATTTTCCATGGTTCTGCCATTTTTTTCAGTCTCATAGATTCACTGAGAATACAAAAATGAATAAATAAATTCACCTTTTTTTTAAACCTTACATTATTTACATTTCCTTGATAAGTATAATTTAATTTATTTGGTTTTGGTTTTATATTATACCCTTTAATACACTGTTCCGTATTTTAAAGTTTTTGTGGGAAGTATTGTGCGGGTTTCTTTCCACTCCAATGTCTAACCTTACTTAGACAATGGTTAACTTCCTTACAAAACACAGAACTACTCATTAATACTGCACAATTAAAATTCGTACAAATGGCTGCCAGTGGGGTATAGTATAGGTAATTAGACAGAGGGGTATTGCTATGTTACAACAGACAACCTAGTACCTCTTTATTTAGTTCTAAACAAGAGAAAGTAACATATTATCAGTAATTATAATATTTTTACAAATGTATTTAAAAAATACAATCTACAGACCGGTTAATGCAAGCCTGGATAAACAAAAATAGACACGTATATGACAAAACATGTACTTAGTATTCCAGAATAATAGAAGGAATGGCTAGTGTCCTAGAGAAAGTGAGATTAGGTGGGACGTTGTTGAGGAAGTAGGTGTTAAGGAAATCTTCACAGGAGTAACTCTTATGATATAATAATAGAAATGAAAAAGAAATTATGCCTTCTTAAAACTGAAGAAGGCAAAATATAGGATAGTTTAGTTGCCCTAAAAATTGAAGATGTCTTACAAAGAAGAGATAGTGTCCATATATATCCATGTAAGGTTAGATGGTCTCTGTGCTAACTACGCTATAAACAATAAGATATGTCCTGCTATTACAAAGTATTCAAACAAGGTAATGATTTCCATAAACTCCTTTTCCAATCTCTTATCTCCCCCAAAATACCTGAAGGCATTGTAGCAACAGAGAGGCCTTTGATAAAACAAATCCAAGGCCCATCTGGCCAACTAACTTTAATATCTTCCTATATAACAGGATAGTGTGTGACCCATAAAAGCAGCACCTTTCAGCCTCCAATTGAACTTAGCCACACTCCCTTCAAGAAAAGGTTACAAGTCAAAATATTTTTTGGATCCCTTTAAAGAAAAAAAGATAGAAAATAGCTCACTTAGGAGTTTTAATTTCCAAATAATTGAGAAAATAATAAAGCAAAAGAAAACAACCACAAAAAACCCACCATCCTTAGTAATAACTTTCTCTCATTTTTAGGCCACCATCACTGATTTTTAAGCATCACTAACTTAAATTGACTTGCAGAGCATTTCACTTAGCGTACCTGTAGCCAAATACAATTGAAAAAGAAACATAACAATTCTCTTATTCTCCTTCCTCTTTCCCAAGATACTGGAACGACCTGAGTACAAGAAATAGTGAAGAAAAGCCCCTTTTTATTATCTCTTCTTCTTTTTCTCACTTTTCCTCCCTGACACCTTTAAGTACTTCCCTCCGAACTAATATGGGAGTCATCATCTGATGATGAATTTGCATGTCGTTCGGCAGCCAGTGTAGCAGCCCTCAGATTAGGGACATTCCGCTGCACACTAAAAGGCACAAAGAACAAGAAGTGCATTTCCATCTGCCCTTCCTTTCCAGTCAGTGCATTCCCAGCCGTGTCTATTGATGAGCACTTGGAACAATACCAAAATGCAGTGTAAGATCAATCCTGCTGTTTACTTCGCTGAGCTAAAGGAACAAAGAACAGAAGAAAGGCCTTAAACCCAGCCATCGTAAAGGAACGGGATGAAGGATGAAAAATGGGCCTGATGGACAGTTGCACAGAGTAAATGTATTTGGAGAAGCAGCAGCTCCAGCTGAGATAAAACCCATGATGATTTGTATTTTGTACTGTATCTTCAGGGGATAAAAGCACTTCTATCAGATAGCATTGGAAGCAAACTTGAAACACTGTGGTAAAGTGCTATGTTCCTGCCAGGGAGAGAATACAAACTCCCATAATTGCTGAGGAGTGTTAAATATCTGATTGTGCATACCTCTGTCCTCCCATGGTGAGGCAACTCAACCAGGTCCTCTTTTTAACTATACCAACCCCTGCTAACCCAACAGTTGACTGCACCCTGCTGTCAACAAAGCAACAGGACACTGGGTTTCACTTGGGTAAATATCAGTAACTGTAATTTGTGGGATTATTTGTCTTTAAGCTTTTTAAAAGTTATCTCAAATGGGAAGCCCAGTAACTTCACTGCTGCCAAAATAAGAGTTGCAAGGGGAGGGGAGTGGATGGGAGGAGAGTAGAGAGGCTGAGTTAGCATTCAAATGCAAATGTTTTGAGAAAGAAAGGCAGGGTTACGAGGCCCTTATAGCAAAGGTAGAAATTTTCTCTTTCTGAATAAAGAGCACATGCAACACGCTGCTTCACCATTTGGTAAAACCACATAACACTGGCCAACACAATGAAGGAGCACCCAGGTAAAAGGCGAGAGGAAGGCCAAGGCCAAAAATATATAGGCAAAATTGGTCCATCCTCCTTGGTGTGCCCTCCTAATTTCTCCTCCCAGAGCTAGATCCAACTCATCCCTTAGCCTCTCAGCTCAAGTGTGGCCTGAAGATCAATAGCATCAGCATCACCAGGGAACATGTTAGAAATGCAGAATCTCATGACCTGCCCCAGACATGCTGAATCCAAATCTCAGGAAGTGGGGGTCCAGTAAGAGTTCAGAACCATTGCCTTCAACTATCCCAAAGAAATTTTGCTGACCCCTTCAGCAGTCAGCAAACTCTCTCCTCCATTAACCCTGTATATCCTTTATTAAGCTATGTCAATCTCTAGGCATTAACATATGACTTTGCACATAGCCGGGATCCCACAAATTTATGTTCATATGCTTTGGTCTCGTTTTCATGTGTATTTATGTGCCCTTGACTCACCCACCAGCTGTCAAATTCTTTGAGGACAGGGACTCTCTCAGTCTTCCTTGAACCCTGCTCAATGCCTGGCACACACTGATGCTCATTAATTACTCAAGGGTTGATCTGGGCCTTGGGCCTCCTGTTTCTACCAGAGGATATTATAGTAAATAGTGCTGAGTGGATTCTTCACTGGCAAGGGAAGGTCAGCATTTTCATACCTTACTCTGACAAAAGGAAATGGCAGCCTAAATGGAGAACAACTGGACTCTCAATCTTCGAGGGACTCAGTTTCCCCCTTTTGCAAAATAGGTATAAAAATCATAAATGCATAGGTAAATATTTTATAGAGATATTTAAAATTAACTGCAAAATATCCCTGGAGGGGAAAAAAAAAAGTCCTGAGTAAATGCAATCTAGCATAATCTCTGAAGTGCAAAAAGTCAAATGTACCCTTTTAACTTAGTTTTTTATGAGAAAGCCTATCACTAATTTCTATGCATGATATAAGGGCAATCTTATTTAATCCTCAAACAACTAAGAAAGCTGGATATACTTTACCCTAAAGTAAGATAAGGAAACTGAGACCTAAAGAGATTAAATAATTTGCCTAAGGCCATCAAGTTATGTAGCAGAGCACAGATTCTAATGTTGGTAGACTCTATCTATGCCTGTTCTTTTACATCTCACTGGAGGAAAGAAAAAGGGGGAATTAAATAATGCATCCAAATGCAACCTGAGGTCTTTCTGTATACTCGTAGGGAATGGACATGCATGCAACTGTGGGAACCTTCCAGAAGACAGATGTGCTCAACGCAGCAACTTTGTAATTGCATAAGGGAGGTGAAAGAAATGTCATAGCATAAAACCTTGTCTAACTAATGTCAAGTAGCTAGATCTTTAAAATAAAAATATTCCATCAATTATCCATGTATCTATAAATAGCAGATCCCTGAATTTTCCACTTCTTCCTAAAATTTTTGGAAGACTATACAGACATACTCAGAAGTCCAAAACTTCTATAGGAGATTTTCCTCCAAAGAACTTTGACATTAAAAAAAAAAAAAAAAAAAAGAACTTTGACATTAATAAAAATACATCAAGAATTTATCCTTTCTTATTCATATTATCTGAACACAGAAAACACACTAAATACCATACAGAACATTAAGGGAGACTTAATTTCAATCGAGAGGGCTCATAATATAAATTAGAAAGACACAATCTAAATTAAATAGACACAGTCTAAATTAGATAAACAACATCATCAGACTTCTGATTCCTTCTCAGCAGGGATTGTGGGAGAGGAAGTCTCCCAGACTCTCTCATATACCAGAAAGGTCTGTGTTTCCCAGGTCAAACAGGTCATTCCTTTAAAGTGAACTGCATATCCACTATGTCCAAATACTGACCTTGCTGTTTTTCTGAATAAGTCTAGCATGACTGAAAATAATATTGACTCCATAAAGTGGAGTGAGGCACTAAAGATGAGAATTTTATAGTGTGTCAGTCTGTTTCATAAAAATTGTAGTTTTTTTTTTAAAGGAATTTCAGCTTGATTAACAAGTCGTAATTATCGTCCAAGTTGGCCAGAAAAGTCAGAACTTCCTGCCTTGCTTTTTGCACCCTATATTCCTCCAGCAAAGAGTAAGCCTGGTGCAGATGGAAAGTGCCCTTGGTGTATTTTTCCAAGGATCCGGAGGATGTGCCTGCCTGTACCCCAGATATCCCCAAAGTGGCTTTCAGAATAAGACAATTAGGATCTTGTAATTATATAGTTCTCTAACACTGGTTTTCTCTTGTGAGCTATTAAAGCTTCTGGACAGCCTTTTCCACAAATATCTAAGGTGCAGAATGGCTAGGTGGCTTGTTCAAGGTCACATTCTGAATTAGTGCAGAAGCAGGACTGAGACCAGCTCTCTGAACACCTGGCCCACTGTTCTCTACCCTATCCCAAAATTGTATCTCTTCCTACTGGCCAAGGGAAATAAAATGCAAACACAGATGTGAGCTTATATATCATTTTAAATTTTCTGGAGGCCGCATTTGAAAAAGTAAAAAGAAAAGGTAAAACTTGTTTCAATACTAGATATTACTTAACCCAATATAGCTATCATTTCAACAGGTAATTGATATAAAATTGTTAATGAAATATTTTATACTCTTTTTTTTTTTTTACATATGAAGTCTTCAGAATCTGGGATGGTATTTCACACTTTCTTCAGCTTACCCTAGTTTGGACAAGCCCCATTCAAGGTGGTCAATGGCCACGTGTGCCCACCTTATTGGACAGCACAGCATTAGAGTGTCTGCCTGAAACTCTTCAACCATAAAGTTTTGCCAATCCAACCCCGGATCAGACAGCTCCTTTACGGTCTAAACAGCTGAAGGGGGACCCATACAACAGCCCCAGAGGGAAGGGGAGAAAGGATTACAGAGTCTCCAAATCTAAGGAAACTCATTCCTGATATAAAACCCCTTCCCTCCACAGAGTACCAAGTCGATGGCATTTTCATACAGCCTCCTGGCAAGACTTTGAGGGGACATTCATGATAGAGGAGAACACATCACATGTCTCTTGCATATTATTAAATTAAGAAAAATAAAGCAAGCACATTTAGTGTTTCAACAACTATCTCCATAGTGACAACTACGTGTCAGGCATGGAGCTATGTTCTGGAGATAGCATGGTGAACAAAATTGATAAACTCCTCATGAAGCTTATCTTCCAGTGGACGTGATCCAAGAAATAAACAAACAGACATAAGAAAAACAGTTTTTTTTTTTTTTTGTGGTAACTCCTACAAAGGAAATCAACAGGATAAAAAGTGGCATTTAGTGAATATCTACTGTATGCTGGGCACTGCACTAATCTCCCCCTATGTTAGCACTTATAATAGCCACCATTTATAAGTGCTTAAAATGTATCAGAAAATATGCCAAGCTATTTATTTATATTACCTCTTATCCTCACAATACTCTTGGAAGTTAAATCTTGTTATCTCCACTTTACACATAAAAGCCCAAGGCTCAAAGAGATATCTGTCAAAGGTCATACCACTAGTAAACAGAATATCTAGGATCCAAGCTCAGAACAAACAGCACCATTCTCTCTCTACTCTACCATACTGATGCTCATTTTTATATCATGTGAATTTGTTGAACAGTTAAAAGGTTTCAAAATTGCACACACCCTGTGCCGACTAGCCACAGTTTTCACTTTAGAATTACACTTAGAGCACTGGAAATAGGACTTCTAAGAAGTCCTGAAATGAGGATATCAATTCAAGCAATAGGATGTGATGGGTCACAGATTAACAATGGGCTTCATCTCCCAGGCCAACCCTTGGGGCTGCCTAGGAACAGTGTGGCAACATCTGGGCTCAAGGCCAAGTAGGCCATGATCAATTAGCTATGTCTGCCATGACTGGGGGAGGCAAAAGAGACACACTTACAATGTACTTATCATCCTACAGCTTGACTCAAGACCATCACAGACCCAGGAACAAACCCTAAATTCTGAACTGCCTAAGAAATAAATTCAACTTGATACCACGTTTGGTTAAATGCCAGGAAAAATCAAAGAGCTCTATCTGCCCTGGATGAGGGTTTACTTAACATCCTTGGGCCTGATCATCAGACATGAGACCCTCACAGGACCCAGGAGCATACCCACAGATACTGGACTTCCTACAAGGTAGATCCAACTGTAGACAACTCCTGGATATCATCTTACCAAAACTCCAGTGAGGCATGCTTAGTAATTGACAACACTATGGTTATAACTTAATTGTAACTTCCCAAGGATTTATTATTAAATTATTTATGTGTAAACTGTGTTTAATCTACATCAAAGTATACATTTAGTCATTTTCCACTAATCATTTTTAAAAGCCTCTGGTTAATACGATTTCACTCGTAAGTGGAATTTAAGAAACAAAACGAACAAGCAAAGGGGAAACAGAAAAAGAGGCAAATCAAGAAACAGATTTTTAACCACAGAGAACAAACTGATGGTAACCAGAGGGAAGGTGGATGGGGGGGGGCGTGAAAAAGATGACAGGGATTAAGGAGAGCACTTGTCATGATCAGCACCGGGTGACGTGTGCAAGTGCTGAATCACTAAACTGTACACCTGAAAGTAATAGAACACTGCATATTAACTGGAGTTGTTTTAAAAAAAATTTTTATTTCACAAAAAGTTAAAAAGCCTCTGGTTAAAAGCACTTCTTTCAGCTTATCTAAGCACAAACATCTAAGCAAGCAGAGCCAATAGGTACTGCAATCCTAATTCTGGTGCTCCTAACGCGTAGGCTAAAAATTACAATAGGTCAGTAGTAACCACATGGAACACTGAACTGGGAACAAACCAGGTTACAAGTCCCATTTTTCTCCCTCTGGGACTGATATGCCTAGATCACATGTCCCACTAAACTAGGAGGATTTCCAAAGACCAGAGAAATCACACGTAACATGACAGCATCCCCTGTGCAGCTTGTTTTCCTCCCCCATCCTTTCTAATCCCGGAAAATGGCTATATTACCTTGCAATGGCAAAGAGACCACCTCAAAAGCTTCTGCGACTCCTACCTCGCCGACCTAAACCCTGATATTACAATGTTTTCCCCAACAGTCGGCCACAGGGAACATGAAAACCTCTCTCCCTTCCGATCATGGCACAGCCACAGGAGAACATAATCTTTGGATGAGCAAACTTCCTCTTCAAACAAAAGAATATTTCTCCCTGTGTGGTGGGAGACATTTAGCCCTTCTAATATCCCCTGTTGTGGAAGGTGAGCCTTCCAGGCTTCAGGGATGGGGATAATTACAAGGGGATTTGCAGTCAGGGCCTGCAGGTGGGAAGGAGGAAGGGAGGAGGAAAACCAAGAATCCCAACAGCTTTTTCATGTCAATGAAGCATCATCATGCTCAAAGTGAGCACTGCTTCCTTATCAAGGACCTCCCTCTCAAGCAAAAAACCTTCTTAGTTGTGAAAAGATGTTTGTACATATGGTTCCCATAGTCTGAAATGTTGAAATGTCTGAGAGATTTTAGCACTTCTTGGCCTGGACCACTAAAGTATTGCCAATCACATAGTCTCATAACCTCCGCCATCTTTATTTCACACTGTCATGCCAACAACCGAGGTACACATTGACAGTCATTTTACAGATAAGGCTGTTCACAAAAAAAAAAAAAAAAAGAAAAAAAAAAAAAAAAAGAAAGAAAGCAGAAGGCCTACTGCTTGGAGAGTCCAGGCAACCACCAGTCCATCTGCTTCAACTATCAAGCTACTCAGAAGCCTCATTTCAAGGGCAAACATGAGAAAAGAGGAGAGTTGTAAAAGGCAAAAAGACAGCTGACTACCATCTAAGGTGAGCGTCTCTGTGGACAGGCATGTTTCCAGTTCAGTGATCTGAGCTGGAAACCAGGGATGGGCTGTCCTAAAGAGCTTGTACAAAGCCATCTGCTCCAGTGAGCAAAGGGACACCCTGCCCTTGTCTAAGTGCACAGGGAGATCTCGTCAACCTCTACCACCTGGAACTTCTGCAGAGCCTAGGTAGATGAGAGGGCATACCTCCCAGCCATGGAAAAAAAGTGAGAATGTATTAGCAGAACACTTCACAACTCACCTAACACTAGATGCATGTCACAGTGCACTCAAAACCTTTTTGATTTTGTTTTTTGGTTGGTGGTCAGTTGATTGATTTAACCCACCCTCCTTTACATCCCTTGTAACCAGATGTCAAGACCTCCATGGGAAAAAAGCCAGGAGAGATGATTCTTCAAAGAAGGTGTACTGGAGTTTATTGTTTCCGAAGTACAGTAATGTTGAGTAGTAACATGTAATGTTTTTGTTTATGTTACTCTGAATAAATACATTTAGCCTCTTCTCAGGGAAAAAAAATAATCCTGCCTGAGCCCTACATGACAGAAAGGGGATCGGACCTCCTACCTTTCCCTGCACATCCAGACTGCTTCACTTCCAAGACATGAGTAATAACCACGAAATGATGAGGAAGGAAAGAGAACTATCACCAAGCCTTTGCTACTTTCTTACACATTTTAAAATACGTTTAATTTCTCATAGTTCCGTTTGTCAATGATTATTCACATACACACAGTTTAACAACACAATTTGCACTCTTGGTTACTTTTCAGTGCTGTGCACACATCTGAACCACAAGCACATGGTTCATTTCTTCCATGCTGATGAAGACTCTCTGAAGCTGGGGCTCTAAGAGACTCGCCCAAAGTTAAATAAGCAGTCCCAACGCCCATGCAAAACTGCACCAAAATGTCTGAACTGGGAAGAAAAGAAGAAAAGACACAGGAAGAGGAGAAGGAAAGAGAAAGGGAGAGAATGAAGAGGAGGAGGAGGAGAATGTTCCTCAGTGCCTTTAAGACTTTTTCCATGCCCATCTCCCTCCTTCCTACATCAGCCACTAAGAAAATAAGCAGCATCGGGAAAGGGGTAGACCATAATAAGTAAATTCATAGCCACAATCCGTCTTCTATTATATAACCTTCCTTTCCACTAATGTCCTTCCTACCAAACCTTTCTTTCTTCCTCTCCTTCTCTCTCCTGTCCCTGTCTCCCTCTTCCTTTCAAAAATGTATTCTTGTGTCTACTATCCTCTTCACTCCATTTTTACTTGCTTATAAAGTAAAAAAAAGTGCTTATACTCTTATCCGGATTCTCTTCATACTCAATTTCCAAAATTCATTGTTTTCAAAACTGAACACTAAATCTGGATGTAGAATAATCTTAAGAATTACCTATTCCTCTGTACTTTACCACCTTCATACCCAAAACTCCCCACTCTGTCTTCCACTCTCCATGACAAGAGATCCAAAGTCTCTGTAGACTGAAAGTCTGTCTGCTCCCCTGCTAAGATGTCCCGATGTGCGTAAGCAGGGCCCCATCATCAATCAGAACAGATGCCCCCCAGACAGGTATGGTAAACACATGCTGGGATCAAAGATGCTATTAATAATAATACCACTAAGCAGGCCCTGGCAGGCTGGGGTTAATCTAGAAACACGCATGCTCATCACACATGAAGCCCATAATACACAGATGAAGGAGAATCTTAATTCTCCAATTCACTAGCATTCATTTATATTCCAAAGTCTCCACCTCTCTCCCGATGGAATCATTCAGCACAATAGGATTTTCTCTGCTCAAACCTACCTTCACTTTAAAAGAACCAAAAAAAATGGGCTTAGCTCCTGTCGCTGGCATCAAGGCTTTTTCTCTTTGACAACTGGCCCAGGGATCTGCAGCTTCATCTCTTCATCTTCTTTTTTTTTCTTTTTTTCCTGTACACACATGTGCAAAACTCACAGCATCCTCATTGTAAGCGATATGAAATTCTTCTGGGGTTCACACTGACTAGTGTTGGATGGTTGTGCAAGCTATTATGATGGGATATTAACTTTCAACCAGTCTGGGTTAAAATGAGCAGACATTCCCGGAGAAGAAACCCAGAGGCTGGTCTATCTCACCTCTGGTATGACTTTCGTAGAAGCTGCTTTCACACGGCAATAGAGTAGTGACAAGAGTTTGGCTCCACAGCTGCTGCCCCTGGAAGCAGCTGCCCTTAGCTCTCATTTCAGCCAGGAGCAACAGGGAAGGGCTATGTGAGGTCTGTGAGTGTGATGTCAACAGGAGGCAAAAGTACATGCCAGCCCGCCACACAACCTAGAGCTGAACACACTGATGGTGCCCTGGCACCCCCTGTTACCAAATCCCACCTGCAACCTCCCTGAACTCAGGCGAAAACATAATCTTCAAAAGACCCATCTGTTTTCTTCAAAAAGCCAACACACATTCTAAAGAAACCAAATGGGAGCACCTTGCACCACCCCCCAGATTATCGGGAAACACTCCCTGCCTTACTCTGTTGTTTCCCATTCCTGATTTTGCAAAACTGCAGGTGGCTCCCTTCATTTCAAAGTATATTAAGAAATTCTTAGATACAATTCTTAAGGCAAAACTTACTCCATTCCCTTTCACTTATGAAAAGTGTCTTGCACCACATTTAAGAGGAAGTGGAAAGTAAGTTTCGTTAAAATTAAGCAAAGGACTACTTGTTGTTATGTCCTTCAAAAAGTGATTCTATTAAATGTATTAAATGGAGCACAGAGATATTCAGGTCACCTGATTCACTGGAGATCTCTTCGACTTTAGAGAAGTAGAGGAGCCCAGGATTTTTTAAGCAGCTCTTTTGCTTTGTACATGGAGATAAACTCTGGTGCAGCAAACTATATTTTCCCATTTAGCCCAATCCAGCCATTCCTTCATAGATGTGACCTCGGGCCAACAAGGACGTGCACCACTGCCTTCTGTATTACTTTTCCAAACTGGTCTCATATGAAATACAATCATAGAAATAGGTTCACTCTTAGTAGCACCCACTGCCTGTATGAAACAGTAGCCATTTCTAGAGATGAAATATAATTTCAGCTATGTTCATAGGCACACCAATTTTTTCATTCATTCATTCAACAAATAGAAATAGAGCCTTTATTCTCTACCAGGTCCAAAACTAAATGACTGGGACACTGAAATGAACAAGAGCAACTTCTCCCTCCTCCTATGAAGCGGACCTTATTTAACAAAATATAATTAAGATAATTGCAGATTAAAATAAGTGACATGAAAAGATAAACAAGGGTCTAAAATAGAGTAACAGCTGGAACTGACTTGGAAATACCTATGAGAAGGTAACATTTAAGCAGACATCAAAAAGATGATGAGGAATTAACAATGCTAAAATATGGGGCATCACCTTTGGATTATATTCAAAGAGAGGAAAGAACAAATGCAAAAGCCCTGAGGTTGGAAAGGAGTAGCGTTCAAAGATCAAAAGCAGCTTGATTTGTCTGGTACATAGTAACACTAGGGGAGAATGATGCAGGAGCAGACTAATTCCATCATCCCTGAAACACGGGTGGCCAATTCCCTGCCTCTTCCCAAAGGAATTACGTTGGAATATAGCTCAAGAAGAGGAATGACACAGACATGGCCTTGAATCTGCTCTAATTTATAAAAAAGAAATAGTCACAAACTTTGAGACTCGACCTAACATATGTAGCAACTATTTAAGCCATACCTCAGTCCTGAGCATACCATACCCATTTTGAAACACCAAGAACACCAGTGTTTGAAAATCTGAGGTATAGAGCACATGCTTTGGAGTCCCACAATCCTGGCACCTAATCCTGGTCCATGCCCCTTAACCTCACTGAGATCCTGTCTCCAGTTGACAAATGGTGAGATTTGCTAACAGAACTGACTTCAGAAGGTATTTCTTCTAGTAAATGCTACTCTTGGTAGTAATCCTTTGGATATTTACTGACTGATACTTTATCAAATAAGTTAACTGCTGGTTAATTCAGTCTTAAAACCTACTTGCCCAGCAAATACAAAAATGAATGCTCTGCAGTCGTGCTGTCCAATACAAATAAAATGTAAACCACAAATACAAGTCACATGTATAATCTTCTAGTAGCCACATTATAAAAGGTTTTTTAAACATAAAATTTTAATAATATACTTAACCCAACATATCCAAAACATTATTTTAACATATAATCAAGATTTTTTAAATTATTAACAAGATATTTTATACCCCTTTCCTTCTATTATCTTTGAAATTGTGTATGTACACTTACAGCACTTTTCAACTCAAACTATACACATTTCAAGTGTTCAAGAGCCGCATGTGGCTACTGGCTACTATACTGGATAGCACAGCTCTACAGAGACAATCAGGCTTGCAGACATTGTGGGTTGTTTTTAATATAACTGCAAGATGGATGAAGCTTAAGAAACAATAAAGCAATAACAATAAAGTCAATCTCATGCTTGTCTATTCTGGTTTCTGAATGTTGCAGCTTCCAACTCTCCTGCCTCCTTGAACTATTCGTGGAGCATTCATTTCATTCATTCACTCAATAAATATTCACTGAACACCTTCTACTGTCCAGGCACCTGCTGCTAGAAATGCAGACACAAATAAGCAAATTCCTGCCCACAAGATGCTCAGTATTTGGTTGGGAATCTTCTAACCCAATGAGTAGTCAGCACTTCTCGGGATTTCTCCCTCCCTAACTAGAATTTGGGAGAAATACATTCTGGTTTTCAGTCCTCTACTGACAAACTGAGAAGGCATTTTCTTTTTGTTTCATCAAAGCCTTTGCTTCCTTATCTGTAAAATGTATGAGTTGATCTGAATAACTATGAAATCCCTTTTAGTCTGAGACTGCACTTCAGCCTGAACTCCATTACCCTGTGTCTGGTCCTAATGATGTGTGGGAACATGAGAGAGCACACTGAAGAGAGCCCCCTCCCCCAACCCCACCCCTGGAAAAGATGCAGCTTTGTTTGCTTCTGCATTTTTTCCCTCTTGGGTTTCTGTGGTTGCAGGAGTGGTCTAGTTTTGTTTTACTTTGCTTTGTTTTAATTACATTCAAAATTAACAAAACAATCCCTATGAACTACCTAGAAGAATAATTGGCCCATTTGGTACATCTGACTGTGTAGGGAGACCCCCTTGTCATCACACCAGAGCCCCACACATATTCCGCTCCCAGGTAGATGATGGCTAAGAAACCCAGAATGCTCATCTAGCCCATCATTAACCTCATTTTGAGACAGCCCCAGAGGCAGTCCTTTAGCCACCGGCACAGCCGGCTGTCAATTGTGTCAAGCCAGTAACATATTAGTTAGCAGGGGAGCAATCCAAAGAGCTAGCCATAGATCCAAATGCCTAAAAGATATTCTGGAATGTGGTAATTATGTCCTGCAGCTGCCAAGGGTGTCCTCTGTGAGTTCACAGATAGTAGTTGTACCATGGAAAGAAGAGGACCGATAACAGCAGCCAGGCTGTTAATAAAACAAACAAACAAACAAACAAAAAGTAGTCTTGGTTCTAACTCATCAAGATTTAGTCCTCAACATTTAAGTCATGATTCTTCAGGTTTGTACAACTGTCCCCAGGTGACTCTGGTCCCCTTAATATAGGTGCTATATATCTGTGTCCCTGAACAGAGGACACAAGGGGCTAGGGGTAGGGAGGGTAAAGTGAAGAATAAATAATGGAAGGGTTAAAAAAGAGAATATTCTTGATATTACTAAGCATTCCACAGCTCTATTTTTATATGTCAAATTTCCTAATTATTGCTTTTAAATGGGCAGTTTCTCAATACTTTATCCTCAAATAGTTTTTGCTTAGTTTGCTTTTTTCCCATTGATACTAAAATAAAATAACAAAGCATCAAATGACCCAAAGTTACAAGTTAGTGGGTTCACTAGATATGAGTGGAACTAGAGGCTCTAGAACATTGGAAAATTTGAGTAAATCCAGTAACTTTTCCCTCTCAAGAAACTTCAGCTGTATTGTTCCCTGAAACTCACATACCGTGGCCATCTCCATTTGAATCAGTATCCAGCTCATCTTTCAGAGCTGCATGGAACTTACCGCAAAAAGATTTAGGTTCTCCCCTGAATTATAAATTAACCACATGTACTAGTTCCCTGTGGCTGCTATAACAAATTACCATGAATTTAGTGGCTTAAAAATTTATCTTACAGTTCTAAAAGTCAGAAATCTAAAATGGGTCCACAGAGCTGCATTCCTTCTGGAGGTATGAGGGAAGAAACTGTTTCC
The DNA here is from genome assembly GCF_053574225.1 of Canis aureus. NCBI lineage: Eukaryota > Metazoa > Chordata > Mammalia > Carnivora > Canidae > Canis > Canis aureus. The sequence goes on along the minus strand of NC_135621.1, from coordinate 68,149,027 downwards.
TTGCCTTTCCCAACTTCTAGAGGCCACCTTGGCCTGTGGCCCCTTCCACCTCTTCAAAGCTGTTAGCACAGGAGAGCATCTACTCTCCTCCCTGATCTCTGCTTCCACCCACATGTCATCTCTCTCTCTGACTGCTTCCTCTTGTAAGGACCTTTGTGATTACATTGGGCCCATCCTAAAAACCCAGACTACTCTTCCTATCTCAAGCTCCTTAACTTAATCATACTGCAAAGTCCTTTCTGCCATGTAAGGTAACAAAGTCACAGAGCCTGGAGGATTAGGATGTAGACATCTTTGGGGGAACATTATTCAGCCCACCACAGCATATCTTGTAGAAAATTCCTTTGTAAAACTACAGAAGAGGTCTATTGGTAAGATTCATCTATAGTGTCTGAGTTCATGGCAACATGAGCTGAGAGGCTCATAATAATCTCCAATTATTAATCATCTCCAATTAGTACAGTAGTGATCCTTCGACCAGATTCAAGAACAAAGTATGTCTTTGGACCAATCACCCCCATCCCTTTCTGTCCACTAAGATCTATCATTTAAAATCCAAAATATTTTTTCACGTCCAGGGTATTAAGTTTGATTTGGCCTTTTCTGGTCTTCTGATACTGTACCCTATATTAGTTATAATTACTCCTTTAATGTATACCATTTGAAAAGTAAACTGTAACTGAGCCATGACCAAATGTCTTATCTTTTGGTGCTTCAGTAACTACATGACAATTTGCCAGGACCTAAGGCAAGAATGATGTAGCCCTTACTGTGCCCCTCTCTTGTTTAGCTTTTTATTAAGATTCCTATTTTTATTACATGTAATGGAGGTCGGTTTCATTACTGCCAATCTGCAAGCTGCTATAGTCACCCTAGGAAACATTAGCCTGTCACCACTAAACCAGCTGGGTCACAGAATTCTGCTTTTTAGCTTTAAGAACAAGAAAATTAACCACAGAGATCACAGTGTTACCTAACTTTCAACACCGTCTCTAGGATGATGGCAGTGATAAACTGACATCATCCAGTGTCTGCAGAGGTACGATACCATGACCACAGGTTGCACTCACTTGGCCAATCCAAAAAAACTTCCCAAAGAAACCACTGTACTTGTACCACTGTACGTGGAGCTGGGCTAAAGTGCCCTTTAAGAAAACACTTGTTGAATAAGCCTAATACTACAACAAAGCTAGGACCAATACTCCATTGTGAGAAAATGATGCTACTTCTGTTTTAATAGGCGTACAAATAATTAGAAAGAAACATACCAAAATATCAATGATGATTGGCTCATGGATGCTGCACTACAGTAACTTTTTCACTATATTTTGCTTATTTGCATATTTTAATTATATGCAAAAACACTGCTTTTGCAAATTAAAACGTTTTTTTAAAAAATAATAATAACCAACAGTATTCATCTTGGCAACAAGCTAACCAACTCATGAGCCCTGAATAAAGCAAAGACTGTGAACTCGTATAAGCTTGAGTATGTTTCTTAATTTTTTGAACTTCATATTAGGCATGTAGTAAATGGCAGATATTGTTCCTAGTGATGGAAATTCAGTGTTAAACAAGGAAAACAAGATGGGGGGTGGGAGGGAAGACAATAAAATACCCTATCTAAATATCAAGTAGTTTGAGTAGTTCAAAGTGTGATGATGAAGACAAAACAGGGTGCTGTGATAGGAGTGACTAGGGGCTTCTTTGTGTTGGATGACCAGGAAAGCCTCTCTAGGAAGGGAGCATTTAAGCTGAGACCTGAATAAGAAGGAAATGACCATTAAGAAAAATAGGGAAGCGCATTTCAGCAAGAAGGAACAACCAGAGAAAAAGCCCCACAGTAGAAACAAGTCTGATATGTTCATGGACAGGAAAGCAGCCTGTGTGGTCAGAGATTTAGGAGCAAGGAAGTGAGTGGAACAAAAGGAGGTCAGAGAGGGAAGCAGCAGTCAGGTCACACAGGATGCTGTAGACCAGCATTAGGATTGGAATTTTATTCTAAATGTAATGGGAAATGATTGTGGGGCTTTACCAAGGAGAAAAACATGATCTGATTTACATTTTCAAAAGATCAATCTAGCTGCTATAAGAGGATTGGATTGGAGGGTGAAAGAACACAGCAAAAAGTTCAGTTAGGAGGCCCAATAATACCACTGGCAGATGGCAGAAGTTTGAACTAAGATGATTATAGTAGAGGTAGAAAGAAGGAGATGGATACTGTGAAATAGAGCTTACAGGGCTTAGTGACAGATTAGATGGCTAAGAGAGAAAGAAATGAATCAAGGATAACATGCATTTATCCAACAAGTACCTATGAGCACCTAATCTGTGCTAGGTGCTCTTCGAGTGCTAAGCAGCTGATGGATGGTGACCCGATTTCCTGGGATAGAAGCAAGTTCGGGATAAATGAAACCGAAGTCCTGTTTAGGGCAGGTAAGGCTAGGATACTATATTCATTAAGGTAATTCTAGCTGCTCTAACAATCACCAAAATCCAATGGCTTAATACAGTAAGATTTTATTTTTTGCTCAGTTAAAATCCATGTCCGTTATTCTTGATTGGTAGGCAGCTCTTCTCTAAGTGGTGATTCAGAGACCCATGTTCCTTCCATGTTATTGCCCATCTATCTTCAACATTTGGCTTTAAAAGTCACTGTGCTCATCTGTATCCATTTGCAAGATAAGGAGTATGGACAATTGTAGGTGGGAGGTTTTAATGGGCCAAACCTAGAAGTGATGTACATCACTTCAGCTCATATGCTATGAGCTCAAAATCTGTCATACAGCTACACCTATCAGTAAAAGAAGCTGAAATGTGCCATCTAGGTGTGTGTTCAAGGAGAGGACATGAGTTGGGAGGCCTCCAAACAGTGTCTCCTACAGATGCCTACTAGTCACCCAATAGAAAGGTTAAGTAGCAGTTGAATGTACAAGTTCAGGGGGGAGTGATCGGAGCTAGAGGTAAAAATTTCAGGATAATCACTATAGAGATAAGATTATGTAGCTATAGTATGTACTGAGAGAAGTGAAAGTCCTTGGTTATACCATCTCTTGGAGGTCAGAAGAGGAGAAGGAGCCAGCAAAGGAGGCTAAGACTCAGCTGCCAGTGAGGGAGAACCAAACTAAAGATCAGCTATCATGGAACAAAAGAAAAGTTGTTTTTAAGAAAGAGGGTGGTAAAAAAAGAAAAGAAAAGAAAAAAAAGAAAAAAAGAAGAAAAAAAAGAAAAAAAGAAGAAAAGAAAAAAGAAAAAAAGAAAAAAAGAAAAGAAAAGAAAGAAAAGAAAAGAAAAGAAAAGAAAAGAAAAGAAAAGAAAAGAAGAAAAGAGGTCAGTTGTATCAAAAGCTGCCAAGAGGGCCAGTAAGCTGAAGACAAAATGCTGACCACTGTATTGAGAAACATAAAGACCACTGGTAACCTTGATAAGAGCCATTTCACTGAAAAAGTAGAACTGGACATAGATTGGAGGAAAATGTGGAAGTAGAGAAATCAAACAATATCAAGACATTCTACTATGAAGAGCAGGGAAATTAATGTGGTGCAAGTAGGCATACTGTGTATGTTTTAAGACAGAAAACGCTACAGCATGTTTAAATGTTCACAGGAATGACCCAGTTCAGAGGAATGGTGATACAGAAAACAAAGGAGGAAAATGCAGCACAAAGTTCTTGAGAAAGGATGTGGAGAGGCTCTAGAACACAAGTGGATGGGTTGGATTTAAATTGGCACTCAACACTTCACTGTTAGAAAAGGAAAGATGCAACGTGTGAATACAGGGAGACAGATGGGTAGATTTGGGTGGTGGAAAGCAGGGGGAGTTCTTAGCTAATTTTGTTTTCCTAGTAAAGTACAAGGAAAGTTCCTCGAATGGGAGTAAACCAGGAGAAAAGAATATAGGTAATATAGGAAAGTGTTAAGTAACTTGGAGAAAAAGAAAGCATTTTCCAGTAAGGACATGTAGTAGAAATACCATGTAGACGGCACACATTGGAGATTTGTGGCCCTGTTTTAATGTGAGATCAGTTGGCCCAACTGTATGTTTTCTCCAAGAAGGTTCAGCTCCTCAAGTGCAGCCACGGAAGAGACAGCTGGATGGCATTAGCCAAAGCCAGGTCTTCTCAGAAGCACAGTCAGAGGCAGAAAAGCAAAGGGGCCAGCGGTGATCCTAATGATAAACTAGGCAATCCCAGCTGGGAAAGTAGGAAGCATGGACATGAGGACAAGAACAGATACTGAAAAAGGGGAAGTACCTCTGGCCTGAAGATCTCAGTGAAGGCAGGAGACTAGTCGTGATTAGGTGAACGTGACCCTGGAAGTGAGCAAAGGGGTTACAGAGAAGAAAAGGTAAAGAGGTAAGAAGAGGTAAAGCAACGGACAGGCCACAACGTTCACGGATCAAATACTTGAATATTAAAGTCACTATCGCCAATAGTGGAGGAAAGTCTAAGGAAAGAAAAGGCAGTAGGAGCTAAATGCCTAATCTACCAAGTAGTTTGGTAGAAGTACTATCACCTTCCATTTGCACCCCACCTTCCATTACCCTCCTCCACTCTGCAAAATATGGAAACATGAACAAGCTCCCTAACCCTCTAGCTTCCAAATGGAACACTGAAGAGAGGAAGAAGTGATCTTGGACTATTTATCCCCCTTGCTCCACTGCTACAGGACGCCTGTGGACCAAACTCATCTCTTAACAGAAAGACTCCACTCCTGCTGACAGGATCCTCAAACAGGCTTCTCCATCCCCCCACATCCACTGCCTCCTTTCCCCCTTCATTCTCAAGCTTATAACAAAAGAGCTCTACTGTTACTACTAGCCCCAGGCACACTGCTTGGGATTTCCCTCACCCTAACCACACTTTTGTAAATAGTCCCTTTATTAAACTCTTCGCAAATTATCCTAATTTGAGTGGGCCATCTGTTTCCTGCTGGGAGTCTACTGATACAGTAGATGACAGCAATATGAATACCTACCTTGCAGAGTCGTTGTAAAGATGAGAGAAAATATATGCAAGGCATCTAGCACAGCATCTGGCACGTTATAGATACTCAACTAATAGTGGCAATAGTTGGGGTGGGGGATAGGAATAGCAGTTGTTTTAGTTGTTGTTAGTATAAAACTATATTCAGGTCCAAACAGGATCTCTAATTCATAACTAGCCATTACTCAATTAACACTTAAGCACCTGGCTTCTGGTAATATCAAGGAACTCTCGAGTCTAGCAGCAGCCAGCCAAGTCAATCAAGGCAATTACATGAACATACACATCCAAAAACAGAAAGGAGGAGAATTTCAAGAAAAGGATTTCAACAAAGCAGTTGGCTTCAAGAGTGATCTCTGTAAACAGGCCAGCTGGCATGATGGTAAATATGAATCCATTCCACACAAGTGGGAGAAGTCTGGAGAATCCGAGAAAAGAGATGCCCCATACCTTGCATCTTGCACACACCTCCCTGCTACTGCACTTCGTGGCTGTAATTTCATCCAAGGCCCACAGCCGATGAGCCATCTTACTCTCAGTTAGTAATGTATTTTATTTTTGAATTATCTCTTTACAGACCAATAAAATTTACATAAATTTTGTTAGAATGGGGGGGCCCAGATCCTAAAACAGAGCTGAGTATTTCAAAAAATTTCACAGCCTGGATTAGTTGTTCTTACTGATTCTTTCTAGAGGCTGACTATACAGAGGGACAGCTTCCCTTTCCAAACCTGGATCACCATCTCTGGAACAGAGAACATGGAAACCACCAGCTCAGGACTTCCTGATGCAAAGCCCAGATTAGAGCCTCCTTTATATTAGTGACAAATTCAGATGAGTCTGATGAAAAACAGAACAAGAAGGCAAAAATAAACTCAAAACAAATTCAACTCATTTATCCATTTTGCAACACAAAGGGAATCACATGTGTTACTACCATCATTCCGTGTATATCAAAACACAAGACTGCTCCCTTTTAATGGCCCATCTGACCAGGTCACACTCCCCTACTTAAAACTCTCAGTGGCTTCCCGTTGCCATTCCAGTAGAAATCAAAATCTCATGTTGCCCCAATTTGTATCACTCTTCAGAACTCATCCACACTTGACTTCATTTGGTTTTTCGCTTAAAGTATTTTCTCTCTGGCACCAGAGCACAGAGCTTTGCACGTGCTAACTCCCTGGAGTACCCTCTTCTTGTACTCTGTACTTAAAAAAATTCTGCATTCTTTTCTATTTATGTCTGCTTTCCCCACTAGACTCGCTACTGCATGAGGGCAAAGAATGTGTCTGTCCTGCCCTAAACTATATCCCAAGCACCTGGTACATAGCAGTCCTTCAGTAAATATTTGGTGAATAAACTGACGCGTGCATATAGAAAAACATTATGCAAAACTGCCAGAAACATGCAAATCCCATAGTCGTGTTCTAAAAAAAAAGGAAAGTATGCAATAATCTAGAGTATAAAATACGGGAAACCACTTTTTGTTTCTAATTTATGTAAATACTGTTGGTCTGTAAATAGATCATTTCGTTTACAATGCACTATAATTTAAAAATAAAATCCATTACTACAGGATGGTAAGAAAGTCCTTTAAGAAAGAAAGTAATGAACACTGGAGATCTAAAGGATTCACCAACGACGAATCATATCACATCAATCCTTTATTTTTTGAGGTTAATGAATGGTGCTTCAGAGAAATGTTACAGAATTCCAAAGGCATTTTATTTATTTAATGGATATTTATTGAGTATTCACTGTGCATCAGAAGCTGGAAATAAGGCAGTGGGCAAGATCCCTGCCTTTATGTAACCCATAAATGCTCTCCTATCTGTAGCACCAAATGGAGAAATGAGGGCAGAATGACATTACACGGAGTTGAATCATAATGGTTGATTCAATAACCAACAACTAGTCTTGGTTCTGCCATCTTTAATGAGGCTGAAAACCTAGGGGATTTGTCACATTTCTGGAAGGAGTGGCACTGGCTTGAGAAAAGCATTAAATTTCAACAGCCATAACAACGTTGCTTCTCTTTGACCTAGTAATTTGACTCCTATAATTTACACTAGACATTTACCCTGGGAAAATAATACAAAGCAAGAAATGGAAAAAAATGCAAAAATATCATTGTTGCAGATTTTTACAGTATTTTTGTAACAGTTAAACCTGGTTATTCAACAATGACGCAGAGTATAATATGGCATAATCAGGAGATGGAAAATTATGTAACCATTCTACATTTTCATTTTGAAGACTGTTGCAATCTGAAAAATACTTAAGATGCGTTATTTAAAACCAGACTGTTTTTATGATTACAAACCCATACAGTTGTTTTTTCTGCATCAGAACTAAGACAAAATAACATGAACATTAAGATATTATGTTAAGAAGGTTGTGTGGGGTTTTTTGAGTTTTTAAGTTTTTATTTATTCATGAGAGAGAGAGAGAGAGAGAGAGAGAGAAGGCTCCCTGTAGGGAGCCCAATGTGGGACTCGATCCGGAGACCAGGATATCGCCTTGAGCCAAAGGCAGACGGTCAACAACTGAGCCACCCAGGTGTCCCTGCTTTTTACATTTTTACTTGCAATCTTGTTAAAATAAAAATATACTAAAAAAATAAAAATAAAAATAAATAAAAATATACTAATTAGAAAATCATGTTAAGCGCTATAGGCTTTTATTTGTGGTAGACACAATCGGGATTCAAAAAGACTTATTAAGGACAAAGCTCTTTGGGAGGTTCAAAACATCAGCTGTACAGAAATACAGAGAAGGGGCTTCTAGTCACTGACATGAAAAAGACTTGCAAGTTTTCATTCCTAGATTTAAGATCAGCGAACAGCACAATGGGGCTGCTGACATGAGAGTAATCCAGAGCGTGCTAATAAAGCAACTAGGGACAAATTTGTCCCCTGCATTCCTTGACAATCAGACCACACTTTGGGAATGCTTTAGCTTTCTGTGTCATGTCTTGAATGGAACTCTGATAAACCAGATTAGCTCCACAGGGGATACACCAAGACAAGAGGTCTAAAACTCATGTATTGCAATATGAAGAACTGTTGAGGGAAGAGAGGATATTAACCTGGAGAAGATGTCACATTTTTTATGACTCTCATCATGTGGATGGAAGTTTTATTAAAAGGTACTTTAAAAAAAAAAAAAAGGTACTTTTTTCATCTAGTTAAAAATTATGAGGGATGTATGCCTTTTCTTTTAGTCAGAAAGCATAATTTTCCCAACTAATTGAGGCATATTTCCACCTTTATCAAAATTCAAAACATTCAAAACTGGACTTTGCCCTCCTTTCTTACAGGCCTTCCACAATACCTATATTCCACCCTTTGCCAATGTGCATGCACAGCCCAGTCTATCGAAGCCACTCGCAGATCCTCAAATGTACACACTGTTTTTCCAGTCCTCCCTGTTTTTCCCATTCTCCAGAATTTCCTCCTTATCCCTGGTGATTCCTTCTTTAAGAATCACTCCCATGACCACCCAGGAGACCTTAGCCTTTCCCTCTTCTGTGCTCTCTGGCCCCTCTATGTGCTTCTACTGGGAAATACCACTTTATAATGCAGTGATCTGGTTACTCAACCTTCACCATTGAGTATGAGTCTCCCACAGACAGGCAGGAGTCAACGAATAAACCTCCTCCCTTACATTTTAACCATTTTCACAGTGAACAGATGTCTGGAACTGCAGAATACCTTGGGCAAATACTGGAAAAGCATGCCTTTGTTGAACAGGTACAAGATGGTCTCTTTTTCCCTTCTTATACTTATGCAAGAGTTCCTCCAATGGACAGCCCCTGAAGCCACTACAAACGTGTGAAAATCCCACCAGCTTAAAAAACAAAACTTAGGCAAGTACTTTAAGACACACTATGAACTCTGCCATTGTTGGGTTGTTGGTTTAAAAAAAAAAAAAATTCCATCTGCCATAAATCTACATTCCCCCAAAATGAAATATAATACCCTTGCTTTCCTCTAGCAGTCAGATAATCATCTCCTTGTTTTACGGGAAATGATTTAGAAGAGAAAAGAATTGGTCTGACAGTCTCATAAGTTTCAGAAAGTGCTTACCCTGACAGTCCCTTTCTTGCTTTTCCTATTCTCAACCGTATACACACACATACATGCACACACATATACATATACACACCTGCATGTATGCATGCACATACCTGCACACACTCATGCATACATTGAAATTTGTGTCTCTGCCACATTAAGCCAAGACTGGAATCATGTCAATAATAGCCTGTGCAAAACCTAAGCTTATTCTTCTATCTCTGAATTGCTTCCTACTTATTTTTTGTCTGCTAATTTTCTAGCTCTCTATCATTGACTCGAGTCCAGAAAAATAAAGAGGACCCTCAATATTGGCGTCCTTCAATCCTGACAGTAGAAACCACTCACCTGATGCTTTTAGTATGTTGGGGGTTGTGGGTGAACCCACCATCTTACTCTGTTTTGACCCTGCCTTCAGTATTTCCTCCTGAGACCAAAGATAGTTGCCCATCTGCCTTCAGCCAGCACAACACATCTCTTTCTAACAAGAAGCAGTCATTTCCTTAAACACTCCCCCAAAATCCTCCTTCAGCTGATGCTAGGCAGTGTTCACCTTGAGAAGTCAGGAGATGACACTGTGTAGGTGAAGGGAACATGACAGAGGCCACCACTCCTCATCACTTCCGAGAGATGGAAAAGCCCTCGGGGTACTCAAGAGAATGAGAAACTTTTTTTCTTTACCACTGATGTTTATTGATTTGTCCAGTTCATAGGGAGCATCCCTTAATGTTCTGCTTTCATGTTTCTGCTTTGTTGCATGGGTGCAGAAAAGAATATTGCAAATTGATCTGTCTTTTCAGCCTTTGTTGAGAATGGACTCCTATTACGTCCGTTTCTCAGGCCTGTCACCACTTGTTCACATTCCAGGGCATTTATAATCAGCCTTGGCTAAACACTAAGAGCTGAACGGATTAATTTCTAACATTCTCTCATGAGTCCATTGATGGTACGCCTGTTTGATGATCTCTAGCAATAGATGGCCACTTCTGATTGTTTGACCTCTGCCCTTCACCCTGAAGCTGTCTATTCTACTACCTGTATAAGTTGACAACACGTACATTGCGTCTACATCATGCTTGAAGAAAACTGTAATGTCTTGGTGCTATGAAAGCTTAGAAGAAGGCTTTTAAGGGAAACCCATTTCCATTACTAGTTGAACAGCATTTGAGAACCAATCATATATCCATTAAACAAAAGAAAAGACATTACCCATAACCTACAATATTATGCCTGTACTTTAGAATCTACCCATTCATTCTGATTTAGCTTATGTGCTAATTATGATCAATGGATTTCCACAAGAACGTAAAACTATATCATAGCTTTTAATTTCTCATTCCACCATTTCCCAGAATTCTGTTATTTTAATTACTTTATATTCCACTTACTTCTAATAGCTCAGAACAAAAGGGTCATCATCACCATCACCAATATATCTCTCTTTATATATAATCTTAGGCATGTTGGCCCATTCTAATGTAACCCTAATATTAAGTTAGACAGGTTTTATTTTTACTTTTTATTATACAAGGGGAGCCTCTTTAACAATTTCAGAGATGTATTTCATTTATCTTAAAATACCTTTGGTCGTAAGATAGGTTGGGGTCTATTTATAGAGCTAAGTTCTCAAAAATGCACATAATTTACATCCTCACTCACTAAAGCAAGTAGTTAAAGAGCTAATGCAGGTGCACTTGGCAGCCATTTTTTTAAGGTCACACCAACTCTTATGCACCCCACAGAAAAATGGAAAGTTATGAGAATACCAAGATCATCCAAGGACAAGTCACATGTGCATTTAGTTTAATGAATAAAATACATGCCCTGGATTGAGTGTGCACTGACTGAATTGCAGGCTGAAGTGAAAAAAAGTCTTCTGAGTTGAAAAGTAAATACAGAGAACATTCAACATACTACTAGAGGTCAGCATATAAATGTGGGCATGTAATTTTACCAAATTATGTCTCCTTTTAAAAATGGCACATAAAAAGGCATGTGCTGTGTTGATGGAATCACAGAATTTATGAGTTGCAATGAACAGTCGGGAGCACAGCCTATCCTCCACTGATCAATGAGAAACAGGAACAGAGGAGGAAGAACCAAGATGGGACCAGTCCTAGTATCTTCTGACGCCAGCACTGTGTTCTTATTGCACCAAGCCAATATCCTTTCCTGGGTTCTCTGTGCCCCTTCTCTCTTACTCCAGCTCTCTTCATAATTCTTCTCCTGTATTTCAACATGGAAATATTAAGTACTATACATTTACAATCCTTTGTTCAAGTTATCTCCTTGAGAGACAATGTAAGAGGCTTATGGTTCATTTCCTGAGGTCTGGACATCATTGAAACATAAATATATTTTAGTTTGTGATCAACCTGATTAGTGAGATTCACTAATTATGCTTAAAGGAACAATGACAAAGTAAGCAAATATGCTTCAACAGCTTAGTTGTTAGCTTTATTGTGTCATGTGAAGTTGTATGTGATCTTAATATAATGTAAACATAAAGAACCAAATTCTAACATCTGTGTTATTTAAACTTTAGTATGCTACCAACTTTTAAAATATTTTGTTTATTTATTCATGAGAGACACGGAAAGAGAGGCAGAGGGAGAAGCAGGCTCCATGCAGGGAGCCTGACATGGGACTCGATCCCAGGTCTCCAGGATCACACCTTGGGCTGAAGGAGGCGCTAAACTGCTGAGCCACCCGGGCTGCCCAGTATGCTATCAATTTTAAAAGAGAAGGATCTTTAAAATATAAATGTGCATATATACAGATTTGTGTGAATTTCAAATATTCTTATTTTTTCATTTTGTGAATTACTTCAAACACACAGGAAAACATAGAATAGCACAGCACTCACCCACCCAAGCCCAACTTTAACATTTACACTTTGCCATATTTATTTTTTCATTTTATTACAAAGAAGAAGAAAATTATAGTTACATGTCAAGCTAAGTACCCATATACAAATGCACTCCTCAGAGAAAAATAGCATCTTAAATTTGGTGTTTATCACTCTCAAATTTTTCTTTTACTATTTATACATGTACCCATAAATAATACATGACATTGTTTTTGCATGTTTTAAATTTTTATATAAATGGTTCCTAAGCTGTTACCTTTACTTGCTTTTTTTAAATACATATTTAAGTGTTGAGATTTATCATGAGATTACTGTAGCAATACTGTACTTTAGTGAAGATTCTGTATTTTATTTTATTTATATAAACACATAACTATTTATCTGCTCCCCTCTTTGTGGGTATTTAGTTGTTTCTGGCTCTTCATTGTAACTTTACATTCAAAACTTCAATAAGTATTCTTACAATATGTCCTTGTACACATTTGCAAGAGCTTTCCTATAGTGCAGTCTTAGCAATAGAAACTCTGTGTTGTAAGGTACGTGAATTTTCAGATTGACCAGATAACTCCAAATTGTTCTCTCAATTGGTGACATCAATTTTTGAAAACATACACTCATAACAGCAGTGTATAAGAGTTCACATGGCTCCATACCCTTGCAATGTCAGACTTCTGGATTTTTGTCAACCAGTGGGTGTAAACTCATACCTCACTACTGTTTTAGTTTGCATTTTCCCAAATACCAGGAACAATGAGCATCTTTTTATATGTTTATTTGCCACATAGAACTCCTTTATTACTAATTCATATCCATCGTGTGTTTTTCTATTGGATTGTTAGTCTTATTGATTTAGAGTAATTTTTATATATTAAATAATATTAGTAAATAATATCTAACATTTTGAGGGTGCTCACTAATTGAAAGACATTATTCTTAGGGTTTTACACACATTAACTGATTAAATCCTCACAACCCCAAAACACTAACATGTAGGTAAGATTATTGTCTCTATTTTTAAAAATGAAAAAATGAAGGTAAAAAGGCTAAATAACTTATGTAAAGTCATACACAGTTAATAAGTGATAAAGCAAAAATTCAGACCCAGAAATATGATGCAGAGTGTCATGGCCTTCTGCCTCTCTTTGTTTCAAAGGATGTAAATTCCTCATCAGCTTTATGCATTGCAAGTATCTTCTTCTAGTCTGGAGCTTATCTTTTCAATTCATCCACTGTGTATGTCATTCAGAAGTATACGCACATACACACATAGGTACATACATGTATGTGTGTGAAATATTATACCTGTTATATATGTGTCAAATTACCAAATACTTCTTTATGATTTTTGCATGTAGTTTAAGAAACTTTTCCAAACCTCAAAGCCACAAAGATATTATCAAGTATATTCTTTTAAAAAATGTTTCTGGGGTGGGGGGGCCCAAGATGGCAACATAGAAGATTCTGAATGGCCTCTTCCATAGACACACCAAATCGATAGTTTCATATGGTCATTTGCCTCTGAAAAAGACTTCAAAACTAGACGAACTGCTCTCCACAACAAAAGATAAAAGGACCACATATCAACACAGGTAGCAGAGACAGAGACATGGTCTCACAAAGAAAATCTCATCTCAAGTGTGGCAACACACAGTAAGGAGGGACCTCACCAGACAGGCTCTTCTCCTGAAGGAGCAAGGAGTTGATATTCCACATGGGGCATCCTGACCCCTATATCTTCACTGGAGAGATGGACTCCTGGGACATCTAGCTTGGAAAACTATTGGACTGATATCCAGGGGTCATAAAGTGCTACAGGAAACTAAGATTTTCCTGTTATAAGACTTGTGTGTGATTTTACTCCTCTAGAGACCCAGCAAAAAAGTAGGGGTTTGAAAAATGCCTAGAATATATGTGAGGAAGATTCATTTACTGATCTAGGAGCATCAGCTAGAGGAGCAAGGAACAGCTGTTTCCCAGAGATGGAGGCACTTCTCAGACACTGTTGACACACTCTGCATAAGCCTGCTAGCACAGGCAGGCAAGCTTAAACAAAGTGCTGTCCTGTTGCCTTGCTGGTATGGGCAGGGTTGGAAGTCACTGAACTTGTTAAAGTCAGAGAATATGGCTGGGGCCGAGTGAGCTAAAGTGATCATAGAGTTCGCCCTCTCCCAAGCTAAACTCTGTAAGGGTAGGTATTCGCAATACTCCCTCATTCCTGAGGCAGTTGAGCATGAGCACTCACTACACTCCCCAGCTTCCAGCCTGCAGTTGGCACATACCATATGCATAGACAAGGCATCCTCTCGCTGCACTGCTGAAGCCTATGAGTACACACAACCAAGACATTTTCTTGCTTCTTGTCTGAAGCCTGTGAGTGTGCTCCATCCCACACACTCTCTAGCTGCTGTGCTAAAGCCAGCAGGCACACACAGTCCACCCAGCAGCCACCTCTGATCACCGGGCCCTAGTGGCCAAAAGGGCTGGTGTTCCAGAGCTCCACAGGGCTATAACTAGAAGGACAGTTCTTGGCAAGCTATCACCCCCAGAGCACTGCAAAGGCAGCAAACTGAAACACAATCTCAGTACTCCCATGAAAAAGGTCTATTTATTTGGCCTGGAGCTTCAACCTAAGGGACATGCTAGAGGTTTCCCACATACCTAAAAGCTAAAGAGGTACTCACAAGGAACACAAGCAAGGAGACTATGCTTGCACATCCTCTTGACCTTGGTAGAGCTCAACAAGATATTCCAGAAAGAATCTTAAATACTCATCTAGAGCTCCAATTTTTGCAACTGTCACCCAGGGGATACCTATGGATCTCTTGGTCTGGAGGCCAGTAGGAATTGATTGCAGCCCCAAGACTACACATATTTGCATACTTTAAAAACTGCTGCCTGAGGGTCTGGCTTCCAATCAGTCTGCAAATAGGTTCTAATGAGATTCCTACCCTTGTATCACTCTCAACAGGGGCATATCAAGAATAAATTAGACAGTTGAGACAATCACAAAGGTTCAGGAGAAAACCAAAAGCTAGGACAAGGTTAAACAAAAAGGATCATCATCTACACAAGGCCACTGCTTCAGAACAGAGAGGGAGCTGACTTGCATACTACATAGAAACAAACAGAGAGATGCAAGTAAAATGAAGAAAGAAGAATTTAGTCCAAACAAAAGAACAAGACAAAAACCTCAGAAAAAGGAGGCACCTGGGTGGCCCAGTGGTTGAGCATCTGCCTTTGGCTCAGGGTGTGATCCCAGGGTCCTGGGATCGAGTCCCACGTTGGAGCCTGCTTCTCCCTCTACTTATGTCTCTGCCTCTCTCTGTGGGTCTCTCATGAATAAATAAAATCTTAATGACATGGAGATAAACAATCTATCTGACAAAGAATTCAAGTAATGGTCACAAAGATGTTCACTGAACTCTAAGAATAAACACAGTGAAAACTTCAACAGAGATAAAAAACACAGGAAAGTACCACAGAGAAGTCATAGAGCTGTGACTAAACTGAAAAACACACGAGAGAGGTTCAACTGCAGACTGGATGAAGAATAGATAAATGAGTTGGAAGGTAAAGCAATGGAACTCGCCCAAAACAGAACAAAAAAGAAAAGAATTTTAAAAATGATAACTTAAGGGATTGCTAACACAGCATCATGCAAAATAACACTCACATTACAGGGGTCCCAGAAGAAGAGAGTAGAAAAAAGGAGCAGAAAACTTACTTCAAGGAACAATGGCTGAAAACTTCCCTAGCCTAGGCAAGGAAACATAGAGATCCATGAAACCCAGGGTGTTCCAAAAAAGATAAACCCAAATGAAGCCACAAGACACATTATAATTAAAATGTCAAAAGTTAAATCTTAAAAGCAACAAGAAAAAAACAAATTATTATGTACAATGGAAAACCCCCTAACCTATCAGATTTCTCACAGAAACTCAGGCAGAAGAAAAGTGGCAAGACATATTCAAAGTGCTGAAAGGAAAGAACTTCCAAAAAGATTATTCTCCTTGAAAAGTTACCATTCAAATTTGAAAGAGAAATAAGTTTTCCAGACAAGCAAAAGCTAAGGTAGTTCACTGCTACTAAAATGATTTTACAAGAAATGTTAAAGAGACTTACTTAAAATGAAAGAAAAAGAACTAATTAACAGGACAATATATAAAAGTAAAAATTTCACTGGAAAAGATACATACTAAAGCTGGTAAATTACTCATTTGTAAAATTTCTAAGAAAGTTAAAAGAAAACCATTGTAAAATTAACTAAAGCTACAATAATTAGATAAGAGATATATAAAAACTAAAAGATGAGGTAAGAGCTATATAAAAAAATAAAAGATGTGATAAAAGTAACATCAAAAAATATCAAAACATGGGAAGAAAGTAAAAATGTACAGCTTTGCAATGTATTAGAACTTAAATTGGGGATCCCTGGGTGGCGCAGCAGTTTAGCGCCTGCCTTTGGCCCAGGACACGATCCTGGAGACCCGGGATCGAATCCCACTTCAGGCTCCCGGTGCATGGAGCCTGCTTTTCCCTCTGCCTCTCTCTCTCTCTCTCTCTCTCTCTCTGTGATATGACTATCATAAATAAATAAAAAATTAAAAAAAAACTTAAATTGCTATCAACTTAAAATAGACATATAAACAACCTCACAGTGACCAAAAAGCAAAAGCTTATAGTAATTACTAAAAAGAAAATAAGAAAAGAACCTAAACATAACCTTAAAAAAGCCATCAAACCACATTACAGGAAAGAAAGAAAAGAGGAACTACAGAAAAAACCCAGAAACAAATGGCAATAATTACATACCCATCAATAATTACTTTAAATGCAAATGAACTAAATTCTCCAATCAGAAGACATAGAGTAGCTAAACAGATTTTTTAAATAAAAATATTTTTAAAAACCACACATCTGTACACAGCCTACAAGAGATTCACTTCAGAAGTAAGGATATACAGATACTGAATGTGAAAGGGGCGAAAAAAGATAATCCATGAAGAAGAGATAAAAAGAAAGCTGGTATAGCCATACTCATGTCAGACAAAATAGACTTTGAAACAAAGACTGTAATAAAAGGCTTTAGAAAGGGAAACTACATAATGATCAAGGTGTCAATCCAGCAAGAAAATAGTAACATTTATAAATATATAGGCACCCAAAATAGGAGCACCAAAATTATGAACCAAATATTAACAGACCTAAAGGGAGAAATTGACAATATTACAAAAACAGTAAAGGATTTTAACACCCCACTTACACCAATGGATTGATCATTCAGACAGAGAATCAATGAGGAAAACAGTGGCCTTAAACAACACATTAGATTAGATGGACCCAACAGACATATACAGAACATTCCATCTGAAAGCAGAATACACACTTTTTTCTTGGATGCATATGGAACACTTTCCAGGACAGATTAGATGTTAGGCTACAAAACAAGTCTCAATTAATTCAAGATTGAAATTATATCAAGCACTTTTTCTGACCCCAATGATGTAAAACTTAAAATCAATCTGAAGAAAACTGGAAAAACTACAAATATGTGAAGATTAAACTACATATTACTGAGAAACTATTGGGTTGTAAAAGGCAATCAAATTTTTTTTTACATTTCTAGAAACAAAAACAAACATGACATACAAAAATCTATGGGGAATATCACAGAAATATAGACCTTCCTCAAAAAACAAGAAAAATCTCAACTAATTTAACTTCATACCAAAAGTAACTAAAATAAGAACAAAACCCAAAGTTAAAGAAAAGAAATGACAAAACCAGAGAAGAAATAAATGAAATATAGATGAAAAAAAGCAATAGAAAGATATATGAAACCAGGAGCTGGATCTTTGAAAGACAAACAAAATTCACAAAACTATAGGTAGATACACCAGGAAAAAAAGAGAGCCAAATAAATAAAATCAAAAATTAAAGATTAGAGGTTACAACTGATAGTATACAGAAATGCAAAGGATCATAAGAGCATGCTGGACAACCTGAAAGAAATGGATAAACTCCTACCAAGACAGAATAATGAAGAAAAAGAAAATCTGAATACACTGATTATTAGTAAGGAGATTGACTCAGTAGTACCAAAAACCTCCCAACAACCAAAAGTCCAGGACCAAACAGCTTCACTGATGAATTCTACTGGACATTCAAAGACTTAATACCTGTCCATATCAAACTCTTCCAAAAAATGACGAAAATTTCCAAACCCAATTTACAGTCCAACATTGTTCAATACCAAAACCAGACAAGGATATCACAAAAACAGAAAATTACAGGCCAATATCCCTAACAAACATATAAAAATCCCAAATAAAATATTAGCAAACTAAATTCAGCAACACATTAAAAGGATCACATACCACAATCAAAAGGGATTTATTCCAGGGATACAAAGACAGTTTAACATCCACAAATCAATCAATGTACCACATGGCTAAAAATAAAGATAAAAATCATATGATTATCTCAATAGATGAAGAAAAAGCACTTGACAAAACTTTAAAATCCACTTATTATTTTTAAAAAACCTCAAAAAGTAGGTATAGAAGGAATGAATTTCAACATAATAAAGGCCACATACAATAAACCCACAGTTAATATCCTACTGAACACTGAAAAGCTGAAAGCTTTTCTTCTGAGATCAGAAACAAGACAAAAATGCCTACTATCCCAGCTTCTTTTAACGTAGTATTATAAGTCTAAGCCACAGAAATTAGGCATAATAAAAAGAAATAAAAGGCATATAAATTGGAAAAGAAGTAGTGTTAACTGTCACTATTTGCAGATGACATGATAGAAAACCCGAATGACTTCACCAAAAAACTGTTAGCACTAAAAAATGAATAAAATAAAAAAGATGCAAGATACAAGATTATATACAAAATCTGCTGTATTTTTATAGACTAATAACTAGCAGAAAAAGAAATTAAGAAAACAACCTCACTTATAATCACATCAAAAAGAACAAAATATCCAGGAATAAATTCAAACTAGGTAAAAGATCTATATATACTGAAAACTGTAAGATGATGAAAGAAACTGAAGATGACACAAATAAATGGAAAAATAATCTATGTTTATGGAGTAGGAGAATTAGTATTGTTAAAATGTCCATATTACCCAGAGCAACCTACAGATTCCATGCAATCTCTACCAAAACTCCAACATTTTTCAAAACTAGAGTAATTCTAAACTTTGTACAGAAAAACCTGAAGCACCACAATCAATAATTTGAAAAAGAAGACCACAGCTAAAAGTATCACAGTCACAAATTTTGAGATCTACTATAAAACTATAGCAATCAAGACATTATGGTATTGGCATAAAAACAGACACACAGATATGGAACAGAGAGCCCAGAAATAAACCTTCACATATAGGGTCAATTTATGACAAATGAGGCGAGAATATACGATGGGAAAAGGACAGTATCCTTAATAAATGCTACTGGAAAAACTGGACAACTACAAGCAAAAAAATGAAAGAATGAAACTGGACCACTATCTGATACCATATAAGAAATTAACTCCAAATGGATTAGAGACTTCAATGTAAGACCTGAAACATAAAATCCCTAGAAGAAAACAGAGGCAGTAAATTCCCTGATATCAGTCTTAGAAGTGTTTGTTTAGGTTTTTGGGAGTTTTTTGTCTTTTTTTTTTTTTTTTTTTTTTTTGATCTGACTCCAAAGGCAAAGGAAACAAAAGCAAAAATAAATTACCAGGACTAAACTAAAATGCTAGCTACACTGTGAAGGAAATCATCAACAAAACGAAAAGACAACCTACTGAATGAGAGAAGATAGTTGCAAGTCATTCATCTGATAAGGCATTAATATCCAAAATATATAAAGAACTCCTAGAACACAACAGAAGAAAACAATCTGAATAAAAATGAGCAGAGGGCTTGAATAGACATTTTTCCAAAGAAGACATATAGATGGCCACAAGACACATGAAAAGATGCTCAACATCGCAAATCATCATGGAAATGCAAATCAGAACCACAACAAGATATCACCTTACATCTGTCCAAAGGGCTATTTTTAAAAGACAAAAAATAACAAGAGTTGGTGAGGATATGAGGAAAATGGAACCCTCATGCACTGTTGGTGGGAATGTAAAATGGCACAGCCACTAGGAAAAAGAGCATTTAGATTCCTCAAATAATTTTTTTTAAAAATCACATGATCCAACAATTCCACTACTCACTATCTATCCTAAGGAAATTAACACACTAATTGAAGAGCTATATGCACCCCTATGCTCACTGTAGCGCTATTTACAATATCCAAGACATGGAAACAATCTAAATGTTCATCTATGGATGAACAGATAAAGAAGATGTGGTATATAGACACAGGGGAATACGACCCAGCCATAAAAAAGAATGAAGTCTTGCCATTTGCAACAGTGTGGATGGACCCTGAGGGTATTATGATAACTGAAATAAGTCAGATAGAGAAAGACAAACACCACATTTCATTTACATATGGAATTTAAAAAACAGAATTTTATTATAATACCATTGAATTTATACATCAATTTTTAACAAATTTAATATCATAAAGATCTAAATCTTCCCATTCCAGAACATTATAATTCCACATTTACTCAGGTCTTTTGTGCCCTTTAAATAGTGCTCAGTAAAACCCTCCCAAAAGTGTCATTTTTTGCTCATTTCTTTTTTTATTTTTTTTAATTTTTATTTATTTATGATAGTCACACACACACAGAGAGAGAGAGAGAGAGGCAGAGACACAGGCAGAGGGAGAAGCAGGCTCCATGCACCGGGAGCCCGATGTGGGACTCGATCCCGGGTCTCCAGGATCGCGCCCTGGGCCAAAGGCAGGCGCTAAACCGCTGCGCCACCCAGGGATCCCATTTTTTGCTCATTTCTATTTATTTATATTTGTTTCTAACTTCAGACTTTTTTTTTTAACCTGGGATCCTTTTCTTACTACACCTTGTAATTGGTACTACTGTTTGATGATCCCTACGATAGAAGGCTTCTTCTGACCGACTTATTTGCCCTTTACTCCAAAACTTTTCTTCTAGTACCTGTTTAAGTTTATACCCCTTATATAGCTTCTGCAATCCCATTACATGGATAAATGATAAGATAAAGAATCTTAGCTGCATGAAAGCTTAGGAAATAAAGGAACTGAGGAACACTTGATTTTGTGATATTAATTTGTGATTCAACAACTTTAACTCTTCATTTCTACAAATCTTCTGCATATTGTCTTGAAT
Organism: Canis aureus; assembly: GCF_053574225.1. NCBI lineage: Eukaryota > Metazoa > Chordata > Mammalia > Carnivora > Canidae > Canis > Canis aureus. The sequence continues at coordinate 68,127,829 of NC_135621.1, read as the reverse complement.
TTTCAATGTAGGCAATCATATTGCCTCAAAACACAGTTTTAGTTTTTCCTTTTCAGATATTTCTTTTTTCCTCCTCCTTGTTTTGCAGTGGCTAGGACTCCAGCAAAATGTTAACAGAAACCTGACAGTAGACATCAATGCCTTGTTCCTGACTTTGATGGAGAGATTTCTGAAATTTTACCACTAGATATTAGGTTTACTGAGAGTTTTTTTAAAAAGATCACTTTTATGAAGTTAAAAAGGATCTCACTGTTTTCCTAATTTTCTTAGAATTATTGCCATAAATGAGTATATTGAATAAAATGAGTAATTCTGTATCTATGGAGCAGACTAAATGGCTTTTCTCTTTTATCTGCTAATAGAATGTTACATTCATAGATTTTTCTGACGATTATTTTCATACCAGGTAAACCTTGGTCATGATGTATCATTTTTTAAAAATTCTGTTATATCCAATTTGGAGGGGGGGAAAAGTACTTCTATTATACTTATTAAAAATGGTCTGTAATTCTACAATTTTCTTTCCTTGTTATGCCCTGTCCATATTTTTGTTAACAATGAGTTCTCAATGCATTCAGTAGCATGCCCTCTTTTATTATCCTCTGAAATATTTGTATAAGGTAAAGATCATCCAGCCTTTTGAGGTATGCTAAAATTTATCTCTGAAACAGATAGTTTCTCTTTCCCAAACACACAGATCTTAGCTTGCTGAACTACCTAGTGAAACAACACCCACATTTAATTGTTGTCCAGCTTCCTGTTTTAAAATTTATTTTTTTTTCTGTTTTAAAATTTAAAAATACAAAAAACAAAGAGATTTAGTCAATAGTTAAGTAAATTTACCCACATTATCAATTTTTGTATTCCTTCCATCCTATGTCTTTCCTCTGCCATATCTTTTGTCTTGCTAAAGCACAGCCTTTAATATTCTATGAGTATTAATTTTCTTAGTGTTGGTATGTGAAATGTCCTTGTTTTGTTTTCATGTTGAAGATTTTAGCTGTACATAAAATTATAAACAGATATTTTTCCTGAGCACTCTGAATACAATAGGTGTCTTCTGGCATCTAATTTCCTGATAAGAAATGTTCTCCAGTAGTCTAATTATCCATCCTTTAAACTTACTGTTTCTCCTCTTCCTCGTAGGTTCTAAATTTTTCTTTAGGCCTTTGATGTTCTGCATATTGATCAGGATGTGCCTAGATGAGGGTTTATATTTATCTATGTAGCTCAATTCTTAGAGTATATTTTTATCTCAATACTGTCTTTATTCAGCACTGAAAATTATCAGCTATTATCTCTTCAAATACTGCTTCTCTACCTTCCTTCCATTCTCTTCTGGAAACCTGATTTGGTGTATGTTAAATTTCCAAATCCCTCCTTTGTCTCTCTTCTCTGCTTTAATATTCTTAACTTTATAGTTCTCTTTGCTATCTTCTGAGTGACCACTTCTATATGACACTACGCTAACTCTCCCATCATCTGTCTTATCTAGAGTTTATCTACTGAGTCTTATTCAGATGCTGATATTTTTCCTTGTAAGATCTACTTCTGATGTGGGAATTGATTCTTTACATTCAACCTTCCTGGTTTTGTTTCTGCCTATTCTTCTTATATAATATCTTCTTCTTTTTACAGCTATTATTCCTTCCCTGGTTAATATGAGCTGTCTAAAATTCTTTAGTTATTTGGACTATAATATAAAGTTAACTTTATTTGAATTATTAATTCTCTGACTTTTGGTTTTGTTGGCTATCTTCTTTAGCCTTTAGTTTCTTGGTATAATTTGAAATCTAGCTCGTGTGACTTGAGAGAATTTTTGTAATTGCTTTATACCTTATTCCTCTCTGACTGCCCCTCCTCTCTGTGTTTACCTGCGTCTAGCCTCCTGTGATCACAGTCCAGAACTTGGTTTGACAAAAGCAGTTTGAGGTCCCTGCCATTCAGTGAATTAGACCACAGACACAAACATTAGCCAAAAAGTTGCTTGATTAAGGTCAGGATTTCAAGACTCTAAGTCCCTTGTCTTTCCTTGGTTTACAGATCCTTTCAAGCTGTGGTCCTAGCAACTGCTGACAGCATTTTTTTTTAAGCCTTCATTCACAAGTAGGTATTAGAGTAGAAGGAACTATACCTTGCCTACAGCTTCCAGCATTAAGTCTGATCCATCTCCAGATCCTTCCACTGAGCACTGCCAGTCTGGTTGGAGGCAAACTCCCAGCCACCACCACCTGCTTCTCAGCTAGAGCCCAAAAGGTGTAGGTTTCATTCAGCCCTACATACCACCTTATGTAGTTATTCTACCTCTGATCCACAAGATTGTCTGTCTTGTTTTTGCAATTAGCCTTTGTCTTTTACAGTTTACATATAATAGTTATATGCATACATATACTGGTTCCATGAGTCAAAGCATAAATGTATTCAGCCATCTTGGCCTATGGTCCCTGTCTCATGTTCAGAGCCCACTACTAAGTATGCAACATGAGGACAGGGTACCTAGCTGGTTGATTCACTCTTACATCCCTCATAATTGGTTTTCAATTAAAGATGTATTGAATAAATGAATGAATACAAATCATTTTCCTAGAAAGACAGCAAGGCCTTTAGTGTTCTCAGTAGACTACAAGCACTTATGGGCAGAACCCATGTCTGATCTATCATATTGCCTAGTTTAGTATCCGTATATGGTAAATGGTCCATAAATATTTCAAAGGGCCAATACATTTCTCCTGTTGACTTTCCATACAGCAAAAAAGTAGTGACATCCAGGTAGATGCAGTGTTGCCTTAAAGGATTAAAATCATCTTCTGAGTTGTTTTATATGATGTTGGTTCTTCTTTGTAAACTATATATTTTTTTAAAAAACGAATGCTTCTGGGAAACGAATGCCTGGGTAGCTCAGCGGTTGAGCATCTGCCTTCAGCTCAGGTCATGATCCCGCAGTCCTGGGATGGAGTCCCGCACTGGGCTCCCTGCATGGAGGCTGTTTCTCCCTCCGCCTAGGTCTTCTCTGTGTCTCTCATGAATAAATAAATAAAATATTTTTTAAAATAAAAATAAATAAATAAATAAATAAATAAATAAATAAATAATGAATGCTTCTTAACGAAAAGTATTTATCCAAGAGTAGGAAGGGTCAGTAAGAAGTGGGATATTTTCACTACAGTATAAAAGTGGGACATGTTTGACTTTAATTAATCAAGAAATCAAATGAAAGAACTCTTCCTGCTATCTTACAACAGTATCAGGAGCCAAATGCAGAGAGAATGCTAAGTGAACACAATTCCTCTAGCTGAAATAACATTTTTCATACCACAGACCAAAGGACAAGGAGACAAAGAAAATGTCCTTGTTGATTAATTACCTTTGGAACCAGGCCCAGCATGAGGAAAAGAGTATAGTCTAGTGATAAAGCTACAGGTCTACTCTTTGTCCCCTCTGCCCTCCCAAGAAATGATTCTCTGGTTTTCTGAAAAACAAATGCACTAAGATATTTTAAACCATGATATCCATTAAAAAAAAGATGTTTCTATTATTTTCAAAATGAATTCATATCCTCTTAATTGACAACCATATACTTCCACACATATTGAGCATCTACTCTATGTCAGCTACTCTGGTTGTTCCAAATTATTAGAAAACAATCCACTGAGGGGAACAAGCTACACTCAGATAACATTTCCACATTGGCGATACCTTAATAAGTGCTGCCAGCAAGTAAGGGAAGGGCAGAATGGATGTGGAGGAGGACTTCGTGAAGCTAGAAATTCAAAAGGCCTTGAAGGCCGGGTAAGATTCCTATGGGAGACACTTTACAACTCTGGGCCTTAGTTTTCTTATCCGTTAAGTGAGGAATTTGGGTTAGACACTTTTATTAAGATTCTTCTCAATTGAAACATTAACTACTGTTCTCTTCTATACTCTTTATTACAACATACCTTTCCATGGGGCATTGATAATCTAGTAAACAACCTCCACTGTCTAGAAACTTCTTTAGAACAGAGTGAGAAACTTCAGAGACATTTCCCTCCAGGCAAAGAGAAATGTCTTTCCTTCTTCACAAGGTCTCCCTCCTAGAAGTGAAGCCTAAAAGGCTGAGAAAAAAGCAGGATTACCCAGAGCTCCCTAAAGGACTATAAATGGGATCCCAGAGGACTGATGAAGGAAAGTAAGTCAGAACAGAGCAGCACAGAAGTACTTTTTCAAATATGCAGGTTGATCACCTGCTTCATATCTCCGACCCCGATATGGCTGCATGGAAGGTGCCATCTGAAGAAAAATGGCATTCAAGATTGACAACTGATTAATACACAGGCTTGATTATATGCAAATCATCACTTTCTGTTGACTTAATTGCGAACTGATGTAACATGTATAATTAACACATGTATTTAAAATAAATGTATATCTAATTGATATGCATATTTATAAAATGAATATTTACATTTATATGTTGTCTTTTTTTTTAATTGGGGGTGAATTTCCTTCCTACAGAAGTGAAAGGTTAGGGAGTCCTATCATGAACTAAGTCAGAAAACAGAAACAAGGAATGAGAACTTGCCTTCAATCTGTGTAAGTAGAGAAAGCAACGAGCTGGAGAATCAGAGAGCCTGATTCTCTAGTTTATGTGCCGCCAAAGAAAGCACAGAGAGCCTGATTCTAGATGTGGCCCTGCCCCACTCTGTGTGACTTTCATCTCTGGGCCTATTTCTCTATCTGTGAAATGAAAGACTGGACAATTTCTAAGTCACATTCTAGCACTACAATTCTATTATAAATTCACAGAACCACTCCAACCTTCAATTTCTTCTGCCAAAATGACTGGAATCCAACCACTGATAGCTCAGAGTCTTCCTGATGACAATGTGCCTAAAAATTGTACTCAGAAGATTCCAGATGCATTCTGGAGCCTGAGGCGCCCCGTCTATGCTCACGACACTCAGAAAGCACCAAGGGCATGAAAAGCTCACCAGCAGGGGCCAGAACCCTCAGGGAGTGGCCTCAGAAAATAGTAAAGGAGGAACTAGATTAGGCCTAACTAGGCATTGTCCTAGAAATACTAAATAGATGGGGTCTTTGATGAGTGGCTTTACGAAGAACAGCTTTAAAAAAAAAAAAAAAAAAAAGGCAGAGTGGACAAATACATAACATCCATGCCATTTGGCGGACAAAATACACAAGAAAAAAAATGAACTCCACTTTCATCAGTAATGGAAGTCTCAGTCTTTCACAAGTAATAGTGACTTGTTATAAAATATTGTATGGGCCAAAGAATAAGCTGATAGCATTCCCCAAAGAGGTCTCAGTAGTCTATGCTTCCGAATATTTCTCGGTAGTGTGGTGGAATGAAAAAAGCCAAAAGATCTGTGCCTCTCTGTTCCACGCCTGGCTAGGTAGCAATTTTGAATAGTTTTGCCTTTTTCCTTCCTGAACTTTCCTCCCTCCTTCTCGAAAAGGTGACTTAGCCCTCCAATAAGCAAACGTATCAGTGCCAGCATTCCAAACATGAATAAGATACAGCGCCTAGGGAGATGACAGTCCACTGAAGGACGAGTGGAACGCACAACCATCCGCAAGGCACAGAGAGAACTACCTTAGCACTGTGGACCGTGCTTAGGCGGAGAGCAGAAGAAACCAGTCAACACATCTGTGAAGCTGTTTAGAAAGCTGGGTCTTAAAGAGTGAGCAACTTTGCAAAGAAGGTAGAGCGAAATGTGTCAGTGTGGTACAAGAGTAGTTACTTTTATCCTCCAGACTTCACTGGTCTGCTCCAGACGCTTCTACAACACAGCGGCAGGCAACTTCCCTCTGCTTCTGCGTGTATCTGGAAAACCAACAGTGCAGGAGCCTAACTCAGGGCTCTAGCACACCACACACGTCTTTGATCCGCGGCCCCCCTTTCCTTGCTTGCTGAAATATAGCAGACTCATTAGGTACCCGAGGGCCTGTTTTCAGGGCAAATGCTGCACACAGTGAAAGCTGCATTTTAGCCACAAAGCCAAGCCACACTTAGGCCACTGCCCACCTTAGGGAAACCAGGCTTACAAATCAAAGGAACCTTAATAACAAATTTGTTGATCAGCTGAAATCTACAAGTTACTAATTGATGTGACCTCTAGAAAAGGACTGCAGCCAGCTCATGCACATGCATGCGCGTGCGCAGCATTTTACAGTTTCAACACATGCATTTCATATGGGTAACAGAGCTTTTGCGAGCAGATGGGAGAGAAAGAGACTTACAAAGATGGACTCCTATTGTTCCACCAAACAACTTAAAACTGATCGAAGCCTCAGAGGAGAGAAAAACAAAGCCAGGTCTCTGAGGCTTTCTGTCTACCCTTTCAGAAAATCGTTGGCGTCCCAGGCAATACTTAGAAAAGTATTAAAATTTGAGCAACACTGGTTTACTTGTTTATATGCATCCCCATAGAATCCCCCACCACATCTACAGAAGCTTCAAAGGCTCCACAACGAGACCCGTCAGGATGTGGGGAGAGGGAGAGTAAAAGGCACTCTCCAGCGTTTGGAGACCCAGCCCAGGCATGCAGGCTCTTAGGCATCTGGTTATCCCAACCTGACACCGCGCCTGCGATTTCAAACTGTTTAATTAATTCTGATAATACCACATCGCAGGTGCTGCAGGAAGTATGTTAATTTAAGATCACATCTTACCAATTCCCACAGGTTTCATTCGAACCTAATAAATGAAATAATTTCCACCATAAGCGCCTTGCTTACCTAATTAGGCATAGGGCGACAAAGCAGTCACACTTGGGGTACACGTCTGTGCCACTGGTCACCTTCAAAAGCATAACCATGACCTGCCTACGGGCTCCTTCCCCAAGCTTCTATCAGACACACATCAAAGCCAAGCAAATAAGGGACTACACTGCCCTTTCTCTACCAGCAACCCTGTTTTTTCTTTCTCGGTTTCTTTTCTTGTCTCTTTAAATGCATCTTAGTGCCGGATCCTATGAAATCTCACCATGTTTAAACTAAACTTTAGTTCTAATTTCGTATTAGTTTAGCTAACAAATAGCATAAGTTAGATTATTTTTAACCAATGGGTTATTTCTAACCAACTGATTCTTTCCACATTGATGAGTCATTAAAGGGAACTATCTAGTCCTACCTGAACCAGCAGCAACATAAATGTCATCTCACTTCCCCCATCTCTCACTCCCCACATAACCCACCCACTTTCAGAAACCAGCTTTCTATCTTGAAAAGGGTACAAAACTGCCTGGAATGCTCTCACCCCCACCTCCACCCCACCCCACATGACTCAGCACGTCCAGACTCAAGATTTATTCCATCACCGAGGCCTTTCCTGACCATCCAAATAAAAAAGCATCCTACCCCATCCCTACAGCTGCACCCTGGCCTGCCTGCACAGCATGAAGATTTGGCCACCATAATAACCTGGCTGATATGAAGAGTGCAGAGCACCAGTTATTAACCCTGCTCATTAGATTTACCTGGGGCACTTCACAGCCAATGTCCAGCCCCAGCTGCCACCAACAGGTGTGATATGGGCTCCAGACTTCAATATTTGCTAAATCTCTCTTAGGTAAGAGTTGAGAGCAGATCAACTGTTTCCCTCATTCTCAGTGGATTGATGCAAAAGTTATTTCTGCTTCACTTTGGTCTATTTGGACCCCAATTTCTGAGTCCCCAGGTGGAAAGACTTGGTCTTAATTCCTGGTTCCTAGCCTGACTTCCCAGTGGCCAGTGAACAGTAGTGACATCTGGTATTTTCCTTGATCCCAATGTCAAAATTCACCAAATTGAAAAAACTGAGACAAGATGTAAAAATATGGCCTCCAGCTCTCAGAGGCCTTGCATACAGGAGAAATACAGAAAAGAAAACGCTGCACTAACGACTCTCTGGATAACTTCAGGGTTCTGCAACGCAACCTTCTCTCAACTGCTAAGACCTGGCTCTCTCCTTGGCTCAAACTGATTATCCCTACTTCTTTCCTTAGCATGCCTCAAGTGAGACCTGACAGAGAAAGTCAGCCTTTACTAGATGTAGAAACCCAAACACTGGTTTCTCTACCAGGAAAACGATGTTCAGAGTGGCACATCCCTTATAGATAGCTGCCACCTCCTGGAGGGTGCGGAACTGGGCCTCGCAGGGCCTCCTTTCCATACTGTTTACAGGAACATCACACTGGACTGGTCCAGCTCTCAAGTTTCTAGATTCAGTTGGCTTCTCCCATTTTCCATTTTCTGAGCTTGGCTTTGAACAAAAGTTGAACAAATCTCCAAACCTCAGAGGGGAAACCCAGAAAACACTGCCAGGTTTTTCTAACCCCTGCTTGAAATAATCAAACCCCCAGCGTATGCCCAAACTCAGCCAATGCTGGCTCAGCCGCCAGCCCCAGCCTTGCTAAAAAATTCATAAACCACAGAACAGCTGGGCCACAGTCTGCTTTCAGAGCAAAGCATCCACTATCAGGTTTTCATCTAGGCACAACTGAAGAACTGAGTATTTATTCCTGACAGAGACTTGAAAGAGGAAATCTTACTGGCTGTCTGCTTAGAGTCACATGAGGACAGATTTGATGGGAATCCCATGCATATTCCAACTAGATAAAAGATACTATTCATTCCTAAAATGTCTTCAGAGACTCCATTAATGGAGAAATTCTAAGTGACAGAAATAACCAAAAAAAAAAAAAAAAAAAAACCCACCTCTAATATCTACATACAACTCCATTAGGATGGATCAGGGGAAGGAATGCTTAATATTTAGGCCCTCCCTAAAATCATGTTTCTTTCCTTTTTATCACAAAAAGATGAGAAATGGCTGGGGGAAGTGACAGGGAAAGAGATGCCCCCTGGAAAACATATGGGACCAGTTAAACACTCCTTTTCCCTAACAGAAGAGATTTCATTAGGAAGTTGCCATATTTTTACAATTTCTGTGGAGACTTGGCCTCCCACGAATTTCCTCAATTCTAAATGCAAAAGATAACTTGTTATGTCACCAATATTCTATGCACAGGTAAACAGACACTTAAAAATTTTCTTAACTTTATCATTTCTCCTAAGCCCCTATCTAAGGAAGAAGGTGGAGAAAGCCAAACCCTGAAATCTTGTACTGAATCCAATGGGGAATCCAAAGCAAGATCCTTAGATTCAGGAAAACCATTTTTCTGATGCCATTTTTCTGATACCATTTTTGGATCCATTTTCTTATTTGTTTTGTTTTACAATGAATGCAAGTTTTCTTGTACTGACACTAATCACATCTCTCTGTTAACCAACATATCTATACATCTGTAAGGCAATAGTAATAACTGATCATAATGATGCTCTTAAAGTCCTATAAGACTCTCCATAGTCATAACAATGTTTTCTGCTTTTGATTGTGTTCTCAATCTTTGAAAACAAACTATTTAGCAATAATGCATATAATCCTAAATTAGTTGCCTTTAATTCCATTTTCCTCATATGCTAGATAATGTGTCCAAACTCAGCAACTATCAGATGGATGGATGGATGGATGGATGGATGGATGGATGGATACAGATGAATGAAAGGAAGACAAGAGACAGAACCAGGGAGAAAGGGAGGGAGGGAGGGAAGAAAGGACTTTACTACAATCTAGAAATACACTGCCTGACTTAGATAAACTGGCTCTAGGGAAAGCTGATTAATTTATGGGTCAGAGGTTCTACTCCCCATTTTCATATTTCTAGTAACTCACATAAATTAATTCTTTATTTTCACAATTTCTAGAACACTAATATAAATAAAAGATAAAACAAGCAGGGCACAGATTTTTACTTAGACCAGCACCAGTCTGAATGCCATAGATAATACCTTGCTTTGTATCAGACTTTCATAAAGTATCAAAACATCTTCACAAACACTATTTTTGAATCCTTACAACACTGTGAGACAGATATGATGGGTAAATCATTGCCATTTTGAGGCAGGGATCAAAAGAAGTTAAATGCTTCCCTCAAGTCACATGGCTGTTTGAGATGGGATCAGAATCAGACCCAAAAAAATCTCTTCATCCCAGCAGTCTTCTCCAACCTGAGGAAGTTCTCACGTTACAGAATATGCTCTCTGGCCAGGAATAAAAACAGTGGTGAGCACCTCTCAGAAGTATAGGCATACATACCTTATAACCCTAGGCACAAATAAAGCTGACCAAGTCTCCAGAATTAGTATAATATCCCTACCCTGCTTAACCCTCCCCACAAGGCATTGTTTTTGCTCTTTCTCACCTGCTTCCCTCTCCCCCCATCTTTCACCATCTTCCCAAGTCACCCAGTCTAGTCACCTCTTCTAGTCTAGTCACCTCTCCTTTGAGCTCTTACAATTTGTACTTTTTCTTTTTTAAAGATTTATTTATTTATTTATTCACGAGAGACAAGAGAAAGAGGCAGAGACACAGGCAGAGGGAGAAGCAGGCTCCCTGCAGGGAGCCCGATGTGGGACTCAATCCCAGGACCCTGGCATCACGCCCTGAGCCAAAGGCAGATGCTCAACCGCTGAACCACCCAGGTGTCCCCAATTTGTACCTTTCATGGCACTTGTCACATATTAATTTTGTCATATCTCTCACCTACCTATCTTGAATTTTACTTTATACCTTAAATTTCCATTTTACATAATTAAGCTTATATCCACAAATAGATTGCACTTCCTTAGCACAGAGAAGACACGGAGTGGACCTCTTTTGTTTCTAGCACATAACTGATTACTTCTACCTTAGCTAACATCTAAACCCTCTTGTCTTGGTAATCACACCCCTGCTGAGAATCACCCCTTGTCACTGTCAGTCCCTATGGCATGAGGTAGCCAAAACCTACTTCTTGCCCCAGGGATGGACCCATGATCAAACCAACCTATGAGGCTCAATTCTGATATTTTTTGATGGAAGAAAGGAGAACCCCGTTTTCTGCTAAGATCGCCAACAGGGAGGATGATAAGTCTGGAGGTACTGGGAGCCCTGTGTGGAACCCAAGTTTGAATCCAGGATGCATGGAAAAAGTAGAACCAAGGGATGAGCAATTCTAGGTCCTGATGAGAAGATCTGGACCTAACCCTTGGATGTTGGGGGGGTACATGAACTATGTGTTTCCTTTAAGTCAGCTGGAAATGGGTTCAGTTAGGGTCACCTCACTTTTTACAGGAGAGCCTTTGGAAAGCAATTTGATTAGGAAAGAGAACATGGAACTTTCTGAGAACTAAGTATGCATAGCGATCTTCTTTATACAGAATACAAAGAGGAATATTTTACAGATGCTTCTAATCAAAACTTTACAAAAGGTTGAGAAACATTCCAGTGTCCACAGAAAAGGCAAAAAAATAATTACATTAAATTATGTTAATAGGTTAGTCATTAAAGTTATTATTATTATTACTGTTCTTCATCAATTCTTACACATTTCATTCTCACATTTTAACATCCCTGAAATCAGAATGTGTTATGCGATCAGTGAGATCATATAATCTCTGGGCTTGAATTCTTCCAGAGAGGATTGGCATATTTGTTTCTGCTAGCGAAGAGTTATCTGAGTGCACCTGAAATTAATTTCTTTGCTTGAGGTCCTGGACCACACCACTAATGTGAATTCAGACTGCAAGACCTGTGTACCAGCTTCTGGCTCAAATTCTCAGAGAGATTTGGGTTTTCTACTCCCTCCAGAAGCCCAAGGCTGAGATATGCAGGTTTCCTTGCTGGCCCTTCTGGAGAATTTTCCTTTACCCTTTCATGGTAAGTAGCTCTTTGGTATCATGCCTTTATGTAACGGTCTCCTATTAGGCTTCCCATCTTGGATACTTTTTCTTTATGCAAATGATATATATGGTAATAGTGCTTTTACAACAGAGAGTATCTTGACTTTGATGAATATTATATATTACAAATGGCCTGAGAAAGCAACGATGATTATGAAGTTAAAAGGAGAAGTCTCTTGAATTACCTACCTGATACTTCCACTGGGTGTCTTTTTCTCACTGGGAACCGAAGAGTGTGAACTAATAGAGATTGTATGGTAAACATCTTTCTGAACCTCCTTGAGTCTTTTGAAAAAGGCCAGAAATATAAGTTTCTCAATTGTCATTTAATTTCTGAATTAACCAACTTAATAACTGATTAGAATTTTATGAACCCAAATGCCACTAAGTAGCAGAGGAAAATGTACCATAGCAGCTCCTGGTCTGAAATGCCTTCTAAACATGAGCTCAAGATGAGGTCCCTATTAAAAGGGGTTCTCCTTTTTAAAAAGCTCAATTAAGTATCCCTCCATATTGTATCACCCCACTGGGAACATAAGAACACACATGACTGGAGGCACATGTTGCAATTAAAATGGTTTCCTGCCTTTTCATCTGAACTTTACTGGGTACTCAGCTAGTCAGTTCTACGGATCTACCTTGGTAACAGTGGTTCAAGTACCAAATGAGATTTCTTTTCATTCAATTGAACTTCCAGAAATGCCACAAAATTACTCTCCAGTATTATAGAAAATGATTCCAGAGAAGGTTGAACAAGATGCAACCTTTCACCCTCTAACTCTATTACTGCTGAGGTGAAACCTTTGTTAAATCCAGATTTATAACCCTTCTCGGTTCGTACTGCCTAGTGATTCTGCAAGCACAGAGCCTGCATTTGTTGCCAGAGAGAAAACATTTGCTCAGTGAATTCTCTTGGTCTTTATCTCCTTTCTCTTGAGGATTGTTAGAAAATAGAGCATTGACTCCCGGTCTCTTTCTTTTTCTCTCTTTCCCCTCAGAGCCTCTTGCTGTATAACAAGATTGTTAAAGACAAATTGCTAACCATCCCTCTTACACACACACCTCATTAAATTGGTTGCACAATTTTCTTTCATTCTTTCTCCAGGGTTGCTGTAGGAATATAGCCATTTATAATAACTGCCACTGTTGAGTGTAACTGCCGGGCTCAGGTGAGAGTGTGTATATACTCTTTGTTTTGCAAAAGGCTTTATTTCAGGTACAAGTAATTTAGTTCTGTTTCCTTAGATGAATGACTGGCATATTAGAAGACCTTAGGTCATCTGGAATTCTTGTTGATTCTTAATGAATTCTGTTGAAATTCCAAGAACTACATGAAAGACTTTGAATGGGCACATCGTCTAGCTGATTTCTCATCATCATCCTTATCTTCAGCATTCTTAAAAAGCTAATGTAGAAGGGTAAGAGTAGGGCTCCCTACTACCTCAGTTCACCCTATTAAAATCCCAAGTCTGAGGCCATATGGGTGGCTCAGTGGTTGAACGCCTGCCTTCAGCTCAGGTCATGATCCCAGGGTCCTGGGATGGAGTCCCGCATCAGGCTCCCTGCGGGGAGCCTACTTCTCCCTCTGCCTACATCGCTGCCCCTCTCCCTCTGTGAATAAATAAATAAAATCCTTTTTAAAAAATTAAAAAATAAAATAAAATCCCAAGCCTGAATTTTCTTTGGAGAATCTAACAGAGAAAATCCAAAAAGGGAGTGCATATGTTGGGCAGACACGTGCCTACAAATCAGGAAGGTCACCAGCATAACAGTTCTGTTGCTCTCCTTTTTATGACATTGGAGCCTCAGTTTCTCCATGTATGAAATGAAAATTAAAATATCCTCCAATCTACCTACCCAAGATCCTACAACTATTCCAAATAATAATTTATGTGGAAGTGCTTTGAAAAGTGTAAAGCAGCAAATATGTGGAAGGTATTATTATACACATATTAGTGTGCTCTCACAATTAAGCAAACAGCATTCTCTATGTGACTTGAAGGGCTTACTGGGGGGATCAGATATAAAAAGAACAGGAAGAAAAGCCAGTAGCAACAGGCTTCCTGGGATTCTCAGGGGCTCGAGAATCCAGTTCTGAACATCACAGCCCATAATGTTTAGCACCCTCTGTGGAGCTGAGAGCCTAGTAAAAATATCAGGTCAACAGTTGAGCCACTTGCCAGCAAGGTCATGGAACTGAAAACAGTAACTGCAGTTTATGAGAAGGAATAATCTCAAAACCCAAACATGGTAAATACAGGGACTCTGGCTGATGAACACTGCAGTAAGAAAACAAGGAGAAAAGCCAAGCTCTTGGGGCCCAACCTAACTGGGACCCCTGGCCATGCCTGGCCCTGCCCACTGGCCACCACTGATGTTCTTCAATCAGCCATCTCAGCTCCATCCAGCACCTGAGCCAGGGTCCCCATGTCTGACAGCAATTTGAGAGCCCTGCCAGACTAGTTGATGAGGCTGGAGTTGGTCTCATTGCCCTGGAGTCCCTGGCAACCACATACTCACCCAACTGCAGCCCTCCCAAAATCTCATCGAACTGTCTTCCATGTATTTACTGCTGAAGCCATACAATGGGCCTAACCCAACCAAGGCCAAGTCTGCTATATTCTTTGACTATCCCTATTAAGGTCACCCTACAGCCTGTTAGTTCCCTTCGCAGAGCCTGCCTTTTCCCAGCCCACTGCCCCATTCTTCAACTCACCAATACGATGTCCTAGTCTCACTACCAGCAGTCTGGGCTTGGAGAGGCCACAGTCACTCCACCAGACCAACATAATTTTGTAAACAATTGTATTACAGTGGGAAAACACTGCTCTTAGAGGCAGAAAGCCTGTGTTCAATTCTCAAATCCCACAATCGACAAATTGGCAGGAATCCAAACTTCATTTTCATCCCCTGAAAAATGGAGTAGCAGTACCTACCAAGAGAGTTATCCTCAAGTTGAATAAATATGGTTGAAAACATTATGTAAACTGTAACATACTATAAAACTTAAGAAGCTTTTGGGGCATCTAGGTGGCTCAGTCAGGTAAATGACTCTTGGTTTTAGCTCAGGTCATAATGTCTTGGGTTGTGGGATTAAGCCCCACGTCAGGCTCGGTGCTCAGCAGAGTCTGCTTGAGGATTCTCTCCCTCTGTCCCTCCCTCCACTAGTGTGTTAGTATGGCTGAGTGTTCTCTTCCTTTCCCTCAAATGAGTAAGTAAATCTTAAAAAAAAAAAAACCTTAAGAGGTTTTCAGTTGTCCAGATGTAAAATATGTTGTATTTATATTAGAATCTAAGCTATCAATAAAAGATTCTTTAAATGAATATATGAATGAATAAAACCTAAATTTCACACTTTTGTTGAAATAAAATCTATAAACTGGATTAAAATATACATTAATCTTAAAAAATAAAATAATAAATCATCCATTAATCCCATAAAAGATTTATGTATCTAAGATCCTGGAGGTGACCTAAAAATTTTTTAATAAAAACTTTCTTACATATTAGGGTAACTGTCTCTTCCTCTAAAGCCCTACTGTCAACACCTACTGTCAGTGCCTACCACTTCGTGATCTATTTTTATGGCAATTACCTCCTAACTGCTCTCCCCAGCTCTGGTTGAGGTCGATAAGGCCCACAGGCAGAGGAGGCCACCAGGGTTGTGAGCTGTGAGTTGCAATACACCAGAGTAATAGATGGAGGCAGAGAATCTGGTCAGGGCTGAAAGCCAGCCAAAGAAGTGCCCAGAAAAGGAATGCCAAGTCATGAGGCTAAAATCAGGCTGGGCAAGGACAGCACCAGGAGCATCAGAGCTGAGAGAACAATTAGAATGAGAGGGGAAGTCAGGATGCAAATGTTCAACATACAGAACATAGAATGCATGGCTGTGGAGGGCTGAGACAGGACATACAGCACCAATTTTACAGGCCCTAGTCATGAGACAATGTCACATCAGCCTCAGTCTGATGCTTCTGAAGACCTTCGCTCCACCTTTCCCCAGGGCACAAACTGTCTGCTGTGCACAGCAGGTGAATGAACAGCCCTCTGACATGACCAGCGTCTCTAACCTCTAGTTTGTCCTATGTTCAACTCACACACTTAAGGTCTATTCCATTCAAACCCCCTTTTGCACCAAAGCTTCCAATGTCTTGTGCCAGCCCCTTAAACAAATTCCCCTCTTCTCAACTTGGTGTTCAAGGTCATCTGGCCCCAAATATCCCACCTATCAGCCTTTATTCCATCCTGCCACAATCTTTTATCTTCTGTTTCAAGCATTTGTTCCCCAAATCATCCAACTCCTTCCCATTTCCATGCTTTCTCACACTGTTCCTCCCATGTAGAAAACCACTGCCCTTCTCCCTACTTCTCTAGATTCTATACGAGATTCTTCAAGACATAGAACAATACCCTCCTCCTCCAAGAAGTAGTCCAGGATCCTTGTGCCTACAATTGTTGGCTCTCTTCTGAACCCCTTCAGCCCCAGCCCTCTGTTAGCAGTTTAGGATAAATCGCTCTTATGTGATAGTGTTGCATTGTTATCTTTTAACATTTCTATTACTTAACTTTTTTCCTGTTTATATCTTAATGAAAATCTGGTCATTATTTTTTGTATCTCTCAAGTACCTAAATAATGCTTTAATTATAGCAAGCCCTTAATAAATACCCATTAATTACTTTATTGAAATGGTTGGCTTTATGCTTAAAGACTTCCTTCTATCTGTCCTCAGAAAGGTAATTCTAAGGCAAGCAGCAGCATGGTGGTGGCAATGAGTGTGCTCCTGAGACCACCAAAATTCGAACCCTCATGGTCCTGCTTACCACCTGTGTGACTATATCACTAAATATGCCTAAATCGCACCCAATGAGCTGCTCTGATGCCTAAACTAAGCCACATAAAACACTTCTGTTCTTAACCTACATATAGTAAGTACTTAATAAAAGATAATTATTATTAGAGGTAAAAAAAATACATTCAATGTTTACACATTTTAGATCTTCTATTGCACTTGTACTATAAGCTCAGAGAATCTATAAATGTGAATATTGAATTTATTATGTTTCTTTGAATGCCTAAATTAACTCAAAATATTTTTCCCGCATATGGATTGATGTTCTATAATTTCTTGAGAGACATTAAACATATTTTTAGTTGACTCTCTGGGATTCATGTTAAGTTTTGCAATCTTGGAATCTTTAAAAGAATTAAAGTCCTTTGGTTCAACAAAAGAAAACAGTAGAAAAGAAGCAAAAGCAGTCTGCCCTCCAACTATCTTTCAATTGTTCTCATTCCTCAAAATGGGGTTTGATTTTTTTTAATAGCAAAAATGTTGCCACAGACCGATTCAAATCGATTTATTAAAATTGACAGATTATCCAATCCTTTACCATAAAAGAATGCACCACATTCTGTGCAAGCTTTTCTCCAAGAAACCTGAGGTTGCAAACGCCTTCCTAGAATGCTATCAATTTAAATGATTGAAAAAAAACAACACATAATAAGTGACAGATTTTTCAAATCAGATAAAGATGGGAACCAGATTATCTGTCTGGGGGTGATAGATTGCAGCAATAATAAATTCACTTGAAGACACTGGATCAATTTTTAATCAAGCCAAGAATTATTATTGCAGAAAGATAAAATGACCCATGAGAAGATGCCTTAATTTTCCACCAATCAAATTATAGCCTTTCTAAATAAGATGTAATGAGATCCATGGAATATCCAGGTTACACATCCCACCTAATTACCCATGTTCCCTGTCATGTAGTGATATACTAGTGGTAAACTGACCTCTGAATTTGCCCAGATGAAAAGGTAATTAGTTTTTCCACCAGGCTGTAGTGAAAATAACAGCAGTGACACATGTCATCTCCTTCCACCAAGTCACAGTCTCTGAGGTGTTTGTTCTTAAAATATACAGGATATGACCTACCGGGTAATAAACTACACAGTCATTAAGTGAAGCTTGTGTCTGACAGAAAAACAGCCACCATCTCTAAGTTGCGAAAAAAAGGGCCTAGAGGTAAAGCAAATCAGTCTACACTTGACATTAAACTTTATCAGCAGGGAACAATGCCCCCCACCTTCCCCCCAGGAGCTACCAATCAGGAAATGGAACTTGTAATTACTGATGACTGTGAAGACCCTGTAGAAAGGTCCATATGTCCCATCTGTCCTACCTGTTCCCAGCTCTTCTTTCAAGATTTGGGATATCTCCCAATTCAGGTTCCTTTCCTTATCCAAAGCCACTGATAGGAGTATAAATATAGCTATTCTCCCAAACTGATCCCAGTCAGCATCCCTTCATCATTCATTCATTCATCAAACACCTATACACCCCTTCCACTTCTCCCATTCCTGAAACAGATAATCCCACTTGCCTGAATCAACCTTCCTCATCACAACTATCTGGTCTTCATCCCTGTTGCTAAACATAACTGAGCTCTTCTAGCATCAGGATTTCCTGTTTATTGGAAATGTATTCAATTTATCACTCATTTCAATACATGCTTAATCTTCTGCTAATGCTTACGTGTGCCTGTAAAAGAGACTATTAGTAAATTAGTGACCTACAGTCGTGTTTAAGCTTCCAATATTAATGATAATCAGTTGTTGGTTTGAAATGAAGTCTCTTTAATTTATTCCTGTCATTAAATCCTTTGAAGAACTGCTTACATTTCACCCAGAGTATGAGAATTGCAAAGATCTTGTATTTTCAAGCCCTATGAGATCAACCCAGAGTTTCCCAACTGATAGCACTCAGAAAGAAAGATCTCTTAAGATAATAATAATCCTTCATGATGGGGCTTACATCTGGAACTCAAAAAATGCATTTACTACAAGATTTTTTTTCCCCAACTAATAATGTTTGCCCAAGTTTCTTTTTAATTATTATATACACGCTTAACCCATTTTTGGTAATGTGTGATCCTTCAAATCATCATATCCTTCAAATCACTCACAGAAAGGGCAAAATAATGGCTAAAAAATGCTAATTATTCTAATGTAACACTAGATGTCATTTCATTCAACTGCAGACCTCAACACTGATAATCCCAAAATTTATTAAAAACAAATATTAGTTGCTTAGTTATTTTTATTATTTAGTACATCATATATGTTATGCAATGAATATGCCCCTCTGAAATTCATATGTTGAAGCCCAAACTCCAAAATGTGATGGTATTTGGAGATTGGGCCCTTAGGAGGTAATTAGATTTAGAGGAGGAGGTCCTGGGGGTAAAGCACCCATGATGGACTCAATGCCCTTTTAAGAAGAGGAAGAGATGCCAGAGTTTTTTCTCTCTCTGCCATGTGAGAATACAGCAAGATGGCAGCTGTCTGCAAGCCAGGAAAAGGGCCCTCACCAGAAACTCAACCTGCCAACATCTTGATCTTGGACTTCTTAGCCTTTAAAACTGTGAGCAATAAAAGTCTTTTGTTTATGCCACTCAGTTTATGGTATTTTGTCATAGCAGCACTAGGTACGACAATCTATAAGTATACAAGAATTGTTGCATTTTACATTATATTAACAGAATAATACATAATGCATGAAATAATATCAACTAACATTCAGGCACTCTGTCAGCAGTTTTACATTCACTGTCTTAGCCCAAGAGCTCAAGGGTAACTCCTTCATACTAATTTTAAAGATGAAGAAATAGGGGCTTGATGGGGGTAACCAACTTGCACAAGGTCCCATGAGGGATGAGAACACAGGCAATCTGTCTCCACACTCGCCGACTAAGATACAAAGTGAGCTTTCTGAGAAATTGGTCAAGTTCATTTTCACTTACTCTTTAAGTAGGATTGTAATTTCAAAACACCTGCCACTGCTAGAATGTCCCACGAGTGATTTTTCTCCATTTTTATGGTATCTTGGCCTTGGGTATTACTGTCTCCTCTGGGTACTCTGTTTTAGAAATAATTGGCTCAAGCACAAAGGGAGTTATCCTCAATTTAGTGAATTCCAGCAATTCATCATTTTGCTACCCCTTGTTAATTAATAACAATTACAATAATATTGTCATGCTATATAAATTCTTACATATTCTCTTTACCTTAAAATTTCATCTCTGGAAGTCTTAAAAAGTGATGTATAAAGACTTATGGCTTATTACCAGTAACACAGCTAGAGCCAATTGACCATAAAAGCCAACTATTCTTAAGTAATTCAAAATGCCCATTGTGGTGAATGGAATATTTGCTTGAATATGTCTTTAGAATATTACCATTTAAAATATCTCTTTGCATGCAGAGAAGGGGTAACTCTCTTGCACTGTTGGTGGAAACACAAACTGGTGCAGCCACTCTGGAAAACAGTATGGAGGTTCCTCAAAAAAACAGAATTACAGTGTGATCCAGCAATTGTACTACTAGGTATTTACCCAAATGATACAAACACAGATTTAAAGGGATATACGCACCCTGATGTTTACAGTAGCATTATCAACAATATCCAAACTATAGCGAGCCCAAATGTCCAACAACTGATGAATGAAGATTTTATTTATATAGAGAGAGGGGAGAGACACACATACACACATAATGGAATATTAGCCATCAAAAAGAATGAAGTCTTGACATTTGTAATGATGTGAATGGATCTAGAACATATTATGGTAAGTGAAATAAGTCAATCTGAGAAAGACGAATACCATATATTTCACTCATATGTGGAATTTAAGAAACAAAACATGGGGATCCCTGGGTGACTCAGCAGTTTAGTGCCTGCCTTTGGCCCAGGGCACGATCCTGGAGTGCCAGGATCGAGTCCCGCGTCGGGCTCCCGGCATGGAGCCTGCTTCTCCCTGTGCCTGTGTCTCTGCCTCTCTCTTTCTCCCTGTGTCTATCATGAATAAATAAATAAGATCTTTAAAAAAAAAAAAAAAGAAACAAACAAAACATAGGAAGATGTGGGAAAGGGATAAAAAAGCAGACGGGGAAATAAATCATAAGAGACCCCTAATGATAGAGAACAAACTGAGGGTTGATGGAGGGAGATAGGTGGAGGATAGGCAAGATGGGCAATGAGTATTAAAGAGGGCACTCGGGATGAGCATCAGGTTTTGTATGTAAGTGATGAATCATGAACTCTACTCCTGAAACCAATATTACCTGTATATTAAGTAAATTTTAAATTTAAAAAAGTTTTTAATAAAATAAAATATCACTTTTCATTCTTCCACTTGGTCACACCAATGCCTGCTATTAGATAAATATATGCTGCTGCCTTTATAGTATGTTTTTGTGTATAAAACTGCATAATTTTGTAAGCATAGACAGGTGTTCATGGATTTATATTATTTATCTGTATGGTCCAAATACTACCAAGAAGCTCATATATTCAACAGTAAATACAAATTTGTATCAATGAAAACCATTTTAAGTGTTAGAGCATTACAAATCCACTGATTATCATAGTCTCAACAAATTAACATGAAGTACTATCACTCTTACATTTTGATATGGCAAAAAAGACTTGATGTCAACCAAGAGATTTTCTACACATCACTTTCATTGACTTGCTACCTATTTTTACACAGTATGTTGACATTGACTCTGACACAGTATTCTGACGTCCATTCTGACACCATAAAACTTAAAGCATAATGAAAGCACAATGATATACAATGTAAAGACCTTCTTCCAAAAATGTATAATTGCCAATATGTGTAGCTCTTAAGAAATTGCTTCCAGCAGAGAGAGGACCAACAAAATGGGATCTGCTAGCCAAGACTCTGGTGCTGAATTCCTTTCATCTGGAAGCTAAGATAGGATGGTAACAGTGAAAAGGATTCAAACTTGTTCAGACATACCTCTTCCCTCTCTTCTGCTTATGAACATACAATGAATGAAGGTTTTAGCTTTTCACCAAGAAAGTAAAAAAAGAAAGATACTAAAGTTTGGAGTGAGAAAGGATATTAACTTAGTTTTAAATAAGGTGAATTCAAGTGCCTTTGGGACAAACGGATGTGTATCCAGTAAATAATTCAGGTGTAAGTATCTGGGGCTGAGACGAGAGATTAAGCTGGAAAGCCAGGTTTAGGAATCACTGGGTAACAGGCAGAAGTGGAAATGGATGAGATAAAGTGGAACAGATACAATGACCTAGGGAGAGTGAATGACAAAAGGGGAGCAGAGGATAAGTATCTTGTCTCATCCTTTGAATCATATTGATTCTTAGTGTACAACTCTGGATTATTCCACTAGTCTGATTTCCTGTGTCTCCCTGTGCTGAATTTGAACTGACCAGGTTACTCTTTTGCTGGACCATTTCTGGGCTCCAGTTTCCTGACCTCCTCAAGGCATCTTCTCTGTAAGCATACGATAAGGTTTGTCCTGGGAGCTCTGAGGTAGTTAAAGCTGTTATTTGAGAAATTTGTGTTTTTCTTTTTCTCTTTCTCCTCTTTCTCTTTCCTTCCTTCTTCCTCTTTCTTTCTTTTCTGGAAATATTTACTGTGCACTAACATTATGCCAGGCATTGCTCCAGATACTAGAAGCAATGAACCAAAAAGCACAGTATTACCCTAACATATATACTCAAAGGCTATATTTTTTTTAAATGAGCTGATTTATAAAGTTTTTGCTTTGTTAAGAAAATAGCAGAGCTTTCAAGTCTCCTGATGTATTCTTCTAAAGGAAAACAAAAGATCACCATATGTTTACTGAAGGTAGAGATGTTCCAAGTAACTAAGCAGGAGAGCATTGGATAAACACGGGATGTGTTACTGAAAGGAGACACGATGGAGTTTAAGGCAAGCTCAAGGATCAGAACTATACCTACACAGCTCTCAGCCCTCACTCCTTGCAACATAACCATCAGTCCATTCAGCATTCCATAGAACCTATATCATCCTTTATAATATCTATTCCCCATTCAATGATTCTTTGTCAAGGTCACTGGGGTGTTTTCTGAAGTGCCTCTACTTGTGACTAGGATATTCACTGAGATAAGAAGGCATATAGTTGGGTCTATGCGAGGAAACTGGGCCACTCAAATCATATATTAAAATGTCCTCCTAACTTCCAAAAAGGAAAGAAAAATGATTCTTAATTAAATGCTTAATGTTTATTATAGGGAGAATATTAGTTTTAAGTCAAATTTACGATGCACTAGATTTGTACTTTTTATGTTATTATATAGACTTTACAGTTCATTGAGATTTCTTATATAATCAATGTGTACAGTATACCCAAGCCCATTTATATGACAGACCACTATTTTATTCCTGAAAATTATTACAGAGGTTTATAGCTATTGCATCTTTGCTTTTATGATATATTTTTGTCACATCTATGGTTTATTTAATGGCAGGTTCTTGGTCAGGAATGAGACCAATGCCTAATTATGATATGTTCTTATGGGAAAATGTGACTACTTTATGGTAGAATTTCCAGGAATGGATTATGGTCAAAAGCGGAGACAAATTGTGCTTTGAAAGGAACAGCTCTCATACAAATAAGGCCCCTTTTCTAACCAAGACAGACCAATCGGCACTCTCTTCTGCCCCTCAGGCTTAGAAAGACACATGAACTCTTTTGAGATGTCCTGTACCATTCTTACATGTTTAGCACTGGAAAGGGAAAGACTACATACGATTATCCACATGTCCATCACACACCCCACGAATATAAGCCATGCTGGCCTCTCAGATTCTATCTCCCCAGCTAAGGAACTTCAAGCAGTCTCTGGCTTCTGGCCATCTTTAGTGAGTGAAAAATAAAGTCAGTTGTTTCCTCTGAGATGGCCTTTGGGAATACCGGTGGTGCTACAGTACAGAAACCACCTGAAAAATCCGCAACCCCAAAGTTTAAGTCAGGGACTTGAGTGTAACCCTGATAGTGTCAATTCCACATTTTTTCACAAACTTTTCTTTAGCACATTATGTTCAATTCTTCTAAATGGATTCCCTGAAGGATACTATTTAATAACAGGCAAAGAGCAATTTTTGAAATGAAAAATACCTTTCTCATTCACTTAAAAAAGTACATTCTGTAAACATGGCAAATAAATGAATGAAAAATTCCAAATGTCTAGAAAGGTGGGGATACCTAACAGAAAAGAAGGTGTGGAGAATTTCTGATGTGCCTCCAACAAACCATGGCATTTGATACATCAGAACAAGATTAGGCCATGAACCTATATAAACTCATCCTTTACACCCAAATTTCAGCAATGTAAGTTTTAGGAGCATTGTTTGATTGTTCAAGCCATAGGCATACCTTGACTGGCAGTGGTAGCAGCAGAGGTCACGCCAAGTCTGGAAGTAAGAGGATGAAAAGATCCCTATGAGAGGAGGATAATAGGTATGGCCACTCTAGTGGCAAGACAGTCAGGCTAGCCAAGAATACAGGTCTGCAAGCTGGTGAATCATATCAGGGAGAAAGCCACATGCCTAATCGGTGGATCAGACAGGATTTAACTACAGCCAACAGAAACCATTCCAGCTAGTGTCAGCATAAAGTGATTTATTGATAGGCATTCGGTGGGTTAAAACAACTACGAAGAGCTTCCAGGAATAATTCTCAGGGCCCTGCCACAATGGAGGAAACTGTCGTCGCTGCAGCAGCAAGCTGATGAGTATGGAACACAGCAGCCTCCAGCCTAATGTGTACCAGCGAAGTAGGTCCCTCATGCCCTAGCTCTCACTTCGTTCTGTTCCACTCAGCTCTGAAACCTGGCCTTACACAGAGGCAGAACCAATAGAGTACCAGGCACCTGAGGCCTAGTGGAGGTTTTTCAAGCAGCTTTTGTCTTCAGAATCTACAGCACAGGAGGTTGAAATAAATGTTAAGATCATAGATGGGAAGGCTGGAGTTTATCCTGGGAAATTAAATAAGCGATGGAACAAGGAAAGGTCTTGACATGATACAAGAAACAAGAAAATCTGACTTCTTATCCAAAAAGGTAGAGACTAAGCCAAATGGAAAAAATTCAAAGACAGGAACTTAGGAACTTACACAGGTAGCCAGGAGTCAATATTGGAGGGTATGCAGTAGAAACCACGTTCTTTAAGTCCATAGCTTGAATTTCTTCCTAAAAGAAAAGGCTTATTAGGAGGATTTGAAGTCAAATGTTTGTTTTGTTTAGTTATTTATCTAAACAAGCATCTAAGAGTTTCCTGTAAGATCCTTTAAGAACCCAAGGCTATGGGAGAGCCTGGATGGAAAGAGACTGTATTCACTGAGACCTTATCCATAGACTTAAGCAATTCAAGACATGTCTTCCATCAAAGGGGCTCGCGAGTGGCTCAGGTCATGATCACAGAGTCCTGGGATCAAGCCCTGAGTGGGGCTCCCTGCTTAGTGGGGAGTCTGCTTCTCCCTCTCCTCCTGGCTCATGCTCTCCTCCCTGCTCATGCTCTCTATCTCTGTCTGCCTAACAAGTAAGTAAAATCTAAAAAAACCAACAAACAAACAATGTTATTGTCTTTAGCCCTTCACAATCTTCCCCCTCTCCCATGGAACCACCTGCAGTGGCACTCAGGATGCACCCAGGGCTTGGTATGTAGCAGAAATTCCACCACAGGGGAGGTGAGGACAAAGTCACTTGTCCATCCAGTAAAGCAATCAGCTTCTGCTACTCCAAGGTTGACTACAGCCGGCACTGCCCGAGGCTTCTCCCAGCAGTGTTTTAATAAAACCTCACCAGTATGAGTTTATACCAAGGACAACCCGATGGTCTCTGAGGTAGGTTCTACTCTTGTATTCCAGCTGTCTGCCCAAATGACATTGTTGTTATTCAAGGTATCTCTCTATACTTTATTTGTTCCTCATTACACCTTTGGGATACAGGCAGGAAAAATATAACGATTTCCACTTAAAAATGAGGAAACTAAAATTTAGTGTAGATGAGGAATCTGCCCAAGGTACATAAATGCTGATCTCTGGCCAGACACCAGATCCACTAATTATAGATGTAGGGTGACACTCACAACTCCAAGCTGCCAAGGGCTTCTGCTATTTAGAGCCAGATCCTAGGAACAAATGGCAAGGATTCAGAGGTACAGCCCAGAGCTGGATGGAACAGGTCCTCAGAAGTCAGAGCACTACGCCTCCCCAGGAAATACTGAAATGCTTTATTGCAAAGAAGCCTTCTTAAGGTACACCAACTTCTTCTGGATCTACGGAGGCAAAATAATTTTGTGTAATTCTGAAAACCAATTTCAGAACCAAATTACAAGAAATGCAAAAAAGGTAGGAGAAGGATGGGGAAAAGGGTAGAAGGAAGAAAGAAAATTCTAATGCCAATTCCCAACTTTTTTCAGTGTCTGCACCCTCCTGAAGTCTGACTGACATTAAGATCTTCTTCCACAGTCCTTTACTAAACATATCTAAACATATCTTGATGAAGTCCCAATAGTTCATTTTTGCTTTTGTTTCTTTTGCCTTCGTGGTTCCTCAAACAGTTAAAAATATACCTGCCCTACGACCCAGCAATTGCACTGTTGGGGATTTACCCCAAAGATACAAATGCAATGAAACGCTGGGACACCTGCACCCCGATGTTTCTAGCAGCAATGGCCACGATAGCCAAACTGTGGAAGGAGCCTCGGTGTCCAACGAAAGATGAATGGATAAAGAAGATGTGGTTTATGTATACAATGGAATATTACTCAGCTATTAGAAATGACAAATACCCACCATTTGCTTCAACGTGGATGGAACTGGAGGGTATTATGCTGAGTGAAGTAAGTCAGTCGGAGAAGGACAAACATTATATGTTCTCATTCATTTGGGGAATATAAATAATAGTGAAAGGGAAAATAAGGGAAGGGAGAAGAAATGTGTGGGAAATATCAGAAAGGGAGACAGAACATAAAGACTGCTAACTCTGGGAAACGAACTAGGGGTGGTAGAAGGGGAGGAGGGCGGGGGGTGGGAGTGAATGGGTGACGGGCACTGGGTGTTATTCTGTATGTTAGTAAATTGAACACCAATAAAAAAAAATAAATAAATAAATAAATAAATAAATAAATAAATAAATAAATAAATAAAAAATAAACATATCTGTCAATTTAATATTTATTTTGCTCTCAGAATTTTCCATATTTTCTTAAGATAACTGAAGATATCCTAGTCAAGGCATTTATGATGGGAATGAGTAAATAGGAAACTCATTTGTCCTCAAACCTACCACTGTCACTTAATGTTTGTGCTTCCAAGGAAAGTGGAAGCTCACAGAGGGAAGAAAAAAAAAGTGGGAAGAACAAGTGGGAAAAAAATAGAAACACAATTTTGACCTTTAAAAAAAAGGGTGCTGTAAGGAAATAAAATACTTGCTTTTCCATCCCAAATTGGCTTCCTAATTATAAGAAGTAACATTAGGGGCACATTTTGTGTCAGGCACTACTGCTAAGTCTGTTAAACACATTTCACTCCACAATACCCCTCAAAATAAGTATTATTCCCATTTTACAGATGAGAGAAATGAGGAACAGTGAAATTAAGTCAGTGCTTCTCTAATTTAATGAGGAAATGAATGACCGGAAGATCTTGTTAAAATAACTTCTGATTCAGTAGATCAAGGTGGGACTAAGACCCACGATTTGGAAATGATGGCACAGAGGGTTCAGAGTCATTAGGTCTACTCCTACCCACTATGCCAACAGTTGTTACAGTGTGTGATCCAGGTCCAGAAGAAGCAGCAGCATCTCCAGGGAATGTCTGAGAAATGCAAATTCTAGGGCCTTAACCTAGATCTACAGAATCGAAACTCTGGAAGTGAGGTCCAGTGATCAATGTTTTAACAAGCCCTCCAAGAGACTCTGGCAGCACTCAAGTTTGAAGTCATCACTATGCCACACCTTGGATTCTCATTTTTGAAAGTCTTTCCTGCCACTGTGCATTTGAGTCTCAGAATGTGTCTGAAGGTTTGACATATTACAATCCCTCTGGGCTAATTACAATCATACAAAGGGTAATTTCTTCAGATAAGGCTGAGAACGTATTACCCCTCATGACTAAAACCACACTGCTTCTGTCTCTTCCATCCCAGGAAAGAATGGCAAAACAACCCATGCAGCCAATAAGATGGAAGGCAAAGGAGGTACTTAACTTGCTTTCCAAATCAAATTGTTTATATGCTCCAGGGTTATAAAGAGTAACTGAGCTGCTGCAGGCATGTGCTTTATACCTAGGAAATGATCATTCTCCAAGGCCTATACAGAACAGATTTCGGTGAAGGAATGGAAATGTTTCCCAGAAAATTCCCCAGCACGGCAACAACAATGATGCAATCATTTATCTTTCACATTCAGAACCACAGAACTTCAGTGCTTCCCCCAAAGCAGACCTCTGTGGCTCCCAGTAATAATATATATTAATATATATAATATATTAATATAATATATATATATATCTCCAAAATGGAGACTAAATGCAACTCAAAAAAATAGAAAAAGAAACAAGCAGAGTGACATTTTTCTACTTATCAAGCCAAAAATAACAGTATCCCAATCTGTTCAATTTACAGTCTACTTAAGGTCTGCTTTGGTCCTTCCTTTATCTGACCCAATACATTCATCCTCACTAAAGCATCCACCTCAGACGCGCTCTGGCCAGACTCTAGTCAAGATATTTTATAAGTTGAAAGTGTGATAGGCTCTTGATGACAGCACATATTTTCCCCCATCTGCACTAAATTCAAACCATTCTTCACAGCCCCATTAGACATGAGCAAAGTCACTTGTAGCCAGTAGGTGTCCTTTGATTGTATTTTTAGAATAGCCCATGAATGAAATAGAGTTGGATTACCCAAAGAAAGCTGGTAACAAAATATGACAGTCTGAATAATCAGGAAAATTCTAACATTTTATCTGGAGAGTAGTCTCCCTTGATGCCATTACAAGTTATGTGTTATATTCATATTCCTGATTTCTGATAATCCAAAAGAGTTGCTTTAGTGTCAAAAGACACTAAAAAGTAACACAAAAGCACAGTAATGCTCAGTGCATACAAAAACACATACACATCTACGTGAGACCAAGAGGTTGGAAGAAAAACTAACCTCACAGTCTCTTGCTATACAATCCTCTCTCCCTAAATTCAAGCCTTTTCTCTAAAGCCCCAACTTCCTCCACTGTTATCTTCAGATATTTAATTAATTTTCACCCACGTCCCCAGAACTCCGATTCCGTAACTTGCATCTGAGCCTGGCCCCAGAGAACCAAATACATATTCACACCCTCAGAAGCTGGAGATCTTACCATATTTAACAAGAAGCATCTCTGACAGTAATTGGAGCTTCGTATCAAGGTAAATAAATGGTAAGATCATAAGAACATACTCCAGTGGCCCTGTGCATCCTGGAAATGCTAACATCAGAGAGCAAATTTAACATAAGGCCTCGGTGGAGATGAATTTTCTATAAACAAACAATGTGAAGAAAGCCTCACTTTTGTCATGTGTTATTCCCATTGAAGAAAAGATGAATATTCTGTTTCATATGTTTGTTACCAGAAGCTGATGCTTCATTTATTTAATAAGAGGATTTTCACTTCCCTGCCGGGTGCACCAAGTTAACATCATATCTTGGTCAGCAGTGGACAAGAAATTTCACCCAGTAGTGCCTTTTAATGCAAATCGTCCAAGTTGTTAAATGGGCTGTGATGTTAACACTTCAAGTGAGTCGATTTAAGAATAGCTTATCTTTTTCATTTATCCACATTAAACATAGCTCCGTCTTCTAGGACTAAAAGCTTTCTCTAGGACAGACTTTCTCAATATCTCAGTACTACTGACATGAGGGGACAGATCATTCTCGTTGTGGGGGCTGTAGCAGGGAGAATAATGACCTCACAGAGATACTCGTGACCTAATCCCTAGAATTTGTGAATATGTTACATTACGTAGCAAAAGGAAATTACAGTTTGCAGACAAATTTAAGGTTGCTAATCAGAAGACCTTACAGTACAGAGATCATATCCTGGATTGCCTGAGTGGATCCTATATAATCACAGGTACCCTTAAAGTGAAAGAAAAGGGAAAAATAGTTTATCAAAGAGATGTGATGATGCAAGAAGCAGGAGAGATGTGAAATGTGGAAGGGACTTGACCCACCACTGTAGGCTTTAAATATAAAAAAAAAAGAAAGAGGCCCATATGCCAAAGCATGCAGGTAGCTTCTAGAAGCTGGAAAAGAATGCATTCTCCCCTAAAGCCTCTATAAAGGAACAGTGTGCTCCTGACACCTTAATTTTAGCTCCTTGAGCCCCATTCCAGATTTTTGACCTATAGAACTGTGTAATAAATCTGTGTTGTTTTAAGCCACTAAATTTGTGGTAACTTGTCATGGCAGTAATATGGCAGCCTCTGAATTAAGAAATTTGCTTTGTACGGTGTTCAACATCATCCATGGCCTCTACCTACTAGAAGCCCGTAGGACACTCCCCCAAGTTAATACAATCAAAACTATCTCTAGACACTGCCAAATGTATTGAGAGGGGGCAGTAAAAATCACCAGACCCTATTTATTTTTAAAATAATGTTCTCCTCTATTAGGGCATAAATATTCAACCTCAAACTTTTGGACCAAGTCATTTCAATAGCCCAGTATAATGCATTTGAAAAAGCTACTTTTATTTTGAAAAAAAAAATTAAAGAAAAAATATTCCATAAGTCATTACTTATTATACTAGGAAAAAAAGCAACCCTCACTCTATAAGAAGTGAGAAGATATGAAAGATAGATTAATATTAGATCCATGGAAGGAGCTGGCCCTTTACTAACAATGATTTTAAAAACAGTAACAGAAATAAACACTTTACATCTATCATGTCTTTTAATCCTCAAAACCATTGTGAGCTATACCTTGAGGGTATTGGGACATTCTTTCTGCCATCTGTGAGTTACTACAGTTGCCATTTCAGAGGTGGAGATTAGGCAAACTTTTATACAGGAACAGGAGAGATGGAAAGACTGCAGTTGGTTCTCAGAAGGAAGTCTAGCCCAGTACCTATGCTTACTGGCTGCTCCACTGCTCCGTAAATGCTTGGAGGTTGACTTGAGAGTAAGGAGGTCTGCATGTAAACATCAGAAACCAGCTCTTCGTATCAAGCTATTCAAGTCTTAAGACCTTTCCCATTTAACTGGAGGCCATGACTACTTCTGATGAAAATACACACAGGTCTTAGGATAGTATTTAAATAACTATTAAAACTCATGATGATTCCTTACTTAAAGGCAGTGTTATCCCCAACCCTTCCAAAAATCCATCTAGCCAGTCCTTGGTTACTATTATTTCTGAACACAACCCTAGGAGTTTTTTAAAACTCTATATCATGGGAGAGTGAACGCAGGATGTCAAAAGGAAATTTCCATCTCAATCTGTTCCCTGACACTCAACAGTTCTTAACTTCATAGGCTACACAGTTCCTTGGTTTTCCATTGTAATTCTCTTAATATTCAACAGATTATTTACCTCAGACCCACCTTGAAATCTGTCTGCAGTTCCACTTGCCCTGAAAGTTTACCAAATGACAGAGCAGCCCTCACCATCCCTTGGCACCTTCTTTGTGGTCAAGCAGTCATGCTCATATTAGGAGCAGTTCTGTCTTCCTTCTCTTGGAGTAGGACCTATCTCCCTGGAACCCCCTCATTAAAGCATTAGTCACTGGACAAATTAGAGATCCCAAGTTTGGCTGATGTTGCCTTGTAGAAACAACTATCTGGATACTGGTGTTTCTTTTATCCATGTGGGATTCAGAAAGGGACTGCATAGATATACTGGTAGAGGCAAAGAGACAAAGCAACCCCAACTACAGCCAGCCACTGTTTCCACAGTGGACTAGAACTGCATCCCATCCACATTATCCGTAAAGGACCATTTTGCTAACACAGATTTTTTTTTTTCTTTTCCAGCTCTGCAATACCTGGCTCACTTTACTATCATATTAAATGTAAGAAATCAATGCTAGACTATTTGCCTTTGCAGAGTCCAATGTCAGGAATATTCCTTGCTTTACCTGAATTTCCTTTTCCTCTGTTGGTTTTGTTTGTTTGTTTGTTTGTTTGTTTGTTTGTTTTGGGGGGATAGGTTGTAATTTTTTGGGGGGATAGGTTGTAATTTTACTCCAAGAAGTAATCAGTCTCAAGGAACAGAGATAGAAATGCAACATTGAATAAGAAATTATATTTTATTGATGTCATCCCAACAGCACCCCCCAAAATGGACAGTAGTCATTTAAATTTTTTGCATGATGAAGCTGTTTATTACTTTACACTGAGCTAAAGAAATGAAGGCAGAAACCATTTCTAACACCTGGTCAGTAATTGGGGAGAATAAATTGTAATTTCACATCTAAACAAAAGGACCTACTACTACTGAGATTAGAGGCTCCACTTAGAAACTCCTTTCAGCAGCTGGAAACTGGCCTGTCACATAGTCTGTAGGTTTTTTCAGTGGGACCCAGAGTAAGTGGCCAATTGCCAGTTCTACCTTCAGCATCAAAATGGCAGGACGGAAATGCAGCAAGTGGGGCATAACGCCCCATTAAGACGCAGAACACTGTCAAACTGGGTTCTTCAGTAGCTTTCAGTCTCTTCAAGCTCAGCTAAAAAGTCCCTGAGTGGATACTGCAGGGGCCAGAAGGAAGAGAAGAGGTAAGAATTTGAGCTTTCTGCCCCATTTTAAAAGAAAAAGCCCAAGCCAATGTTAAGGATGGATTGTTGACTATTCTTACTCCTGACAAAAAGGAAGAAATTAAAAGTTGGGTCAATTGTTTGGGAGAAAGTAATTCAACACTTACTAAGTACCTCCTATGTAAAAATGATAAACTCTGGCAAAAAAAAAAAAAGGTAATACACAAGACAGGATTCCTTTTTTTGAAGAAGATAGTTATTTACACAAGTAACTATAATACAATTCAGAATTAAATGTTTGCTCTAAAAAAGGTATAACCAAGTGCTCCCATGGCATCACAATAATGGAGGCATCAGAGGTGGTTTGGGGGGAAACCACAGTATTTGAGCTGAGCCTTCTAGTCCGACAATGATAGTGACACTGGAGGGCACTCCACGCTGGGAGCACAATCGAGGGCAAAGGGTCAGAGGCATAAGCATGCAAAGCACAGCTGAGGAGCAACAACGTTCCCTGAAGACTGGAAGCAAAAAGTTGAAATGGAAAATGAGGCTTCCTGGTGTATATTTCAAACAACCAGCTCAAACTGCACCCAGTACCAATGCTGGATGTTACCAATACACCCGAAGTGACCCCCAGTAAGTGACACGCTTGTATAATCCTATCTCCCTGAGTCTGGGTAGAATCTGTGACTTACTTCTAACCAACAGAATATGTCACAAGTGACAGGCTGCCATCCCTTGATTAGGTTTATATGTCAGATGGTATTATTCCCATGATCATTTTATACTATAAAACTTCATCAGAGCAGAAAGGACAGAAAAGCTTCATCACTGGCTATGAAGAAGTAAATTGTCTTCTTATGAGAGGGTCGTGTAGTAGGCAGCCTCGAGTAGCCGAAGAACATCCTCCTGTAAAGAGCCAGTAAGAAAAAGGGAAGATGAATTGTGCCAATAATCAGGAGTATTTCAGTAGATGCTTCCTCTGTTGAGCCTCAGATTAGATCACAGGCCCGGCCAACACCTATATTACAACCTGGTAAACCTTGATAATCTAGGCAAGTCTTACCTGGACTTCTGGCTCACAGAAACTATGAAATAATAAATAGGCATTTTTAAAGCCACTGGGTTTGTGGTAATTTGTTATCCAGCATAGAAAACGAATACACTGGGTAAATAAATATTGAAAATGATTGGCATTCAAGACCAAACCAGGGAGGCCCTTGAATAGCATGCCAGAGGAATTGAATCTCTTCACAGAAAAATAACTATCCATTATGGTCCAATTGTTATTTTTGACAATTACAATTACCTTACTAAGTAAACCAACACACATGCTCAGCATAGGGCATTTATTACATTCTGGCTACTAAGTATTAATTATTATTATTACTGCTACTGCCATTACTATTTTTTGCTAGGAGTAAATTTCTTAAAAAGAAATAAGGTGCTACTCAAGAAAAAGCTCACCTAAAAAACACTCTCCTTAGGTCTTAAGATTTGAGGAGATTTGACAATCTGAAGAAAAGGACATACTAATCACCACTAAGAAAAATGCACACATTCAAATATACACAACATTTTGCCTCCAGTTTCAAAGGGCTCTAAGAATCAGTGTTCTAAAAGAATAACATGGCACTCTAAGGCTGGCAGGAGAGCCCCCTGAACACCGAAAGAGACAGTACTCCTAGGAACTCAGCTCTGATGCTGAAACTTTACAACTGTTTATCTTCTTTAGCTAGTGCCAGTTTTTTTTTAAGTTAATTTTACTTTTATTTAAAGATTTATTTACTTATTAGTGAGAGACACACAGAGAGAGAGGGAGGGAGGCAGAGGCACAGGCAGAGGGAGAAGCAGGCTCCATGCGGGGAGCCTGACGCAGGACTGGATCCTGAGTCTCCAGGATCAGGCCCTGGGCTGACGGCGGCACTAAACCGCTGAGCCACCAGGGCTGCCCTAGCTAGTGCCAGTTTTAATAGCCATTCAAAACTGCCCAAAAAGGTGTTATTCCCAGGGTAGAGAGTATTCTGATCTCCAGTTCTTTTGAGCAGTAGGCAATGCCCCATACTTTCAGATTGCTAAGTGAGAAGACCAACACACACACTTAACATTCTAAAGCCAGCCACAGGAAATTCTTCTCAGACTTCCTACATACTTTATGGGCAGTACACAAAATCCAAGGAATCAGTGTCAATATCCCCCTGGGCTCCACCCCTTTCATGAAGCACTGTGGTCTCTCGTCTCTGGTGCAAGTGGCACAGGAGAACCTAAAGGATTGGTCCAATCTCATGAGAGTCCACCATCCACAGCATGAACAACTGCGGTCAGTTTCCCATCCTATACTGAATGATTCATATAATTAGTCCTGAGTCAATGCAGGCATCACAGGCTGCTTGATTCAGTTTCTCTGTTTTAAACTGGCAACTGTGTGTTCTTAGGATTGCAAGCATTAACAATTAAACTGGAATTTTAGCCTCCTGCCTGGGAAAAATTTTTTAAATGGACATGGAAATGTAATGAACAATGTGTGGACCAATGAACAAAACATAATGTGCATGGAATTGATGAAAAGTGAATCTCATGCTTCATCAACACATTCCACTGAGTTGTTCCGAAATACACATTATATGTGTGTGCATGTGTGTGCATTAAATTTATACAGTGGGTTGAAATTAATAATCAAATTTGCACATCATTTTTAATTAAATCTACATCTTTCCTGTCCCCCCAGCTGTTGGCTCAGTGTTTATGTGGAATACATCTGGCAGCCCTCAGCATTCTCCACAGTCACCCGTCCTCTCGGTCCCCAGATACACCTGCTTTCTGCAGCTGGTCCCCCAACAGGTGCAACGGAAAGCCTGGTTGATGGGCATTATAAACACCCCTGCTGTTGAGCATCTGGGCAGTAACAAAGGGGTCCAATTCCAACTTCAATGTTCCTTCCTCCAGTAGAAGCAAAAAAACACCCTGTGTGATCTAAATGCACTCAAGTCCCCATCAGTCACTTTCCCACTCCAGAAAGAAACACTCTGGGTCAACTGGGCGTTAACAGCTGTGCCACCTTCCGGGTTATTAAAACAGGTCCCCAAAGGAATTGGGCCTTGATTGTTCTTGCTTTGTCTGAGCTTCTATGGCTGCAGCCAGTAACCTAGATGCTCCATCTCCATTTGCTCTAGTGAGCAAGGTACAGATCTCACAGTCCCCCAGTTTGTAACCATTAACCACCTGGTTTTGATTGGGGAGCCCACAGACCAATGCCTTGCATAGTACCTCCAAATAAAAAACATGTGGGAGCAACAACATACTGTGAGAATTACCATTTTGCAATTCCTTGTTGGTAGAGAGTAGTAGGCATTTCAAAGCAAGAAAAATGCAGAATAATGTGCAGGGTCTTTTTGTTTTGTTTTGCTTTGTGTTGGTTATGACCCCAAACCCTGAAGTCTGGAAAGGGGTTCAGATTATTTTTCCTGTGGTGATCTGAAAAATACCTCATCCTATACTGAAAGCATCCAGGCAATTAGTCCAGATATAAATACAGGCTCTAAAACTATGCTCCGTGGCACCCAGGTTAATGGACTAATGCAATAAAGCAATAGGTTACAATAAGGAATTTCAATACAATTAAAACCATAAAGCTAATGATGATCTCTTTCAAATGAAGCTCTAGATGAAAATAAAGCACTAAAAGTCACTTATTCATTAAACAGTTTTGGTTCCACTTGCGGAAGTTCACAGAGGGCGTTAGTCATCTCAAGTATAAGATGCGCTGGAAATAAAATACATAAAAATGGCCTCCATTCTGCTATTTATTTTGACACTCTCGCCTCCGTGCCAATGAACTATTCCCCACATGCCTGTAAGGCAGAGTTCAAGCATCACTCTATTAGAATCTTCTTGTAGCTTTTTTAGCCACATTCCAAGCTACTATGTGCAGCCCAGGAATTAAGTTGGTCACCTGAGACACACAGACTGGGTCAAGATTCCAGACTACCTTTAGCTTCAGTGATGCCCTTCACTTGTTTGAAAGAGTTATTGCATCACACTGTGATCCTTAAAGGACTCAAGTTATCTCCAGGTAGTTCCCGCTGCCCTGGGTAAATCTAGTCCCTGCATGAAATAGCTATTCTATTTCAGCTTTATTCTTTATTATGTAGTTTAAAACCCTCCTGGTTTCCCCCTGGCTTTCTCCCACTCAAAACTACTCATACTGCTGAAAATAGAAAGAGGTAGGCTCTGGGCATGAATGCACTATCCACTAACAAAACACCTAAGAGTTCTGTCCAAAAAGCATGAGCTGGAAGCTCTAGGATCTGTGTGCTGTATTTCTAAAGGCAGTCTTCCCAGGGAGGAGGTTAACGGTGTTCCACATTCTTAGTGCATGCTGCTTACATGGTATGTGCCCAGAGGATGTGTCTCTGGGTATAACAAGCCAAAAAAGACAACCACATGCAATTGGAGCTTTCAGCAGAACATGTCCACTGGCAAGTGAAAGCTCTATATGTGGTTTTTTCTTACACAAAATGGTTTGTAACTCCTGCCTTTTACAAATATTATGTACCTAAAACCTTAATGCTTTGACAGGCAAGTCACAGGGAAAAAAAAAAAAAAAAGAAATGTTGCTTGCTCTCTTCTCCTTGGTCTTTGTTGTGATTCTAAGATTAAAACAAAGTAGTTGCCAGAAACTGGATTAATGCATTTAGCTAATCTAACAGGGTTGAAGGTAGGAAGACTAGAAAGCAGGAGCTGTTTTCACGTTACTTCACTATCCTAGATCCATCACTGTGCTCTGTGTGTGCACCAAGAGGCTGACATATATGGGCTACCTCAGGGGCTCCCTGGCCAAAGCCCTTTGCTTTGGGC
Organism: Canis aureus; assembly: GCF_053574225.1. Lineage (NCBI taxonomy): Eukaryota > Metazoa > Chordata > Mammalia > Carnivora > Canidae > Canis > Canis aureus. The sequence continues at coordinate 68,090,619 of NC_135621.1, read as the reverse complement.
CCATGGGAGACACACTGGGCGAATACAGAGAGTGAAAGTGTTTGTTCCTGCCACTCCTTCCTGATGACCCTGGGTTGGCAGCATTCCTCCACTAGGCTTCAGCTCCTATCAGGCAGCGGCCAAGCAGTCCTTCCATACTGCTCTTCTTTTGCCTCTTAGACCTCTGGAGGGTAACTACTCCCCACAGTTACTTCCCCAGGGTGCTGCGCTCCCTCTGGTTGATCTCCTTTAACTCTGCTTAACCTTTGTGCTTTACTTTGTGAATTCCTAGTTTGAGTGTGCCACTTATTTCTTGCCAGGATCCTCACTGACATAATCAAAATCATGCCTAAAAACAAATGACTCATCTAGTAAAACCTGGATTTAAGGAACCTAAAAAATATTTCTAGCAATAGTAAAGAAACAATGTCAGGGCACAGATGTGCAAGACATGGGAACCACTGCCCACTTCTCTCCTTCCTTCAACAGTATTCCCCGAGCTTCACATTAAAGGCACTCTTCCCAGAGGAAATGATAATATCCTGGCTCTTAGGGATAATTTAGAAAGTGTCCTCAGTGAAATTCCTACTGGCAAACCGTATACAAAGATACTTTTTTTTTTTTGTACAATTAATAACAAGGCAAAAGGTAATTCAGAAAATTAACTTGTGTTGTGGAAGACAGTAGATAGAGGAGTTGACAGGTTTAACAGAAGCATCACATTTTATATCCACTGTTCTCAAATTTGGTTAAATAATCAGAATCATCCATGAGCTTTCTAAAAGCACCTTTTACCCTCAGAAGTCTACGTGCCGGGGCACATAGTTGATTCTTATTCTTTATGCCTTGGTGGGGCAATGCTATTGATCTTTGAACCACACTTTGGTTAACAAGGTATTCACAACATCATGTACTTAACCAATTTCCTATTGTTGAATATTTATATTTTTTAGTATTATAAATAATAATGCACTGAACATCTTTGGGTGTACATATTAGTACAGATTTCTGAATAATTTAGAATATATCTATAAAAGGGACATTAGTGAGTCAGAGGACACAAATTTTTTTAAGTTAATACATGTTGCTAAATTGATTGCTATAATGCTTATGCCAATCTGTATTCCAAACATTGATGTCTGCAAATATATTTTATTGTAGCCTTACCAACACTGAAAAATATCTTCATTTTTGCCAATTTGATAAGCAGAAATGGTATCTCATTTCAATTTGCATTTCTTAATTAACGAAGTTAACTTTTTATGTTATTAGTCATTTGCATTTTTTCTTGTGTAAATGGTATACAGCCACTGTTGCACCAGTCTTAAATTACTCCCTTGTCAAATGTTTCAACTCAGTCTATCATTGATTATTTCCCCCTTTTTATGAGGCTACATCTCCAATTTTATAATTGAAGTAGCAAGGAAAAATAAAAGCCCCTTTAAAGAAATTCAGTTTATTGCTAAGTTGTGAAAACTTATTCCTGTAGTGACTTTGAGGAAGTGCCTTCTCTGATACTGCAGACAGATTCGACCATAAAACCGGAACTGTATACTTTCTTCTTTGCCCTAACATTGGTGTGTTTCAACTTGCAGCAGGAAAAGGCAAATTCTGTATTCCATTCCCTGAGGAAGTTGTTTGCTTGGCAGTTTTTAAATAAAAAAATAAATAAATAAATAAAAAGGAAGAAAGGAAAGGCAAAGAAATAGAAAACTCTCATCCATATTTCTCCAGACCAGAGTAAAACAACCACACAAAACCACAGTTATGTCACAGTCAAAAAACAATACCACCTATATATTTATGAAATGCTGTGGTCACAGAAACAGTTTAAAATAATATAAGGATTTCATACCGTGAATTCAGAAGAGTGTATTTTTAATATGATAAAACTGAGATACTTAAATCTTCTGAACAAATGTGAACTGTGAACACTGAACTCAATATTCCCCAATACTGAAAGTTCAATCAACAAGAATTTACTAAGCTCTCATTATATATATATATATATATATATATATATATATATATATATACCATATATTCCAAAAGATACATGACTTGCTCCTTGACATTGGCTAGCTTAGAATCACATTACCCAAACTCATGATTTTTTATATTAACTTTTGAGGGCAACCCCATACACTGTCAGTGAGACTATCTATAATTAGAATAATCTCTTGGGAAAGCAATTTTCAATATGTGCCAAATCCTTAAAACTGCTCATACTTTTAAATTAGTCATTTCACTTCTGCGAATTACTTTTTTAAAAAATAAATATAGGAATATTTTTATGTACAAAGATATCCTTAGCAGTAACATGTATACAATGGAGAAACACCAGCTTATAAACAATCTACAAATTTACTCATTTGGTATGATCATCATTACTATGTATGTAAAGTAAAAATCCAAATAAGGGGAAAAAAAGAAAAAGAAAAATGTTAATAGGGGTTATTTATATCTTTTACATATTTTTCCAAAATTCTCATAATAAATCTCAATTGTTATAATAATAGGGTGAAGGCTTTGCTTTTACAATGAATGAATTTATATATTGCCAATATAATCCCTGTTTGATTTGGTTTTGCTCACCTGGGGTACTGCCAGAAACAGAAAGGAAGGACTTTGCTAGAGACTGTGAGAAGCCAGAAGTTTCTTCCCAGTTTGAGCCCTTAGGAAAGGGATATATAATGTATCTTCATCAGCTCTGTGGCTCCTCTTATTTAATTAGACTGTCCATGTGAATACTCTTTAAGTGTTTTCTGAGGGAAGGTAAATAGGGCCTAAAAATTCACAGACTTCATGGTGGGCACTGCCATTCTGAAGGGATTTATCATAGTGTATCAAGACTAATCCCCTATGCCCCTGACCTCGACCTTGGGGCAGGAATACCCTACTCCTAGTCAAACACACACACACACACACACACACACACACACACACACATTTGTTTCATTTATCTCTATATCTTCTATATCTGGGTTTCTCAACCTCAGTAATATTTTTTGAGCCAAATAATTCTGTTAGGAGGGATTATCCTGTGCATTATAAGATGAGGGCAGGTGGGTGAGTGGATGGGTGATGGGCATTAAGGAGGGCACTTGATGTAATGAGCACTGGGTGTTATAGGCAACTAATTAATCACTAAATTCTACCTCTGAAGCTAATAATATATGTTAACTAAATTGAATTTAAATCAAAAAATTAAAAATAATAAAAAATAAAATTTTAAAAAAAGAGGTTTTTAGCAGCATCCTTAGCCTTTATCCATTAGATGCCAGTTATGACAACCAAAAGTGTCACCAGACCTTGCCAAATGTCACTTGGGAGTACAATCCCCCTTCAACTGAGAACCACTGCTCCACATCTAACTGGTTCTAAGAATGCAGTAGATGATCAAAAAATACTTATTGAACTTAATGGGAAGAAGAAGAGAAGAGGAGAAGATTTGAGAGATTGGCGTGCAAATGAATTAGCAAACAAGAGACTGAATCCCAATGTCTTCTAGGTCTAGGTCAATCAGATAACCACTTGGATGTGTCTCCTCAACTGTCATAAGAGTTACACTAGAATCCTAATGACCACTTATAGTTCAACAACTCTAAGAACTCTGCACATAAAGCTTGGAGCATAGATGCCCAATAAGTATTTAATAATAGCATGTGCTGGGTGCCTACCATATGCCAGACTTTGGGCTAAATCTTTTACGTGCCATTTGTCATTTAATATTCACAGCAGTTCTGAGGTAGGTACTGAAATGTTTAAGCCAATTTTACAGATGAGAATAACATGGCCCTGAGAGGTTACATTGTAACTGTGTCTGGTGATAAGATCATAATCAAGATATACGTAACTTTGGAGCCTGTACTCATAACCATCATCATACATTCCACTGTACACATTACCCCAGAATAGGCTAGTGGAAGAAAGATCCTAGTATAAATGAGAACTTAAATCCCAGAAGTATGCATTAGTCAAGAATTTCAGTGTTGGCAATGAGCAACCTAAGAGACCTTCTTCAATTGTTGCCCACAGCTTGGCAGTTACTGAAAAAAGTGGAGCAGTCAACACCTCTCTGAATGGCAAATTCTACTAGACCAGCCTTAGATCATACTGGCCATCAAGGTTGAGTGGCTTTTCTTTGTTTCTGGCAATGACAGCACACTCTTATAAATGTTAAGTTTGCACCTGATTCCTTGATTCCCTAAATCCCACATCAATCTATCAGTGAGGCTTAAACAGACCTACCTTCCACAGTGCTCTCAAATCAGGGGCCTTTTCCCAATTTCACAACCCATACTACTGTCATCTTACTCTAGGTCACCATCACCTCCTGCCCAAATTAGGAGTGCCCCTGCACTTGGTTCTTACTGCCCTTCTGAACACAATAACCCTAGGAAAACTTACATTTGATCATGTAACACATCTCCAATGATTCCATCTTCCACTTAAATAAAAAGCCAAATTCCTCACCACAGCCTACAAGGCCCCTGTACTATTTGGCTCTTGCCTCCCCTCACCAACTCAGCCCCTACCACACTGGACTTAACACTGCCTCTCAAATACGCCAGGCTTATTTCCACCTTGGTGTTTCCCAAGATTGTTTGGCTATGACAGTCTTCCTATGTCTAACTCCTTCTTGGTAACTCAGGTCTTAGCTAAAATGGCAACTCTATAGTGAAACCTTCCCCAATCTCACAGTATAAGTTACTGTCCCAACCTTATTACACACACGCTCTGTTATATTTTCATCACAGTACTTCCTGCTACATGCACATACTTTGATCACTTGGTTATTTTTTTATGATTGTCTTCCTCTTCTCGGATAAACTCTAAAAGAATGGTGTCTGGTACATAATAGGTGCTCCAGATTTATTTGTTGAATGAATAATAGGCAGAGACCTTGTCTGTTTTATTCAATCATGTATGCCCAATGTCTAGAGAAGTAATGTCCAATAAAAATATAATGTGAGCTACATATACAATTTTAAATTTCCTGGTAGTCACATTAAAAAAGGTAAAGAGAAACAGATTAAACTGATTTCAAGTAATTAATTTTACCAAATATATTCAAAATATCATTTTCACATGTAATTAAAGATTAGTAATGAATTTACATTTTTCTTCCTATCAAACCTTTGAAATGCAGCATGTATTTTATGTTACAGAACAATCTCAATTCAAATTAGCCACATTTCAAATGCTCAATAGCCACATGTGGCTTGTGGCTGCTTTTCTGAAGACCACATACCTAGAAATGTGTCTGGTACATAGAGAATGGTCATTAAGTAACTGGCCGAATAAATGAGCAAACTAAAAGAGGAGAGTCAAGAACTTCTGTTAAGCCACTCCTCCATACTCCATAGTTGACTGGTTTTGGTAATCTAAATGCAGGATTTTGCCTTTATTGCTATCAATTGCTATTGTGTTTTTTCAAAACATTCAATTCTGGATCCAGCCTTCCAAGATCATTGATATTCCAGATTCTATCTGACATATTTGCTAATCTTCCCAGATATGGTGACCATATACCATCTATATTGAGAAAATCTTGGGCAGGTCTGCCCTAAGGTAGATTTCTACAGGATGCTGCTAGAGGCTAAAAACATTGCATTGATCCACTAGTAATCTACCTTACAGGTTCTTTTTCCCCTCTATATACTAACTAAACAATCCCGTGCCTCTAATTTCTCCATTTTATCACAAGACTATCCCTTAGAGATTGGGAATCAAGCAGTATCTCAAGATGCTTTGGGTTTACTTTAGTCCCTAAAATTATTCTCATCTTCGTGTTCTATTCTGCAAATATATTGTCCTCTAGCTGTAACTCAATAGAGTCTTAAAAAGAAAAAAGAAAAAACCCTAACAACATATATAACTAAATAATGATACAACTATCTGGCATTTGTGGATTTAACAGTCTTAATTTCAACTATTTCCTGTCAATTTATGTGGTAATTTTTTAAATTATGGGCACTAAATGGCCAGTTGCTGAAAAGAAATTATAAAGCTGATGAGGAAATCTAGCTGATGCCCTATAACCCCATTTCAATCTATGTTGTGGTTCTCTAGCTTTCAACTGCATAGTAGCTCTATAATTTTAAATAAATTTGTGTATAGAAATTATCTTTAAAAGGAAATGAACACTGATGATGATGAAGAGAAAAATAAAAATGAGTAACGTTCACCAAAAACAAGCAAAGAACACTAATAAAAAGTGAAGTGTTGGGGTCAGCAATGACTCAGGATTATATACTATAGAGCACTTACTCCGTTTCAGGCGTCGTGCATTTCTTCACTTCACTTTTCTAACAACCTGAGTGATTCTAATGTGCATTAAAGTCTATAAACTAGTGACCTAGGGTCTACCTTACAAGATACTGTATAATAAAGGGCTCTTCTGAAAATGTTGGCTGCTCCTACTTAACACACATCAGAATTAAGTGAATAACACATTTAAAATACAAACTCCTAGGTCACATCCTGGATGGCACAAATTAGGATTTCTTGGGGTTACACCTGGAAGTTTATATTTTTAAGACAAATTCTCCTGGCTCTTAAGCAGGAACAGACCATGTCCTGATCAACTGGTGAACATTTTGGAATCAATGGTATAAGTCCCTGTCTAGTTCACATGGTCAAAACTGCAAATTTTATGCTAGAATCAGTAAATCAGAATTCATGGTTGCATAATTTTATAGAAAAGAAAATATAAGATGTGACAACTAGCTCTTGAGGTGGTTATTTTCCCATAGGGAAGAAAATTTACTCAACCTGCAATTCTGAAGAAGAAAGAAATTCTGAGAAGACAAGTAGGTTTAAATGATACAAACAACCCTAAGTAATTGGCAACTCTGAAGTTATTTGGTTGATTCCCTGGATTCCAACAGGAGAAGGCCTTTCACAATGCAATCTCTAAATATTATACAAGTGACAACATTTTTGGAATTTTTATTCATGATTTCCACTCATCAAACACAAGATATTTTCTCTCATGCCAGAGCCACTCCTACAAGAATTCTTAGTAATATCTGCTTATGAGGCCCTGTGTAACCCAACTAAACAGGACACCCAGGTGATAACAAAGAAAACGTGTGAATCTTGGCAGTGAGGAACCAGTACTGGTCAGCTGCCAGCTGACTAATAAACTGGTCCACAAAATGTAAGCATGGTGCTATTTTTGAAGAGGTCAGCAACCCAGCTTGCAAAAAGAAATAAAATGCCAAGAAGTCTGATTAATAAGAAAATAATGCATAAACATCCAACTAAAACATTTAGAAAGGGATTCTACTCCATAATCTATCAGTAGAAATGCAGGTTCCTCTGGAAATATCCCAGACATACCATATTCTATCAGTATTTACTGAAGCCTTTTATGTAGTATCCTGTGGAGAAAACCCAGACCCAAAGGAGTAATAGGCAAAATAAGGCTGCATGTAGCTCCAAGATAACAGCAGGGACCTGGCAGGGATGGCTACATGCAGCCCCTAAACACATGGTCCTATATACATTAGCTGCTGGGAGAAAGCCAGAGGGTCAAGAGTCAGACCCTAAGAACTGGAAGTCTGAGCCCATCAGAACAAGCCCATTCTTTTTGTTTCAACAAGAAGCGCAAAAGAGGAAGCCCAGCTCCAGGAGGAAAGACAAGAGTGTGGCTGACATGAGGTGCTCTACACACTGGGACAGGAGGCCCCTGTGCCTTCAAAATGAGCCTGAGAGTATCCGTTCTCCAAACTGCGAGTCATGTCAGCTGAGGAGAAGGGAAGATGTAAGCAGAAGTGGAGATGCTATGGAAAGCAGAACACATTATGTGGTAGAAGCCCTTTCAACTGAACCTCACTCAACCAACTCACCAGATATTTCCCATTTCCTTTCTAAATGTGAAGACGTGCTGAATGCCTATATAAGCTACTCCTCAACATTATTAGACACCTACATTTCTACCAGTTATGCTAACATGAGGCTCAAACTATCTATGCCAAGTGTAACTACTATTAGAAGTATATAATTTATCTGAATGAATAAAAATGATTAAAAAAATAGGTAGAGTGCCTAGGTGGCTCAGTCAGTTAAGCATCCAACTCTTGATTTCAGCTCAGACCATGATTTCAGGGTCTTGAAATAGAGCCCTGCATCAGGCACCATGCTGAGCGAGGGAGTCTACATGAGATTCTCTCTCTCCTTTTCCCCTCGCCCCTTCCCTCGTACTCACTCTCTCTCTCAAGTAATCTTTAAAAAATGTAAAAAAAAAAAAAAAGATGAAATAGGAGTACCAAAACAGAGATATTTCCATGAAAACTAAACTGCATTAAGAGGACATAATAAAGTGAACTTTTAATTTTTTCTTCCTCTTTTTTTTAAGCAGGTTCCACACCCAATGTGAGACTTGAATTCAACCTAAAAATCAAGAGTTGCATGTTCTACCAACTGAGCTAGCCAGGAAACCCAATAATAGGAGTTTTTAAAAAATAGATGCTGTGTTGTGTACTTAGGGGTAGGTTTTAACAACTCTTAAAGATGAGAATATTGTAAAAACCTAGAAAAGGTATTTATATCCTGTTCTGCCTTACAAGACCCAAATGAGGAAAATGGAGAAGATGCTCTGAAAGTTTGGTTTACACAAGAAAGATGACTCAGGATACCAATCAGTAGACACATACTAAGAGAAAAGGCTCAAGTGCTACATAAAAAGGAAAACCTTGATGTGTAAGAAAATATAAAAATTTTTTTTAAGATTTTATTTATTTATTCATGACAGACACAGAGAGAGGGGCAGAGATATAGGCAGAAGGAGAAGCAGGCTCCCTGCAGAGCCCTATGTGGGACTCGATCCCAGGACCCCGGGATCACACTCTGAGCCAAAGGCAGACGTTCAACCACTGAGTCACCCAGGCATCCTGAAAATATAAAAATTGACCATACTCTCATTACCCAGAGTCAATCACTGTTTACATTTTCTTGTATATATTTATATATGTATTTATTTTAAATATATAATTAAAAGTATATATATGTGTGTATACATGTACATATATATGCATGCACAGTATTTTACATATATACTTTTTATTGTTAAAAATGCTAATTTATAATCACAACCATCTTCTGATGTCAATAAGTATTTATCTATAACCTTTTTAATAGCCTTGCACCATTCCATTATATGAATACATCATAATTAATTCAGTAAATCCCCTTTCACTGGACTTTTAGGTTGATTCTCACTTTTATCTGTCATAAGCAATGATGCTACAGTTGTGCACAGTCTCCACTATTTCCATAGGACATATTCTAATGGTTGTAATCTGATACACCAGATAGAAGCTCCCAGCTCTGCTCTTTCTGGTTCTTAAAAGGGCCATTGAGGCTGCAAGATGGATACTGGGGTGAAGCGCAGCAAACCCTGCATAAGTCCTCTGCTAAGGGCAGAGGTATATCCTTAATCTTTTCTCCAATCATCTACAAAATGGAACAAAAGCCCTACTTTCCAAGTACTGTGAATCCTTGAAATAGATCTTTCATAGGTATGCATCTATGATTTTAATACAATCTCAGCAAACTCAGTATATATCCTTACCCTGATCTCTTTAACATTGCTTGAGTTCCTTCCTATGGAGTCTACTGGTATTTCATGGCGTATTTTGTGGCTTTGTCCTCAAGAAATTTAGGATGGGCCTGGACACACATAATTTACAGGGACATCAGCCCTTTTCTTGGCTGCACAACACCTCAGTCCTTTTCCTATGCTTCATGAATCCTTCATCTTACCTCTCCAGACACTCACTCCTGCCAGCGATGCAAACAGCAGAGGTGTGGCAGCACCAAGGCATGGCCAGGAAGATGCACCTCCCTGGATCTACATTTGCTGCCAGCACAGAATTCTTCCTTGGTGGCAGCTAGTGGTGGTGCCAGTGGTGTTCTTGATGGACTATTCTGCAGCATGACTCATAAGTGATTCTGACCACAGAACCTCCCTGCTCTCCTGCTCATTTCCTGAGCTTCATGGCAACTCTGTTAGTTACAAATATTCTTCTAATGAATTCCCTGTTGCAAGAGGAACAAAAAGGAATCTATGCTGTTTGCAATTTAGAAGCCTGACGGAAACAGTAATGCCCAAAATAATACACAGACAACTGTGTGCCACAACTGTACAAGATGAAGGCCCCAGAGAGAGATGGCACATTTCCTAAAGCCCATGTTCATGCTTCTCAACATCCTGATATTTGGTAAGATTGGAGAGAGACAACCAATGTGAGAATTTAATCTACTAGTAAATCAAACAATATTTTCTCTTAGTATACTTATTAGCACATTTATTAGAGAAGAGGTGTTTCCTCTCTGTGAGAGTTTGGTCTTGATCAACATACAAATCAAAGAAATCTTTGACGCTCCTTACATAGACTGTCCTTCACGGTATACATTAATGGAACTTTAGAGATAATCTAGTCCAGGCTCAGCAAACTTTTTCTGTAAAGGGTCAGGTAGTAGATATTTTAGTCTTTGTGGGACACAAACAGTCTTTGTCATGCATTTTTCTTCCTTTTTTTTTAAACAATTCTTTAAAAATTTAAAAGTCACTAGAAGTCTCAAACTTCCTGATTTCAAAACCTATTACAGAGCTGAAGTAATCAAAACAGGGTGGTACTGGCATAAAGACAGACATATAAACCAAACCAATGGAACAGAGAGCCCAGAAATAATTCCTCCTCTGTATCTTCAAACTGCTTTTTTTTCCAAACTGATTTTGGACAGGCATGCTAAGCAATTCAATGGGGGAAAAGGCAGTCTTTTCAACAAATGGTGCCAGAAAACTGAATATCCACATGCAAAAGAATTACACCACATATAAAAATTACCTCAAAATGGTTCATAGATCTAAACATAAGAGCTAAAACTGTAAAATTCTTAGGAGATCATATAGGAGAAAAGCTTCATGACACTGAATTTGGCAATGATATCTTGGATATAATACCACAAGCAGAGAAAAATAAAAAGAAAAACTGATAAAAATTGGGCTACCACCAAAATTTTAAATTGTGTACATCAAAGGACACGGTCAACAGAGTGGAATGGCAACCCACAGACTGGAAGAAAGTATTTGTAAATCAAATATATCTGATAAAATATCCAGACTATATAAAGAAGTCCTAAAACACACACACATACACACACACACACACACACACCTACCTCTATTAAAACATGGGAAAGGAACTTGAATAAGACATTATTTAGGCTAATAAAAAAAATGACAAAATCAGAAGTGAAAGAGGAGACATCACAACAGATACCACAGAATTCATAAGAGAATACTATGAACAATTATACACCAACAAATTGGATAACCCAGAAGAAATAGATAATTGGATTAAAGAAATGGATAAATTTTTAGACCCATACAAGCCTACCAAGGCTAAATTATGAAGAGAATCTGAACAGACAAATAACAAGTTAGGAGATTAACCAGTAATCACATATCTCCCAACACAGAAAACCCTAGGACCAAGTGGTTTCACTGGTGAGTTCTACCAAACATTTACAGAAAATCTAACGTCAATCCTTTTCAAACTCCCAGGGTGCAGGGATCAAGCCCTGCATTGGGCTCCCTACTCATCAGGGAGCTTGCTTCTCTCTCTGCCTCTGTTTCCCCTGCTTATGCTATCTCTCTCTCTCTCTCTGACTCATAAATAAGTAAATAAAAATCTTTTTAAAAAACTGAAAAAGGAAAGACACTCTCAATCTCATTTTATGAGGCTAGCATTATCCTGATACCAAAGACAAATAAGGACACTACAAGAAAAGAAAATCAAAAAAAAAAAAAAAAGAAAATCACAATGAGATATTACCCCACAACTATTGGTATGGCTGCCATCAAAAAGACAAGAGATAACAAGTACTGTTAGGATGTGGAGAAAAGGGAACTCTTGTGTACTGCTGGTGAGAATGTAAACTGATACAGCCACTATTGAAAAGAATATGGAGGTTCCTCAAAAAATAAAAAAGAGGACTATCATATGATCCAGCAATCCCATTTCTGGGTATATATACAAAGAAAACGAAATCAGATCTTGAAGAAATATCTACACCCCATGTTCACTGTAGCTTTATTCATAATAACCACACATGGAAACAATCTAAGAGTCTCTCTATGGATGAATAAATTTTTTAAATGTGGTACATACGTCTATATGGGATATTATTCAGTGGTGAAAAAGAGGAAATCCTTCCATTTGTGACATGGATGAACTTTCAGAGCATTATGCTAAGTGAAATAACTCAGAGAAAAGTGAATACTATAGGTTATCACTTGTATATAGAATCTAAAGAAAGCCAAATTCACAAAAACACAGACTAGAATGGTGGTTACCAGGGACTGAGTTAAAGGAAATGGGGAGAATATGATCAAAGAGCAAAAATTTCAGGTAAAAGATGAATGAGTTCTTGTGATCTAATGTATACAATGGTGGATTACAGTTAATACTCTATTTATATACTTGAAAGTTCCTTTAAGAGTACATCTTATATGTTCTCACCACAAAAAAGAAATGGTAATTATGTGATGTGATAGAGGTGTTACCTAAGGCTATGATGATAATCATTTCACAATATATAAGTATATCAAATCAACACACTGCATATCTTAAACTTATACATATGTATAAGCAAGCATACATATGTATAAATTATATCTCAATAGTTTTAAAATTTTTAAGTTCTCAAAGAGGTATCTGTACAGCTACATTCATAACAGTATTATTAACAATAGTCACAAGGTAGAAACAACCCAAATGTTGGTCAACCAATGAATGGAGAAACACAATATGGTAAATATATACAATGAAATATTTTTCAGCCTTAAAAAGGAAGGAAATCCTGGCACATTCTATAACATGAATGAAGCTTGAAGGCATTATGCTAAGTGAAATAATCGAGTCATGAAAGAACAAATACTGTATGACTCCACTTATATAAGATACTAAGAGCAGTCAAATTCACAAAGTAGAATGGAGGTTGCCAAGGGCAGCGGCAGGTGGTGATGGAGAGATATTGTTTGAATAGGTAAAGTTTTAGTGAAAAGGGTTCTAAAGAAAGACAGTGCTGATGGTTGTATGACAATGCAGACATCCTTATGTCAAGAATTACATACCTAAAAATGGTTAAGATAGAAGATTTTACATAATGTGTATTTTACACACATATACATATAAATCTTAGTTCAGTAACCAGAGAAAAACAGTCCTCAGACTAGATATAGCCTATGGGCTGCAATTAGCTGACCCCTGATCTAGTCCAGTGATCTCCAACTAGTGTTCCAAGAAGCCCTGGAAAGAAGCTGTACCTCTGGAGTTACCAGGTGGCTCTTGTAAAACATCTTTAGGGAGGGCTCTAGGCTCCCCAAGCTTACTTCAAAGACAGCATCTCCTCTTTTACCTGGAGGCCTATAGGTTTTACTTAAAGAAAGGTCTCTGCTGCTTGAAAGGTTTGGAAAAACTACTGTCTAATCTACCTTCCCTTCATTATAGAAAGTAAAATGAAAGACCAGAGATGGCATGTAAGATATACAACAGAGTTGGGACCAGAACCTAAGTCCTTAGACAGCTCTGTGCTCAGCCATTGTACCACCCAGCACCCACCCCCTCAATGGAAGGCCACATCCCACTAACACTGTAGACCCCAACTTTCATTCAACATATCCTTTTGGATCAATGATTTAGATCCTGATAAATTCAGACAATTTATTCAGTATTTCTTTATGCCCAGAAAACATCTATGAAAAAAGTAAAATACAGATCTTGCTCTGTAGTAGACAGAATAGCCCCCACAAAGATCTCCTGGTCCTCTTCCCTAGAATTCTGTTATAGTACATAACAAAAGAGATTTTCCAAATTGTTATTAAGGTTGAAGAACTTAATGTAGGGAAATCATCCTGAATTTTACAAATGGGCCCAAACTAATCATGTAAAAATTCTTAAAAACAAAAATCGTTCTACCTGTAGTCAGAAGGAGCTATGACTACAAAAGAAAGGTCAGAGAGATGGAAAATTGTTGGCTTTAAAGATGGAGGATGGGAGCCATAAACCAAGAAACATGGACAGCCTATAGAAATCAGAAAAGGCAAGGAAAACAAGTTCTTCCTCAGAGCCTCCAAAAAGAATCACAGCCTTGCCAATACCTTTATTTCAGCCCAATGAGACCTACGTTAGACCTCTAACTTCTAACGCTGTAAAACAATAAATTTGTGTTGTCTTAAGCTATGAGTATGTGGTATTACAGAGGCCACAAGAAATTAATACATGCTCTCAAATACACACGACACAGCTTACTTATCCCACATCTTGTGGTCAGTGAGGATCATCTGCTGGCCATTCAGTCTTCTCCACTAACAAGCATATTGGCCCTTTGGACAGGGCTCTCCCCAGAAGTCCTGAAAATCAGAACACAAGCCAATCTGGAGAGTTCCCAAGGATAAAAGAGTAATAACAGAATTAAAAAATTAAAACTATCTCTTTAAATAAGTCATTAAGCCTAACAAATACTGCAAAAGCTGAAATAAAAAATATCAAATTCAGAATTTCTGTCTCTATATAGTGGATATACGATGGGCAAAGCCAAAGTGGATCAAAATAATGCCAAAAACACGATCTGGTCCATGGCTGGGAAGGGCAGGGAGCGTGGGCAGACACAGGGTAGATGAATCAGTTCAGCAGGGTTCTTTCACTACATTGGCTTGGCATTTCATTCTACCTCAGTGGTCAGCAAACTATTACCCTTGGGCCAAATCCAGCTTGCTGCCTGGCTTTGTAAATAAAGCTTTATTAGAACATGGGTCCATTCATCTATGTATTGCCTGTGGCTGCTTTCCTACTACAATGGCAAAGTTGAGTAGTTGTGATATGTACTGTAAGGCCAAGAAAGAAACAAAGATGTTTATATCTGGCTTTTTACAGATAAAATTTGTTGACCCCTGCAGATGGGCTGTGGCACCCCCATGTAAACAGGAGATAAAGGATTTCTGAATAAGAGTTCACAAGCACCTCCACTCCCTCCCTGTGCAGTCATGATATGAGGGGCTATGTTTGTCTTCCCTCCTGCAGTTGGTTTTGTGACTCACGTCTGCTGACCCCGTTCAGTAAGGCTGAGAAAAGCAACCACATAACCCAAGGATATCCAGCTGTGGTAATCCAGCCTCATTTTCCTTTCAGTCAGCCGCCCCAGCATGTAAGCAGCCTTATTTGATCTGTTTCTTCTAATCCAAAAGTCACCAACCCTTTCTACTGTATTTTTAAAAATATTACACTAATGTATTTTTCATTACCCATAAATCATGTTGCCCTGCAGCTCCCACCCACCAAATCAATGGCCTTTGTTGTTTCAGGGAAAGAATAGGCACAACCTTGAACCAAGAAATCCCTTTTTTTTTTTTCTTTGCTTGTGTTTTATATTATATTTCTCACTTGGAGAGAAACTCTTGTCTCAGAAGTCAGTTTTGTTGAAAGAGAAAAGAATACTATTTCTATTCAAATATCATCTTTGTATATATGAAGAATAAAGCTCAAGGGACTAAGTACAGTTTCAGCATAACTCAGAGTGCAGAGAATACAGAGGGTATGATGTAAGGGCAATTCTGGTCATATAGATGGGAACGGAGGGAGATTTTATACTCCTCTCCTCACCTATCAGGGGCTTGGTTCCTGGAAAAGCATGGACAGTGAAGTGGCAAAAATTGCAGATTTATTCAAGGAGAATTCAAAAACATTTAGGCCAATGATTTAATCAATTATATCCACATAATAAATTTTCCTTAAAAATTCTAAGGAATTTTATGGGCATTAAATTCTTTTTATTAAAAGAATATTTATATTAATATAAAATTAATTAAAAATTTGAATTAATTTAACGATGGGCATTAGAGAGTATATCAGCAAGTATGTGGAGGTGCTGGGAGGGTGGCACACATCTGGAGAGAGCATAGAGGCTCTGTACCCTTTTCCACATATCTTGTCCTCTGCACCTCTTCCATCTAGCTGTTTATCTGTATCCTTTGTCATGTTATAATAAAATGGTAAATTAAAAAAAAACTATTTAGACTGGTGTTTTTTCTCCTACCTTTCACTGCTCCAACATATGTGTGCTTCTGCATGTGCACTCATGTGTGCACACACACACAAAGTCCATGTAGTTCAGGAGCACTGGTGGGAGGAATATCTGAGTGGACAGGCCAGGGTTAATGTCTTCTTGTTTCACCACAGGCTGTATCTGACCCAGCGATATTTAGAAGTTTCCCAGTAGCCCTGTGGTAGACCCAGAAGAAGGTAGTTAAGAATTAAGAGTGTTTGCTAAGGAGTTTCCTGGCATGTGAAGAGAATCCTATAGCAGAAGATGAAAAGTAAACCATCTAAAGCCAGGTTCTGAGGAGAGTTCCTGACTAAGCCCCAGAGGGTCATCAGCAGAGAGACTGGCAAGATAGTGGAAGAGTAGGGGTCCTCAACTCATCTGGTCCCACAAACTTACCTAGATAACTTTCAAAACATCCTGAGCATCTACAAATTTTACCTGAGATGCACAGAGAGAACAGCTGAAATGCTACAGAGAGGGTCAGCAGCAGCAAGAGAAAAAGTGGAGGATGCCAAACCTAAGGGACCACCATGCACTGCCTGCACCCAGCCAAACCAGCATGAGATACAATAACCAAAGACACCTACCACTGACAAGCTACTACTACCCAGAAGCTAAATTGCAGAGAGAAGCTAAGCTGCACCTCAAAGAGACGTCAACAGGGCAGGACAATATGTGTAGAAAACCTCCTGCCCCTACTATGACAATGCTTGTAAGTCTTTCCCTGGACCCAGATGTCATCCAGGGAGAAGAAGAGAGGCTGAGAACAAAAAAAACCTGAAAGAAAAAGCTTAAGCCCCCAGAATCTAAGCGTAGCTGAAAAATACTGCTTCAAACAAAAATAAACTATTTTTTACTCAAGTGGGCAAAGTTAACTTTGGGGGGGGGGAGGGTTATTCTGTATAAAGATGGCTCCAGAACAAGGTAACATCGATTACAAAAAAAAAAAAAAAAAGTCTCCATGGTGACAGATATTAACTAGAATTATTATGGTGGTCATTTCATAACCAATATCAAATCATGTTGTACACCTGAAACTAATATGTTACATGTCAATTATATCTCAATAAAACATTTAAAATTCAAAATAAACAGCCTCCATATTTTGAGTACTATTTAAATATGGTGAATAGGTTTCCAAATACCCAATTCTCGCTTCTTATTTCCTCCCCTGCTCCACATATAAGCTTCAGCTCACTGTTTAACACAAGAAGGAAAAATTACTCCCCCTTGGCAGGAAAGAGGAAGGGAATGCTAATAAATCAATGCGAAAGTGAAGAGCATGCCTTCCTTGCCCTCGTACTTGGATCTGACTGTTCTAGAAGCTGGGAAGCAGGTCAAGGCTTAAGCAATATTCCTGTCGGCATAGCCAGCAGCAAAGCAATGGGAGTAGGGAAAGAGGTCCTATTTCCTCTCACTGAGGCTCACTGCTAACTCAAGTTTTCCAACCCCAGTGGCCAATTCTATGGGTTCCATGATTTCAGATGAAAGCAGTATTCCCCGTTTCCAGAGGCCCATTATCAGGCCTTGCCATATAACCATGTCATGTCACTGCTCCCTTGAGAAGCCACTGATTGCAGCAGCTTACGACACCTTCCCTGAGCGGACACACAGAGCAAGGTACAAGCTGGAGTCGTGTGGCTGCAGAGCTGCAGCATTTCCCCAAAACTGGAATTAATTATCACTACTTGCTCCTCTGTCCCTCTTAGATCTGCAAAGCATGGGTCACAATGACTTTGTTTTTACTGGCCTACCACATATTGAAACCATTCTTGCATATTGATACTGAATATCTCAGCCAAAACCCTGTAAAAATTACTTACTGTGCGGCACAACAGAACAATTTTCTTAAGTTAAATATCTTGGGATATTTTATCTATTCAACTACATACCAAAAGCAATTAAGTTCAAACTATGGAATACAGTCTTTGCCAGTTTCCATTCTTGACACATATGTGTCTGTGTTTATAAGTTCAAAGACCTCTTAAAGGATCAAATCTCTAGCTTTAATTTTCTCTTTGCAAGTGAAAAATATTCCAGCATCCTTCTTAAATCATCTGCAAGGAAGTCTGTAGCATAAGGCCTCCACCCACGACATCTCTAATGTGGCCTAAAAAGGTGGAACAAGAACCCATTGCTATCCTTGCCATTATTCTGTACCACAATGAATAGAAAAGTAAAAAAGTAAGTCGGAGAGCTCTAAGCAGAAGAGAAGTATAGCAGCCCTCTCCCAAAGAACCAGTCCCCTGAGCTTTTACATGAGGACCCAAACCATTCCAGAATTCACAATGGCCTCATTCTTCCTGCTTTCTCCTTCCTGTCCTTGCTCTTCATACCCCGTTACCCCAATTCCAGAAAATTTTCCTACTACTTTCATGCCCCTATTTCCTGGATTCTTGAGGCCTTATGCCTTCATTTTCTCCCTCCCTCCTCCTCTGAGAATCACACTTCCTCTCTTTCTCTTTTATTCCCCTCCCCAACATGAAAGCCTTTACCAACTGAATTTGCACATGTAGCTGAGTGATACATCCTGAATGTGCTGGAAAACTCCAGAAAACCTGCTGCAGCTCTCCACCCCACCCTCTACACCCCAAGTTTATCTTTTAACATTGGTCTTCAAATTATAGTCAATCCTCAGGAGTGGATTCCATATTTACAAATTCACCTACTCCCTAAAAGTTATTTGTAACCCTCAAGTCAATACTCATAAGTACCTTCATTCATACACATGACACATATACAGAGCAGTAAAAATTTGAGTTGTCTGACACACACATTCACAGCTAAGGCTGAACAGGATGACATTCCACCTTCTTGTTTCAGTTCTCAAACTGTAAACTATTGTCTTTTTCATAGTAAGTGTCACTTTTTGGCACTTTTGCATTTTTTTGTTGATTTCACTGTTTAAAACAGCCCCCAAGCCATGTGCTGAAGTGCTGTCTGATGTTCCCAAGCACAAGAAAACTATGGCACAAAAAAAAAAAAAAAAAAAAAAAAAAAAAACTATGGCACCTTGCAGAGAAAATACATGTATTAGATCAGCTTCACGCAAGCATGAGTTACAGTGCTATTAGCCAGGAGTTCTATGTTAAGGAATCAACAATATATATTAAACAAGGTGTCTTTAAATAGAAACACACATAAAACAAGGCTATGTATTAATCAGTTGTGATTAAGCTGTGTATTCATCAGGAACCTAACTCTGTGTATCCCTTAAGAGCAATGGCTCAGTATTTGCTAATTCAGTGTTCACAGTGACTTAATAAAACATAACTAGCACAAATAACAAGAATGGACTATGAATATAACAGAGAAGTCAAATAGAGATTTTCAACATTATACATTCTGGGCAAAAACACCCTCTTCCTCAGAAGTGTATTTTCAGAAAATAGAATTCAAAAATTTTCTTTTATCTACTGATGGGGCCTATGCTTCTTCACTTTCTGACATTCACCTCAGAAGTGTCCCAACTCCAGATGAATGCTCGCTCTCCTCCCTCATGTGTCTCCAGGTTCTCCCTCTGAGGAGGCTTCCACACTTGCCTCAATTCCTGCAAGAAGCCTGCTAACCTTCTTCAATCCCCTGGCTCTTACCTTTATGAAGCACCCCCCACTGCAGCCATGATGTACAATAGAAGTGGCTTTTGTTTATATCCATTTATGTTGCTGCAACTTTTATCTTGATGTATATTTCACTGGCACCATCTCCTCCTTGGTTTTTGAATTTCCTATTTCACTTCAAAAGGCTCACGATGCCTGCTGGGGTGCTTTGTATTTTGGTGGCTGCCAAACAAATTGTGTCGATTACATAGAAATACTCATTGACTCCAAACTTCTTTGCTCCTTATGTGGATGCCTTCTATTACTTCACCAATACTCCAGACAGGATAAAACATCGTTCATGCTCCCTCTGTCCCTCAATCTGACTTGCAGATTTAAAGGGAAAGACTTGATTCAAGCAGAACACACAAAAACATCAAAAATCATCACATATTTCAGGGTTAAGCTATGATGTGATCACTGTGATTGATGCAAGATAGCAACAATTCTAATCAAGTCCTGTATTTGCAACTAACTTGATATAAACAACCCAGGTGGCCTTCTTCAGGGTGTTTTTATCCTTCCAAACACTTGGAATTTATCCCTTCTTCCCATGTTCCTCCTCTGGCATGCCACTTCACCTCCCTACTAACAGTAAAACCTGCTGAAGTAAGGCTTTTAAATCTCAGCTCTTCCAGCAAATATATGAAGAAATGATTGCACCTTAGGCTGTTTGGGTTCCTAAAATAGAATACCATAGACTGGGTGGTTTACAAACAGAAATGTACTTCTCCGTTCTGGAGGCTGGAAGTCTGAGTTGAGAGTGCCAACATGGTCAGGCTGTCGTGAAAGCCTGCTTGCTGGTTCACAAAAAGCCGTCTTCCCACTTAGTGGGAACCTTAGTGGGAAGGTTCTCTCACATACCAAGAGAACGCTCTGGGTTGCCTTTTAAAGGGCACTAATCCCATCATGAGGGCTCCACTCTCATGACCTAATCACCTCCCAAAGGCCTTTCTTCCTAATACCATCACAGACACTGGAGGTTAGGATTTCGACAGATGGACCTCAGAGACACACATGCAGTCCATAACAGTACTATAAAATTACCCCTGTGTAACCCTGAATTAAAGTATTCACACTGAACATCAGTGGCTGCCACATGACAAAAAAAGAACCTCATAATGGAAGACTACACCACTGATGTATTCTTGTCCCCCCACCCCACCCCCGAAAATCTGAATCAGACCAAACATTTAAGTCCAACTCCAATTTGTAGGAAATACAGAGAACAAGTAACATGTCAAACTAAATCATAGGGATGCAGCCAGCAAGACTATAGGAAACTCCATAGGTCAAATAACGTGACTTTTTTCAAAAGATTAAAAAAGACATGGAGGGGAAAAAAAATGTATCGATTTAAATAAGAATTAAAACATATTGGGATCCCTGGGTGGTGCAGCGGTTTGGCGCCTGCCTTTGGCCCAGGGCGCAATCCTGGAGACCCAGGATCGAATCCCACGTTGGGCTCCTGGTGCATGGAGCCTGCTTCTCTCTCTGCCTCTCTCTCTCTCTGTGTGTGATTATCATAAATAAATAAGAAATTTAAAAATATTTAAAAAAAAAACATATCAACCAAATGTAATATGTGAACCTTAGGTCAATCTTCATTCATGCAAACTGTAAAAAAAAAAAAAGTATAATGTTTATGACATAATTAGAAAATTAAACACCACTTGAATATTCAATGATATTAAAGACTGTTAAATGCTTAAGGCATTATTATATTGTAATTATTTTTAAAAGAAAACAGACCTTATCTTGTTGAGAATCATACTTAAATACCGAAAAAGTGATATAATGGAGGGGAAATTTACTCCAAAATAATAATGGAGAGAGAAAGCAAATTGAAGTGAATACAAGATTAGCAAGAGGCTGCTGTTGGTTGAAGTAAACTTATTAAATAAATAAATAAATAAATAAATAAACAAACAAACTTATATAGGGCATTCATTATGCCATTCTGTCTACTTTTACGTATGTTCAGAATTTTCCATAATGAAAAGATAAAAACAGGCATATAGATCTCTATCATTCTAGTATTTTCAAATCTGTATCTCTAGTCCTAATTGTTTAGCTGCAACACAATGCTTTAGTTCCAAAAGCTAAGAGCTTCTTTCCCACAGCCAACAATTTTAAGCAGAATAGATGCTTGCCTACTAAAAAGCCATTTGCACTTTCTTCTCTGGTAACAGCCATAATTTTGTTTCCAATGTTTCCTGACTCCCATTTCCTTTGCCAGTGACTGGCTCAGGGATAGGCCTCCAATCCAGTTCTGGTCACTGAGACCTGAGAAGTCTGCTGAGGGTTTCTGGAGTAGGATTCCTTGTTATTTAAGGGGGGTGGGGGAGGAAAAGATACACAAGGAAGAAAGTCATAGTCCTCTCTGCATGTGATGCCTGGAATGGCAGCAGCCTAAGAGGAACATGCTAAGGAAGGCGGAGTAGAAAGCTATGTGGACTCTGGGTTCTCTGTGGCATTAATGTGCACGGATTTGGCCAGTCTTGGATTTCTTGTTACACATAATAATTAGCATGATTATTGTTTAAGCCATTTTGACTAGAATATTCTGTTACTTGAAACTGAAAATCTCTTAAATAGGGACACCTGGGTGGCTCAGTGGTTGAGCATCTATCTGCCTTCTGCTCAGGTCATGATCCTGGGGATCCGGGATCGAGTCCCACACTAGGCTCCCTGCATGGAGCCTGCTTCTCCCTCTGCCTATGTCTCTGCCTCTCTGTGTGTGTGTGTCTTTCATGAATAAATAAAATCTTTTTTAAATTTTTTTAAAAATGAAAGTCTCTTAAATAAAAGAGGCTCACCAGAGTCACCGGGGGAAGAAGCCTACACATCTCTCCCCTCACAACTCTTTCCACATCCTATTTCTCCACTGAAGGACATACTCTTTCCTCCATACCCCTACCCCTTTCTCATACTCTGCTCATACCCTGCCATCCCTACTCCCATAAGAGCAGGTCACATCACTTATGAATAGTGAGACAGAAAAAAAAAAGTGAGAATCATTGCAAAGGAGTTAAAGGAGTTCATAGAAGTGTTCTATTTATCTTCTTATCCCTCAATGCCTAGTGTAGTGCCTGGCAAAATTAACAAAGTTGAATGCAAGCCAAGGAAAAAATGAATTCAGAAGTAAGTGCCCTGCCAAACTCTTAAAACTTAACAAAGTTACACTCAACTTCCCACCAATACTCCACAAGTAACCTTATGTAGGCATCATCTTGTGCCCGAAATATATGGCTTTTTATTGGCCTCCTGATCCCCAGCCTCTCCCCTTATTGCAGTCTACCCTCTCCAGCACCACAGTTATCTCCTAAAACACACATCATTCAGTACCTTCCTTGAAGATCTCTAATACCTCATAAGTAGCAATAGGATCCAATCCAAATTCCTTTCATGGAACAAGGTCCTTATTCATTTGACCACAACCTAACTTTGCTGCTAAATCTCCCAATGCCTCCCTCTCTCCTCTCCTCCAATGAACTCTACATTCCAGCCATACAAGTGCCTGGTACTATCCTGCAGATAATCTCATGCATGCTTCTTACACTGTTTTTCCTCTCCACCCCACCTATCTAACCTAACAAAGTCTCGATCATTCTTTATGACCTAGCTTAGATGTCAACTGGTCTTCACTTTTCCAGGCAAAGTTGGTCATGCCACCTTAGTTTTCTCATAGTCCTTTGTCCATACCTCCAACAAAAGCATCTGCCACATTAAATTACAATTATTTGTTTAAACGTACAACCTTCCTACTAATCTAAAAAGTATTCCAAAGATGGAGCTATCGCCATAGTCCCTACAATATCTGTTACTAGATAAAAGGTTCTGAATGATGGAAAGAAGGAAGGAAGAAGGTACTGGCATTTTTCCAGCTGCTAAGTCTAGAAACCTGGAAGTCATGAATTCCCAGAACAGAAAGGAATGTTACAGATCATTGTAAGAAAAAAAAAAATCTTTAAAGATAAGTAAATTGACTCTTCTTTCATCCCCTTTATGCAATTTGTCACCAAATCCATTTGTCATATCCTTCTTCAAAATGTCTACCAGATTTCCTCCTGTCTCTCCATCCCCACTGACCCACATCTAGTCCATGCTCATGTACTCATGCTGGGATTGTTGAAAAGGCCCCCAAAGAGGGTCTCCTTTTCTCTCCCCCATCACAGCCACACTGTACACAACTGACAGAAGAAACTTTCTAAACTAGTATTTTTAATATGTCACCGCAACCACCCCAAGAAGTCTCTACAATTTCCTAATGGCCTCTCTTTTAACCGAAGCTCCCACTCCACTCTACCCTCACCCCTACCAGCCTGGACTCCTACAGTTTGTTTAGGTCATCCTCTTAGCCCAAACTCTCTGAGTGTCTTCCTCACATTCCAGACACACACACACACACACACACACACACACACACACCATACCCCAGCCCAGATGTCTTGCAGTATTGAAAAATATGTCAGTGCTCACTCCTGCCTCCAGCCTTCTGCTTAGGCCCCAAGGCCCTCCCCATATGTCCTCCAGCACATCTCTATGCTCATTAAAAACCTAGTCCTCCTTCAAGGTCACCCAATATACCTTTCCTCCCTCCCTGCAAAGTTTAGACTGCTCTTCCCCTTCCTTAAGCTCCCACAGCACTAACATTACTATTCCGTATTCCACTTAGAACATGAATGGACTTGTATGCCCCATGACATCTGCCTATCCCCTTTGCCTATCACCATCCTACTCTTCCTTTAAATATTCAACACAAATACCACCTGCCTGTGAACTAAAGAAACTAAAACTCCAATGCCTTTGAACTCCTACAGAATTTTGCTGGTATTTTTCGTAAGGCATTTATTACATTCTTTCTATGGATGGAACTGTTTGCTTAATGTAGGACAAACACTTTGAGGGCAGGATCTAGTCTCCTCATCTCTGTTTCACGTTATCCCAGATGTCCTCAGCACCCATAGGAGTGCTTTGTACAGAATAAGTCCTAATTGGAAGATTCTTTCTTTGAACATCTGTTTCCCTGTGGTTCCGAACATGGATGCTAAAGGCAGAGCCTGAAATGAACACAATTATAGCATATGTATGTTAGAGTAGCGTATGTGTTTAGGCACATGTACATACCTGTGCCCTACTTTGAAATCCAAGTGAAATCTTCCTTATATATTTCTCAAGGAGAACCTTACAGGGGAGAAAATATTATAAAGATAAGGGTCAGTCTCAGTGACCCCCAGAAAGATTACTGACAGCCTGACCTAGTTTTAGCATTATAAATTCTATACCCTAGGAAATTCCCAGATCTCAGGCCAACCTAGATGGTTGATCACACTATCCTCAAAGCCCAATTTTAGCATCTGAGGCCACGTTCTTGTCTCCCTCTTCCTGACTCAAACCACTATTTATTCACTAGCACAGGCAATGAGACAAGCACACCAATTTATCTTAGCCTAGGCCATACCACACTGATAATTTTTTAAACTTCTCAGTGCCAAATTAAGCCCTGCTTTTGCAAAGTGGGTGTTTTAGATCTCAGCAGAAATTGTTTTAGTAGATTAGAAATACTTTTGAAATTTGAAATGCTTCAGCAAACCATAAGGCAGGTGGGAAATACACAGAAATTATGTCAATACTCTGAAAATGTCATTGAATGGCAACCTGCTTTCTCAATCCACCCTCAAATCAGATCCAAACACAGTTAAGATGAAGTACCTTCTAAATAATAGCAATATGTCATATTTGGCCTTGAAAGCCCCATTTATTCATAAAATGTTTAAATTCTTTCCATCTTCCTGAGTTTGTCGTATTTGAAAGTTTCAGCAACCTTATTCTGAACTGTGGTATTTCCAAGTCAAATTTTTATGCAGACAAATTAATCAAAAAGTGTCCGGGAACAACTAAACTGTATGCAAAGCATCAAGCCTCCATGATTATTCTTTGGTTGTCCCTGTTACTAGTCTGATGCTTAAAGAACCTTCAGTGTAGGAATATATTCTCCTGCATTCCCATTAGTTCCCACAAGGGAATGAAAAGGCTTTCAGTACTTCTCAAAGCTTTCCTTTTTGCCCTCTACCATGTCTAATGCCACAGAGCCAACATCTGAAATGATCATGCATGCACTAGTGTGATATCTGAGGACCTATAAAACATACTCAATTTGTTAAAACATTCAATTAATATTCTGGAAGTTTCTACATACTTTGCAGCATGAAAATTGTTCTAAGTGGACTCGAGTGACTGCATTTTTTGCTAGATTAACTGGAGGTTCAGACACCTTCCAAATCCACCCTTGCAAGACTCAAAATATGTGACTAACACAATCCATAAAGCTGGTAGTATCAATTATTTTTTAACAGGAAGAAAACCTTAAATTGTACCTTCACCTTGCCTATGCCATCAGTCGAACATGCTTCTCATAGAAATATGATGTGATACGAGAACATCTGTAACCGTCTGGAACATATTTTTCCCAGGACTTTACTTCGAGCTCTCTATAGATATCATATGTTCTCCACAGAATCTGTGATATGTCTTAAAATTCTTGAATAAACATCAGTTATGCCTCTGTCTTGAATAGTGTCAATCTGAATTGAAAATCTGCCAGCCTTCTTAACATCATCACCAGCAGACTTCTAAATTAATCTGTTTAATACTATGGATAGACTCCCATTAAAATCAGAGTTGTGTAAGTTGATATTTCCACATATTTTAGAGACTCACTTTTGTTTCCAAAGATGTGTTTGAGCAAGCAATAATCTGAGAAATACACGCGAAGAGCCCTATCTCACTACTTACATTTGTTAGAGTGTTATTTGTCCCATGATAACTGACAGGGCACTTTACCAATGGCCTTAAGTCCATTAATCATGCAAAATAAAAATACTTCAGGACAACTTGTTTTAGCTTCACATACTTTGGATTATAAAATGAACTGGTGACATGATTAATAGTGCTTATTATATGGGAAGTCTTCATCTCTTATATCAGTCACTCTGATATAAGTGTTCTGCAAATTGTATCTGAATACATTACAAAAACAAGCCTCCTTAATTTTCATGAAACTATCTCAAATATGCACAAAGATGTATATACAAGGATATTCTTCTCAAAGTTGTTGAGCAATTCCAAAAATCTGGAAAGACTTGCCCTATAGAGAATAAATGATTTATTGTATATCCCTACAAAGAAATGCTATAACATTATTAAAATTAAAATGGTAAAAATATTTTTACTCACATGGAAAAATAGTCCACAATTTTTATTAAGAGGGCATAAAAAATTTTAAAGTATAATAGTATAATAGATTTTTATTCATACTTTTTTTCATCATATGTCTGTTTACATGGAAATAAATGTGAAAACATATACACCAAATAGTGAGAGGGGTTATCTCTAAATGGTGGGATTATGGGTAAATTTTATTTTCTAGCACTTGTCTATACCACCACCACTAAGCTGTGACCTATCAGTGCCCAGGGCAGAAAAAGGCAGACCCTTCAGTGTGAGCAAAGGATAGACAGTGCTCACAGGTTGACTTCCAGAGGCAGAAGGCTTTGGAATGAGACCTGAGCATTTGCATTTCTAACTTCCAGGTATCACATTCTGAGTAACTCTGCCCTAAGATTTTCCTTGACCCCAGACTTTATCACTTTCTTCCTACCTTCACTGCCTTCTAGGTAATTATTAGTGTGAGATTCTTCCAGTAGAGTACAAGCTCAGAGAGGTCTATGGCTCCTGGCCCCAAGCCTAGAGTCTTCCAAAAAGCAAGTAATTCAATGTGTGTTTGTTAAAGAAATTAATGGTGAGACATGCTGGCAAGGTGGGAGGGTACTAAGAAAGATCTGTGGCATTTCACTACTTCTCCTGTGGTACCATGATATTGGGATGGGCCTAGGAATCTGCACAATTACTAGATTTCCAGTAGTAAATCTCCACAATTACTAGTTCCTTGCTCATCAAAGGTGAGAACCTATCCAGGGAATCAGAGGAAACAGGATTCTATGGTTTGGTCAGGGAAGACTTTGCAATGAGACAATGAAAAGCCCTTGAAAATGTGAGAATATTTCCAAGAAACTTTTATAGTAGTTAAGCTCATTAACCGTTAACACTTGAGTATGACTAGTATCATATCAAGTTAATTGCACATAGGAGAAAGAATGGACACAAGGTTGGTATGATTTGATAAAAGAAACTTTCTACATTTCACAATATATATAAATCAAACCACCATGTTGTATGCCTTAACCTTACAGGATGGTATAAGTCAATTACTTTTTTAATAAAACGAGGGGAAAAAAACAAACTTCTTCAAGGTCCAGAGAAATGTTAAGAATCAACTTAGGGACTGGATGCTGTTTTCCAAGGAAGTTAGAGAAAAAGTACATCACATTCGCTCAGAGGCCTCTTACCTTCAGGTGGACAATCCCAAAATAAAGAGATTTTTTTTTTTTAAGAAAGAAAAAACTGGCTGTTTCTACTCTCCAAAGACTTTTAAGCAAGCTCCACGTTATAGGCCAAGAGGGAGCTGGACTTGGAACATTCGGTACATTGTCCCTTCCCACATGCTACTGTTCCCAGCTGTATCTGGCAAGACCTAGAGTGTCGGGATCTTACAAAAGGCATTTTGAGAGGCCACAACACTTCCTCCTCTTACTCCAACATAAGGCCCTCGATTAAGCCGGAACTAATTCTTATGACAAGTTACAAACCGCAGGCAAAAATAATGAAAACACTGACACCACTCACACTAGGGGGGGAAGACTTCAGGGAGCTCCTATGACAAAGCCTCTGTTATTCACCCAATTCTCCTGATGGTTCCCTGTGCTGGGCATGGCAGCCTCCCTAAGCCTTGCAGAATGAGGAAGAAAACAGAATTTCAACCATGGCATTACTTCAAGCTTCTAGTTGATGGTCTTGCCTATTTGACCAACTTTATAGATTTTTTTCTTTTATATCATCATAAGACAGAGAAAAGAACATCAGATTCAGAGTCAAAAGTTCTGGGATCTATATCCCAGTTAATCAAAAAAGGGATGGCACGGAACAGGTTAACTGATTCCTCTAAGTCCCAAATATGTATATGTTTATGTGCTTGTGTGGAGAGTTAACTAGCAACTTCAAAACTGACATGTGAACACGTCTAGTTTGGGGGTGATGCCCATCCCTCCAGTTATCTATTTGCAGGCATTGGTAGGTATTTCTTTGCTAGAAAAGGAGGGTTTTAGAACATGAGTCAGAGAAGGAATGAAGACAATGGAGGGTGATGTTTCCACATTGGTCCCTCCACTGTCAATTGGGAGCAACTCCAATTGATGGGGAGTCATTTGCTCCATCACACAATGAAGCCCCAGTGGTGCACTATGTAAAGCCTGGCTCTTTAAGTCCAAGTGACACATTCTTAGGGAACTCCAGAAACAACAAAAGAATCATTCTGAGGTCCCATGCCAAGGAAGGCCTGAACACCTTCACAACAGGATCATTCCACTTAATGAGATTTCCCTCCTACTCAATGGTAGGCAAGGCCTGGGGACATGCAGTGGAGAGTAAGAACTCTCCTGACCAAACCAACAGGGTCCATAGAACTCAAAGGAGAATGTAAGTGAAAATAACTTGTCAACTACAAAAAAGACCTGAAGATATAAAGAAGCTCCTGCTTCCTTTGCTTTCTCAGTACAAAGTCAACAGCCAAGAGATCCTGAAATCTCAGATCCCAGTGGCAGACTGAGCCTCAGAGAGCCCAATGTGGCTGCATCTAATAGCATCTTTAGGAATATGGGTGAAGAGGGACACCTGGGTGGCTCAGTGGTTGACTGTCTACCTTTGGCTCAGGGTGTGGTCCCGGGGTCCCAGGATTGAGTTCCACATCAGGCTCCCCTCGAGGAGCCTGCTTCTCCCTCTGCCTGTGTCTCTGCCTCTCTGAGTGTCTCTCATGAGTGAATAAATAAATAAAATCTTAAAAAAGAAAAAAAAAGGAATATGGGTGAAGGTTCTCTTACTTAAGTCCTCAAATTGTTTCTAACAGGCTAACTTGACCCTTTGCAAATTGTGAACTCAGCCAATCTATCCTTGATGCCAGATCTCACTTGCTAGTTTTAGTCACCTTTATCTACAGATAGGATAACACCATCTGAACACTCTATAAAACATCTTCAAATCAACATATTAAAAAATAAAGTGAGAGGAGTTTAATTTTGAATATGTTGATTTGAAGATGTCTATAGAGGGCATATTTGAAGATGTATATTTAATGGTAATGGTGTGGGGGTGATGCCCACTCCTCGTTATCTATTTGCAGGCATTGGTAGGTGTTTCTTTGCTAGAAAAGGAGGGTTTCAGAACATGAGTCTGAGAGAAGGAATGAAGACAATGGAGGGTGATGTTTCCACACTGGTCCCTGCACTGTCAATTGGGAGCAAATGGTAATTAAATATACACAACTGCACTTCTCCCAGACTCTAAGCTCCATGAAGACAATGACCAGATCTTACGTCTTTGTATCCCTGATGGAAAGATAGTAAATTCTCAATAGTGGTCGGTTACATTGAAATAAAGTATTCAGCATTAGTTAGGGCATTAGGGAAATGCTAGCTGCTATAACAAATGCCAAAATCTCAAGGACTTAATATATCGTTTTATTTTGCATGTACTAAAGACTTCAATATGGTTGTTCCTGGGTCCTAGGTAGCCTTCAGCATCCTCATTTGGGATCCAGGATAATTCCAGTTTGTAGCTCTGGCTTTCTCTAGGGCCTTAAGTCTTCTACATTCAGTCCTCAGATGGGGTGTATGTGAGACAGACTGAGGTTGCCTGAATGGGTTCTGTTTTTTTGCCCATTTCCTTAGCATAACTATTAATAACACCCTGTTCTCACTCTCAAAAGTGTCCAAGCTTAGAGGATAAATTATGTTACTCTGCCCATAAACTATCTCAAATAATCTATGAATCTACCATAAAGTTTCTAAGCCTCACATTTTTCATCATGGGCAACTGAAAGCCTATCTTAAGATAAACAGTATAACATTGAGAAGAAAAGGTCAAGAGTGGCATATTCCATTTTATCTGACCACCAACTACTTCCTGTATAGTCAGTCAAATACACTGAGTCTTAAAAGTTCAATTAAGAAAAAACAATGCCGGGATCCCTGGGTGGCACAGCGGTTTGGCGCCTGCCTTTGGCCCAGGGCGTGATCCTGGAGACCCGGGATCGAGTCCCACGTCGGGCTCCCGGCGCATGGAGCCTGCTTCTCCCTCTGCCTATGTCTCTGCCTCTCTCTCTCTCTGTGTGTGTGACTATCATAGATAAATAAAAATTAAAAAAGAAAAAAAGAAAAAACAATGCCTTCCAGAATATGCCTCCTCTATGTTATGTCAAAGCAGTGTCTTAAATACGAAAGGCCAGTGTCTGACATGGAAAAGCACAAGTGTTCTAGCTCAGTCATCACTGAATCTCTGCTTTCCAGAAAATGACTGACATCTTTAGAAGGCATTTTATTAAGCAAATAAAATAATAAAAAAGAACAAATAAAAAATGCCTATGATCCAATCAAAATCCCATTAGTTACAGCACTGAACACATAACCCATTAGAAAGTCAAGACATTTCTTCCCAATGAAGAATTGCCTAACTCTAACTCTAAAAATAAAAGTCTCTAATACAGAAGTTACAATTATACAGACCAGGACCAGCCTGAGATTTAGTTTTGCTTAGAGTTCTCATTCATAATGCAATAAACAAAGCTGCAAGGAGAATGTTTAAAGATCTAAAGGCCAGGCAGCCTGGGTGGTTCAGCAGTTTGGCGTCGCCTTCAGCCCAGGACATGATCCTGGAGACCTGGGATCGAGTCCCACGTCAGGCTCCCTGCATAGAGTCTGCTTCTTGCCCTGCTTCTCTCTGTCTCTGTGCATCTCTCTCAGTGTCTCTAATGAATAAATAAAATCTTTAAAAAAAAAATAAAGATATAAAGGCCAAGAGTTTTCAAGAACCCAAGAGAATTTCCTAAGATGGACAGAGATATACATACCAACCACTAGAAGGTTAGATGCATGAGATAACCTAAAACTCTTTGTAGCCTATATTTTCCTAAACTTAGTTTAAGCATCTTGAAATTATACAGAAATCTCATTGGAAAATAGTATTCAAT
Source organism: Canis aureus (assembly GCF_053574225.1). Lineage (NCBI taxonomy): Eukaryota > Metazoa > Chordata > Mammalia > Carnivora > Canidae > Canis > Canis aureus. The sequence goes on along the minus strand of NC_135621.1, from coordinate 68,058,780 downwards.
TCAGTTTTACCAATTCAGACTGATTTTCCATGTCAGTCTAAATGAAAGAGGCTTTGCCAAATGCAGAAGATTTCCCCATCTAACACCTTCTCCAGTTGAGCCTTGTGAAGATATTGCTAAGAGGAATATCTGATCAAATGCTTAAGCATTAACCACATGCAAGGAAAGCCATTAAATGAATGAACCTTCTGTGAATTAAACTGATTTTCTAGAAAATGAAAACAAAATTGAATCCAAGGATAAACTATCCTAAAATCACATTAGGCGAGTAAAAACATAAAATATTTTTTCACTGGGGCTGTAAAAATTAAATTAGCTGAAAGAGGAAAGAAATGCTTTTGTGTTCCAAGCACTTCCATTTACTAGGACAATGAGTACCTATGAAGGAACCAAAACTCTAAAAAAGAACTATAATTGTTTCTGAGAATGATGCTTTAATAGCGAAAGAAAAATCATCTTTTTCTCTAAGTAATGTACCAGGAGGAGTAGAATCATACTCGGTGACTGCTCAGAATTTGGAAGAAATAACAGAATTTCGGGAAAATGAACATTTCACCCAAAAGTAGGCTGCTGGGTGGGAGCTGGCTTTCTGTCCAGGAGACAGTGGGCAGGCTGGCTCTACCCCATCTTCATCCCTCCCCAGGTATCATCAATCTTTCCTTGGATTTAAGTTGCCTCTATACATTTCTGCTTCATATGAAGGTGTGTCCATTACACTGTTCTGAGCTTAACAGTCTTTGTCAGAGGACTGAGTCATATCACCTCATAATGCCTACACAAAAATTTTTGTTGCACCCAGATCCTTATTTTGTTACACCAGATGCTTATTTAGATTTCAGAAGACTGGCACAATTTTAACGGCCCAAATCCCTCTTTCAAGTAGTAACTCAGGGACCTAGGCTCTTTCTAGTCAATTGGATGGGAGAGAGTACCCGTGGAAGATCACACAGTAAATTTACAGCTCAGCCTAAAAGTGGCACACATCATTTCCACCCAGATTCCACTGGCTAGAATTCAGTTCTATAATTCATCTAGATGCATAGGGAACTTGAAAATGTAGCTTTGGGGGATCCCTGGGTGGCGCAGTGGTTTAGCGCCTGCCTTTGGCCCAGGGCGCGATCCTGGAGACCCAGGATCGAATCCCACATCGGGTTCCCGGTGCACGGAGCCTGCTTCTCCCTCTGCCTATGTCTCTGCCTCTCTCTCTCTGTGACTATCATAAATAAATAAAAATTAAAAAAAAAAGAAAATGTAGCTTTGCTTTATCCTCAATAAGGAGAGAACTGGCTATTGGTGAATTTAGCAATTTCTACCACCTTGATTCTGCCCATTTGTTCAGAAAATACTTGAGTTAAGATGGTGTAGTAGTAGGGGGACCCTATGCTTGCCTCATCCCTTGAACACAGCTAGATAAATATCAAATCATTCTGGACACCCCAAAAAATCGATCATAGGACTGAGAGAACTGCACAACTAGAGAGAAAAGAGACCACACTGTGGAAGTGTTTGCCACAGAAGACAGAGAGCTAAACAAAAATGCCAATATGGAGGAATTCATCCCAAAAGAAAGAACAAGAAAACTTCACAGCCAGGGATCCAACTGAAACATATATAAGTAACAGATCTGGACCAGAATTTAAAACAATTATAAGGGTACTAGCTGGGCTTCCAAAAAGCACAGAAGACACCAGAGAGTGCCTTACCACAGATAAAAGACCTAAAAACTAGTCAGACCAAAATTTTTTAAAAAATGCTATAGCCAAGATGCAAAACTGATGGGATGTAATGATGACAAGGATGGAAGAAGCAGAGGAAAGAATGGAAAATAACAAAGATGAAAGGGGGGAAAATACTGAATCACAAATGTAGACTTAGGGAACCACCAATTCCGTAAAGTGAAATAATATCTGTATCATACAAGCCCAAAAGAAGGAGAGAGGGGAAAAGACAGAAGGTTTATTTGAGCAAATTATAGCTAAAAACTTCCCTAACCTGGGGAAGGAAATACACACCCAAATCCAGAAGGCACAGAGAACCTCCATCAAAATACAAATTTTTTAAAAGAGCAGCCAATCCCAAGATACCTATAGTTAAATTTGCAAAGTACAGAGATAAGGGAGGAAAAAATTCTGAAAAGGCAAGGAAAAAGAAATCCCTTATAAAGGAAGACAAATAAGGTTAGCAGCAGATATATCCACAGAAACTTGGCAAGCCAGAAGAAAGTGGCATGATATATTCAATGTGCTGAATGGGAAAAACATGCAGCTAAGAATACTTTTACAGCAAGGTTGTCATTCAGAGCAGAAAGAAAAAGTAAGAGCTTCCCAGACAAACAAAAACTAATGGAGTTCATGACCACTAAACTAGCCCTGTAAGAAATACTAAAGGGGACTCTTAAAGTGGGAAAGACCAAAAACAACAAACACTAGAAAGGAATAGAGAAAATTTCTAGAAATAGTGACTTTGGGCAGCCCGAGTGGCTCAACAGTTTAGTGCCACCTTCAGCCCAGGGCGTGATCCTGGAGACCCGGGATCAAGTCCCACATTAGGCTCCCTGCATGGAGCCTACTTCTCCCTCTGCCTGTGCCTCTGCCTCTCTATGTCTCTCATGAAAAAATAAATAAAACCTTAAAAAAAAAGTGACTTTACAGGTAATACAATGGCACTAAATTCATATCAATAATCACTCTGAATGTAAACAGACTGATTAAAAGACAAGTCTCTCTCTGTGTGTGTGTGTGTGTGTCTCTCATGAATAATAAATAAAATCTTTTTTTTAAAGATTTATTTATTTATTTATTCAGCGAGAGCGAAAGAGAGGCAGAGACACAGGCAAAGAGAGAAGCAGGCTCCATGCAGGGAGCCCGACATGGGACTCGATCCTGGATCTCCAGGATCCCATCCCGGGCTGCAGGCGGGGCTAAACCGCTGCACCACCGGGGCTTCCCTAAATAAATAAAATCTTAAAAAACGAAACAAAACAAAAAAAAGACATAGTGTATCAGAATGGATTTAAAAAAAAAAAAAAGACCCATATATAAACTGCTTAGAAGAGACGCATTTTATTTTTTTTTTAAGATTTATTTATTTATTCATTCAGAGAGAGCAAGAGAGAGTCAGAGACACAGGCAGAGGGAGAAGCAGGCTCCATGCAGGAAGCCCGACGTGGAACTCCATCCTGGGTCTCCAGGATCACACCCCGGGCTGCAGGTGGTGCTAAACCGCTGCGCCACCAGGGCTGCCCAAGACTCATTTTAGACCTAAAGACACCTGCAAATTCAAAGTGAGGGGATGGGAAACCATTTATCATGCTAATGGACATCAAAATAAAGCCAAAGTAGCCATACATAGATTAGACAAACTAGATTTTAAACTAAAAACCATAACAAGAGATGAAAACGGGCATTATATATAAATGGGTCAACAAGGGTCAACAAGATCTAATAACTGTAAACATTTATGCCCCCAACTTGGGAGTACCCAAATACATAAACCAATTAATAACAAACATACTCATTGATAATAATACAATAATAGTAGGGGACCTTAACACTCTACTTCCAGCAAGAGACAAATCCTCTAAGCAGAAAATCAACAAGACAACAATGACTTTGAATGATACACCAAAACCAGATGGACTTAATATATTCAGAACATTTTATCTTAAAGCAGCAGAATACACATTCTGAGTACATATGGAACATTCTCCAGAATAAATCACCTACTGGGTCACAAATTAACCCTCAACAAATGCAGAAAGACTGAGATCATACCATGCATATTTTCTGACCACAACACTATGAAACTTGAAGTCAACCATGAGAAAAAATTTGGAAAGGCCACAAATACATGGTGGTCAAAGAACACCTTACTAAAGAATGAATGAGTTAACCAGAAAATTAAAGAAATTTTTAAAATACATAGAAGCAAATGAAAATGAAAACACAGCAGTCCAAAACCTTTGGGATGCAGCAAATGCAGTCATAAAAAGGGATATGTATGTGTATATATATACATACACACACACACACACACACACACACACACACACTCAGTAGTACAGGCCTACCTCTCAAGCAAGAAAAATCTCAAATATACAAACTAACCTTACATCTAAAGGAGTTAGAAAAGGAACAGCAAATAAAGCGTAAAGCCTGCAAAAGAAGGAAAATAATAAAGATTAGAGCAGAAATAAATGACATGAAATTATAAACAAAAAAAACACAATAGTTCAATGAAACTAGGAGGTTCTTTAAAATAAATAACAAAATTGATAAACTCCTAGCCAGATTTATCAAAAAGAGAAAGACCCAAATAAACAAAATCATTAATGAAAGAGGAAAAATCACAACCAACACCACAGAAATACAATTATAAGAAAATATTATGAAAAATTACATGTCAAAAGATTGGGCAATCTGGAAGAAATGGAAACTGAAAGAAATTCCTATAAACATATAAACCACCAAAACTGAGACAGGAAGAAATAGAAAGTTTGAACAGACCCATAACCAGCAAAGAAATCCAATCAACAATCAAAAATCTCCTCCAAAAAAAGGCCAGGATGAAATGGCTTCCCAGGGGAATTCCACCAAACACTTAAAGAGTTAATACCTATTCTTCTCTAACCATTCCAAAAAATAGAGATGAAAGGAAAACTTCCAAAATCTTTCTACAAGGCCAGCATTACCTTGATTCTAAAACCAAAGACTCCACTGAAAAAGGAGAATTACAGGCCAACATCCCTGATGAGCATGGGTACGGAAATTCTCAACAAGATACTAGCAAATCAAATCCAAAAGTACATTGAAATAATTATCCACCACAATCGAGTAGAATTTATTCCTGGGCTGCAAATGTGGTTTAATATTTACAAATCAATATGATATACCACATTAATAAAAGAAAGGATAAGAGCCATATGATCTTCTCAATAGATGCAGAAAAAGCATTTGACAAAGTACATCATCGATTTTTAATAAAAACCCTCAACAATGCAGGGATAGAGGGAACATACCTCAACATCATAAAAGTCATACACAAAGGACCCACAGCTAATATCATCCTTAATGAGGGAAAACTGGAGCTTTTTGTCTATGATCAGAAACAAGATAAGGATGTCCACTCTCATCATCATTATTTAACATAGTATTGCAAGTCCTAGCTTCAGCAATCAGACAATAGAAAGAAATAAAAGGCATCCAAATTGGCATGTAAGAAGTCAAACTTTCACTATTCACAGATGATGTGGGTGATACTCTATGCAGAAAACCCAAGACTCCCACCAAAAAAACTGCTAGAACTGATACATGAATCCAATAACATTCCAGAATACAAAATCAGTGTACAGAAATCTGCTGCATTTCTATACACCAATAATGACACAGCAGAGGGAGAAATCAAGGAATCCATCTCATTTACATTTGTACCAAAACCCATAAGATACCTCAGAATAAGCCTAAGCAAACAGGTAAAGGGTATGTACTCTGAAAACTATAAAACACTTATGAAAGAAATTGAAGAGGACACTAAGAAATAGGAAAGCATTCCATGCTCATCAACTGAAAGAACAAATATTAAAATGCCTAAACTACCCAAAACAATTTACATGTTTAATGCAATCTCTATCAAAATACCACTAGCATTTTTCAGAGAGCTAAAAACAATCAAAACCAAAATTTGGGTGAAACCACAAAAGACCCCAAACAGCCAAACCAATCTTGAAAAAGAAAACCAAAGCTGGGGGCATCATAGTGCCAGACTTCAAACTATATGACAAAGCTGTAGTCATCAAGACAGTATGGGACTGGCACAAAAATAGACACATTTATCAACTGGAACAGAACAACAACAACAAACAAAAAAAAACAGAAATGGACCCACAACTCGATGGTCAACTAATCTTTGAAAAGCAGGAAAGATTATCCAAGGGAAAAAAGTCTCTTCAACAAATGGTGTTCAAAACACTGGACAACAACACACAGAAGAATGAAACTAGACCACTTTCTTACACCACACACAAAAATCAATTCAAAATGGATGAAAGACCTAAATGTGAGACAGGAAACCATCAAAACCTAGGGAACACAGTAACAACCTCTTTGACCTCAGCTGTAGCAACTGCTTACTAGTCACATAGCCAGAAGCAAGGGAAACAAAAGCAAAAATGAACTACAGGGACTTCACCAAGATAAAAAGTTTCTGCACAGCAAAGGAAACAATCATCAAAACTAAAGGCAACCTATGAAATGGGAAAAGATATTTGCAAATGACACATCTTTTTTTTTTTTTAAGGTTTTATTTGAGAGAGAGCACGCATGAGAGGCATGGGCCAGTGGTAAGAGGGACACAGGGAAAGGGAGAAGCTGGCTCTCTGCTGAGCAGGGAGCCCAACCTGAGCTTGATCCCTGTACCCAGGTATCATGCATGATCTGAGCCAAAAGCAGATGCTTAACCAACCGAGCCACACAGGTGCCCTACAAATGACATATCAGATAAAGGGTTAGTATCCAAAATCTGTAAAGAACTTATCAATCTCAAAACCAATCAATAGATAGATAGATTATAGATAGATAGATAGATAGATAGATAGATAGATAGATAGATCGATCCAGCTAAAAAATGGGCAGAAGACATGAACAGGCATTTTTTACAAAGACATACAAATGGCTAACAGACACATAAAAAGATGCTCCACATCACTCATCACCAGGGAAATACAAATCAAAATAATAAGATACCACCTCAGACCTGTCAGAAGGGCTAAAATTAACAACAGGAAACAACAAATGTTGATGAGGATGCAGAGAAAGGGGAGCACTTTTACACTGTTGGTGGGACTGAAAATTGGTACAGCCACTCTGGAAAACAGTACAGAGGTTCTTCAAAAAGTTAAAAATAGAACTACCCTATGACCCAGCAATTGCATTACTAGGTATTTATCCAAAGGATATAAAAATTCTGATTTGAACGGGCACATGCACCCCAATGTTTATAGCAGCATTATCCACAAGAGCTGAATTATGGAAAGAGCTCAAATGCCCACAAATGATGAATGAGTAGAGAAGATGTGGTATATATAATGGAATACTACTCAGTCATCAAAAAATGAACTCTTGCCATTTGCAACAAAATGGATGGAGCTAGAGTGTATTACACTAAGTGAAATGTCAGAAAAAGACCAATACTATATGATTTCACTCATATGTGGTATTTAAGAAACAAAACATATGGATATAGGGGGGAAAAAAGAAATAGACAAACCATAAAACAGATTCTTAACTATAGAGAACAAACTAAGAGTTAGCGGAGGGGAAGTGGGCCAGGGGGTAGGTTAAATGGCTGATAGGTATGAAGGAGAGCACTTGTAATGAGCACTGGGTATTATGTGTAAGTGATGAATTACTAAACTCTACTCCTGAAATTAATATGACACTGTATGTTAACTAGAACTTAAATAAAAACTTGAAATATAAAAAAAAAAACCTGTTAATCTTTGCACATGAGACACTTTGTCAAGAACAAAGGTAAATGGTAAGCAGTACATTGTACTCGAGTAATCCCAGGCGAGTGACAGAGAATAGGTACATTAGTAATTACCACGTGGTAAGTGTTGTAAGCGAGGCATTCACAGAATGCTGAAGGGACCCAGAAAAGTAGTTCAGGGACTCTTGAATGGAGTCTTTAAGGAAAGTGACTAGCTAATGCTCCTTCATCACCGCCACTCACCCAACATTGCTCTAAGTGCCCCTGGTGTATTAACTCACTCAATCACCATAACAACCCTAAAAGGTGGGCAGTATTATTATTCATACAAATAAGGAAACTGAAGCACAGAGAGGTCACTTACTCAGAGTCTCACTGTTTGCTAATGATAGAAGCAATGTTTGGACATAAGTCACCTGTCTCTAGGAATGACTCTCAACCCCCCACACTGTACAAAAGCAGCAGAAGTTCACCAGGAAGGACAGAGGCCCTCTCTGCTGATGTAGATTCCATCTCAGCATTGTATAGCGACATAGCAAGAGGACATGTGGAAACATGTGAAGAAACGCACACTGGTGAGGTCTGATTATACCCTGACCTAGACCCTCAGTGGTCTCAGAGAATGAGGGCCTGGAGCCAGGATTACCACTCAAAAAAGCTAGAAGGATGTCAATACTGGGAAGATGGGCCAGACTGGAATAAGGAAACCAGAGAGTCTCCTGTCCAGACAGTCCCCGTATAATGAGAAGGTGATCCATTTAATAAAAATTCATTACTATCTTGTCAGGCTCAACACCTACCAAACTGAAGTTGACCCACAGCCAGAAGCTGGAGGTAAGGGACTGCCATCTCCCTACTTAGAGGTGATCTCAGGGCTTGCAAGTTGTTGCTGCGAGGAAGAAAGCAGTAGCCCATACCTGAGTCCCTGGGAATTCTGCACTCCCTGTCGAATATCCATAATATCAGCCTCTTATTTCCTATATTCCACTCCAAACATATGTCCTAGCTTCCTATGTGTAGGAGAGGCACACCACGCCCAGTTTTTCTCCCCTTTCTGGACACAAAAAGTCTATACTCTCTAGCTCCCTCACAGGCAGCCATGTGGCTAGTCATACCAATATCATGGCATAATAACCCGATCTCTAGTCCTTTGCCTTGGCAATCCCAGAAGCCACCTGTTGAGATGACAGCATAACAAGATAAAGAGAGTGTTGACCAGAGAATTGCCTACCCCATACTGGACTTATGAAAGCAAGAAATAAGCCTTTTTTTTTTTTTTTGCCTTAACACCTGAGATTTCTGGCTTCATTTATTACTGCAACATAACCCAGCTAGTGTATATAATAAATTATATTTCAAACCTCTGGTTTTGCTGGTTTTGTTTCTACTTCTGTCTCAACCCTAAAACACATGCCACCCTCACTTCATTATTCAGCCAAGATTAAATCTGCTATATCTAACCCAGTACTACATACATGTGGTGACTTATTAAGTCAGTTATTAATTTTCACATTTTTAAATGAAGCTATAAAAACTCCATGACCACCACTTGGAATGTCACTGTCTAAATCTGATGTCAGAATGGCCACAGAGTCTGAGCTATTTCCTAACACATCCTCCTGCTCTAAGTGGAAAATCTAACAGGCTGAACTTTCCAGTAATGAGGCTTGACAACTTTGCCACCAGCAGGAGAAGCAGCAGTCAGGCTAGGACAAAGGCTGCTAATTTCCTCACTGAAGTGTTGATTAGGCTTCCTGCAACTGGTCTACTAGTAAAGGAACTCTTACCAGTCCTCATGTGAACACTTTGTGAATGTCTCCTGGCCCCCCTACACACACACACACACACACACACACACACACACACACACATTAGCAAATTACAACACCAACATTTCCAAAAGAAATGGTGTCCAGTACTAGCACCCTTCATGTTATGAGAAAGCTACATTCAAGAAATATTACATATAAATTCAACCAGAATAAAAGAGCATTGTGTTTTGGTAAATTCCAATCTATTTAGTTTGTTCCTTGAAAGGAGATGTACTCACATCTATAATTCTAGTTTCAACTTAATGACAATGACTTTCAGACAAAACACATGGAAAATCAAACAAAAATTGTCTTTTAAGTGTCTTTGTGGCTCAGTTGAGCATCTGACTCTTGATTTTGGCTCAGGTCATGATCTCAGGGTCATGGGATTGAGCCCCACATCCAGCTCTGTGATCAGCAGTCTGCTTGTCCCTCTCCTTCTGCTCCTTGCCCCCCCAAACCCCATCACCATCCCAATCATGCTCACACACATACACATACACACACACACACACGCTTACACACGCATGCTCTCTCTCAGATAAATAAAATCTTTTTTTAAAATTATCTTCTAATTTCTAGTACCAGTTGGGCGCTCAGACACCAGAAATAAGCAGACAGGACAATATACTTCATTAGAGTTACTGTGAGAAACACACAGTGAACTAGACTTAGCAGCAGAACAAGTTCAAAGAGAACTAGCTCTTTCTAACCCCTTTACTGCCCCCATTTTTCAGAACTTCCTTCTCAGATTTGATGATACAATCTGGAGGTATACATACAGATTACCACATCATTGTTATATTATAGTATCTTCCATGAATGACTTTTTACATTTGCTTTTACTTTGTAAACAGAAATACAACTGCATATTTTTATACATAATCCCTAATTATTATTTGTAATTATCCAGGCAGATAAATAGATGTACATTAACTGGTTTAAATGTTTGCCCCTGGCCTTTTTATACTCTGACTTTCCTATTTTGATCACTGACTGTACCACCAACCACCTCTTGGTCACTTGGAATTAATCTTCAAGCACTTATTTCAACAGAGACAAATAAATAAAACCTCACCCAGAACTGCCTATCACAGAAGTATTTTTGAAACTTTGCCTGTCGGAGAATGTATTTGTTGCTTTCACACATGAAAGACAACCTGGCTGGGTATAAAATTCTTGAATCACAGTTTATAAGCAAAACTCTAAAGGTCTTTCTTTAGCACAGCTATGGTACAGAATGATATAATTCTGGATGACTATCTTTCTTTTGGCACTTTGGCATTACCTATTTGTTCCTCACTGAACACATGTTGTTATAATAAGAAAAAAATTTAGTTAAACCAATAGATTTGTGATGAGTACTGATTATTACATTCCCACATTCTGCTGGATGTTGAAAGGCATGCCCATAATTGATGTAGGAGGAACTCAGCTGTAGGCCACATATAAAACAACTGATCATATAAATGAGTGATATTACTACACAGTAATTTTATGATTAATAAAAATCAACATTGGGATTTAATAGCTTATTATTTAGGGTAAAATAGTAGTGCATTTGGAACACATAAGATGAAAACATCAGAAGCCCTCAAACCTCTCCAGATAGCCACAAGTCAAAATTCTGGAATTTGAAGCCCACAGGGTCTTGCAATAATCAAGCTCTAGTTTTAGCCTCCTCTAGGCTACACAAACTTAACCACCTCTTTGTTCAGAAAAACAATAATCCAATTCCTAAAAAAGAAATATGTCAAAACTGATTATGCTTTGGAGGAGGTCAGATGGAGAAGGACTATACCGCAGTTGTTAGAGACACACTATCCAGGTTCAGATGACCTGGCTTCAAGTCTGACTGTACCACACACTACTTCTGAGTAACCCTGAGCAAATCAACTCCCCTGTGCTACCATTTTCTTATCTGCAAAATCAGGATAAAAATAAAATCTCCCTTAGGAGACTGTTGAAAGAATTAAATGAATTAAAATAAAGCACAATACCTGGTGCATTGGAAGTGTGAATTGTGTTTATAATGAACAAATGAGAGGCACAACATAAGAGTTACAGGCTGAACTTTTGTTATTTGACAGGTCCTCGAGGAATATCTATTACCATCAAGGTGAGCAGGGCAAACAGTTTTACTGCCATCACAAACCAGTCAGGCAGGCTGAGGGAAGATGATGGGGACTGGTTCAAACCAGGAGACTTCTTGGTGCCAGAACTAGAGTCAGCTATTCTGGGCCACTGTGCTGTTCCCTACACTAACCTACCAAGATGTCTTGCCATTGAGTATGGTTGTTTAGAGAGGGCACCACTGCAGATCTTATTACCCAAGCATCAAGTGAAGCTACCCAAAGTCTGCAAGGTAAATAGAGGGAAAAGTCCTTAAAATACCCCTCTACAAAATGAGGGAATCCTACTTCAATATTATTTTGTTTTTATGATTTACTGTCAGGGCAAAGGAGATGTTCTGTTTGCTCTTCTTCCTAGGAATTATAAATTTCACAACTTCCTTTCTTTCACAGGGAAGTTGGTCCAAACCCACAACTAGTAACCTCACATGGAAATTCAACATTGCTATTTAAAGCAACTGGAATTCAAGAAGCAGTTTTGCATTTCACCTAGCATCTTGTTGGAGAGCTAGAGTCTCTCAGCCCTATGGTCTCACAATTAACTTGTTGGAACAGTCTAAAAGGGTTTCAAAATAATAACAATTAATTAGTTAAAATGGTTTTACTCTCACATCCACTAACCCATAGTAGGAAAATCCATGAGGCTCAACACCCTGGAGTATCCCCACAAAGAACCTCTGAGAAGGGGAGGGAGCTATAAGAACACAAGCTCCAAAGGCTCCTCCACCTACTATCCAGGTGAGCCTACACACTAGACCTAACCGTCTCTCCAAGGACGGTGTTTGAATCTGCACAAGAGAGATGTAATGACACCTACCTCATAAGGCTATTGTAAGGATTAAATGAGAAGATACATCTAATGTACTTACCACAGTGCCCTACATGTTCACTATTGGCTCCATTTTTACAGCCAGACAAGAATAAAAATCCCCTCAGCTCAAGTAAAAATGCTACCATATCACACAAGGTACAAAGTCATTGTGCAAGTCCTGGATGGCTTACACCTGTTTATCTAAAGAACTTTGTGTGTCATATAATGGACTATTTGTGCATTCCCAGGACCAATTCTTATTTCGCTGTTTTTGTAGAGCCCCTAAAACTTCGTGGCAGTCCATTTTGCCACTGTGATGAAGCATTTTCTTGCAGGAATAGTGTCCAGTTGACTTTTGATCTTTATTCCAGTTGACTTTTGATCTTTATTAGTCAAAATCATGAAATCCAACTTTGTTTGCTTCCATGTTTCACTGGGAATGCAACTGGAGAAACAGCTGCAGTCATGGCTAGCTGACTTTTAGGCTAATCAGCTAGAGGATGCCTAGAAATCTCCATTTTGCTCAAGAAAAGCCCAAGATTTCTCAGAATTCCAGAAACACCAGATCACCCCGAGAACGTAGAGAAGCCTCTTCTAGCCTAGGATGTGGAAGCTCACAAGACCGCCAATATCACTTGGCCCAGCTGGAACTGGCTCGTTCTGACCTTTGGAGAAAGGCACTTCAAGGGAGGCAGGCAGGCTCATACACTTGGTGGTGGCTGGCTGTGAGCCCTGAATCTCCAGCTCTAGGAGCCCTCTCTGCTGAGAACATCTCACAACATGTGGAATTCACCCCAGGTACACAACAGTAGAGTTGGCAGGCAGGTGGTCCTTACCTCCTCGTGCTTCAAGGGAGAGGCTGAAGCTGCCCGCAGAATCTATCTCCCTATAACTTCTCCTCCTACTCTCCTCCCAAAGTTGGGTTTATTCTCAGCAAGACACTGGTATCTGCAATGGGACTGAACAAAGGCTATGACTGAGTAGTACCTGAGAACAGGTATTACTTAAGAGATCGTTCACAGCCAACCAACAAACCAAGCTAAGAGGTTCACACTTTGATACCTGCCTTCCTGTGACCTTGGTGATTTGGAGGGGAACCTTCTAGTCACACCACGCTCTCTCCTGCCTGTATCTCTGCCCATTGCTCCCTAGACTGTCATCTCCACCTCTGTGTATAGCCGTCCTTCTCTCCTTCTCTAAGGAGATTCTGAAAGTCTGACAACACAGAGCCCAAAAAACGCAAACACAAACAGAGACGCTTTGTAACAATCTTGCAAAATAATAATTTAAATGTGATCTCCTTGGAAGTGAGGTACATTCATGATAAAGAATCTAGTTCAAAGAATCAGTGCCAACATGTAAGACAGAAATGTTCATTCTATTTCATATGAAAGCAGAATTGAAAGACTGAGTCATATTACATCAGGCATAGCTGTGTTTTCCTCTCTCTCTCACTACCCCCTTCTGTGTGTATGTTGCTTCTTTTCTTTTGTCACCGAGATAAAGAGAGGCACCCGCACCTCCCATGCAGGAGCCCAGGGCGGCCAATGAATCCATCACAACCAGAGAATCTTCTTTCCCACAAACCTCATGCTATCACATCACAGAACAAAACCAGGAGGCTCCGTCCCGTTACTTTTATTCACTGATGCAAAGATTCTGAGCACCCTTACCCACCGCCTGATTGCTCAGCAAAGGAGCATTTGCAAGTTGAAAGATTTACATTCTGTGAAATATTTCACTTGTCATCAGCCAGGGGCTCCGGGCTCCCTGGATGTGCTGGTCAGTTCCAGGAAGGCTCTGCTCTCTCAGCTTCCCTCATAGGCAAGGCCACACTGCTCCCAAGTGGCTTCTGTAGAGAAGCAGGAAGCCAGAACCGGCTCCCAGTGGGATGCTCTTCAGCCTCCCGGCCCGCCTCGCTGCTAGAGCCCGTCTGTGCAGAGCCCTGGAACCTTTCGAGGGGTCCTCACCCTGGAGACTCAGCCTTTTACAACTCCTGGAAAGGGCCCTTTGTTGTGACCAAGGGGGCAGTCGTTCCATATTTTTCATACCCTTCGAAAGCTACAGGCTGGTCTAACGAAAGAGAGTCTAGCATTCATCACGGCAGTGGGAGGCTGTTAAGATGCGAGTATAGGGGCAGCCCGGGGGGCTCAGCGGCTTAGCGCCACCTTCAGCCCAGGGCGAAGCGACCGAGGCCCAGCACCTGGCGGTTGTGAGGTCACCCTGGAGGGGACGGGAAAGCGTGATGCTCTCTGGGCTGCAGCCGTTTACCTCAGTTTTTGGTTTTAAGAAATCCGAAATACTGAAACCCAGGAAACAAATCACTACCCTTGAGAGCCTGGGGATATTTTGAGAGGGGGAAAGAGACGCAATGTGAAAACTCTGGGAAGAGGGATTCGGCCTATCCCAGAATGTGCACACAAAAAAGCCAAAGGTGAGAATGTGTGAGGTGATCTTGTAAAGCAGAGGTTCTCGATCTCGGCTGGATATTAGAATCACCCGAGGAATGTTTACAGCAGCAATGGCCACAATAGCCAAACGGTGGAAGGAGCCTCGGTGTCCATCGAAAGATGATGGATAAAGAAGATGTGGTCTGTGTATGCAATGGAGTATTCCTCAGCCATTAGAAATGACAAATACAAAAAAAAAAGAAAGAAAGAAAGAAAGAAAGAAAGAAAGAAAGAAAGAAAGAAAGAAAGAAAAAGAAACGACAAATACCCAGCATTTGCTTCGACGTGGATGGAACTGGAGGGTATGATGCTGAGTGAACTAAGTCAGTCGGAGAAGGACAAACATATGGTCTCATTCATTTGGGGAATATAAAAAATAGTGAAAGGGAATAAAGGGGAAAGGAGAGAAAAAGAGTGAAAATATCAGTGAGAGAGACAGGACATGAGAGACTCCTAACTCTGGGAAACGAACTAGGGGAGGTGGGCAGGGGGATGGGGTGATGGGCACTGAGGGGGGCACTTGGCAGGGTAAGCACTGAGTGTTATGCTAAATGTTGGCAAATTGAACTCCAATAAAAAAAAAAAAAAAAAAAGGAATCACCTGAGGAGCATTTCAGATTCCTGGTTTCAAGGTTCAAATACCTGACCAGTTAAATTCAGAACTCTGGGGGCTGAAAAAAGTCTGTGGTTCCAGTGGGCAGCAGTTTGAGGACCACTGGAGAAGAGATTACTGTGAGACAGAAATAACAATAAATCTGCTTATCATTTCCCATTCTGATAATACTTCATTTCAATTAGCAAGAAAACCAAAAATCTGGTCTATGCTGGCACTTTGCAAAGCACTGGGAAACAGGCCATCTTAAATCAAGCCAGTCTCAAATTTTCGCTTTAAATGAGGCCTATGCCTATTTAGAGAAATACACGAGGATAAAGAAACCTAAACAAAGTCAAAAAGCCCACGTCTCTGAAGGAGGTACCACCATTTATCCCTCAAATCCTGCTGCAGTTATTGATCGGAGACCATGGCAGCCATTCTCTCTAAACCTTGACTGTCAACTGCATTAATCCTGTTCAGCAGGCACTCTCTGCTCCAGTTTATCAAGTGAATGACAATCTCGTCAAAAGAAAATGTGTGCACTCACTGGAGGAGGAAGATACACCCTACACATCTCTGAGTGAAATCAGTCTGTGTGGCCAGAGTTGGAAGACACCTAGACACCCAACCGATGGGACAAAGCCACCACCAACATGATTTAACACGGATATGACATAAGCAGTTCAAAGAGTCGACTGTAGTGGCTAAAGAACCCTTAACTATCTCCTGGGAAATCCATGCCAATTTACTTGGTACTCTTTGCCAAGTACAGTTACCTAGAACGAAAGTTGTGACATAAAAATACGCAGTTCTATTTACTGTCATTTTTGTTTGCTGGTCTGTTATTTGCACAAATATCATTGGCAGCCAAAATTTATTGAACGTTTGCTTTGTGCCAGGCCCTATGCTGATAAGCATTTTATATTAATTATGTCATTTAATCCTCACAACAGCCTAATTAGATTGGTATTATTATTATCATTATTATTATCCCGCTTCTACAGTTGAGGACACTGAGGCTTGGAGAGGTTGAGTTGCCCAAGGACCTATTGCCAACAGCCACAGGAATGAGAATTAAAGCCCAGGCAGTCTGACTACAGAGCCTAAATTCATAAATACCATGTAATTGGCCTCATGAGTCTTCTATTTATTTGTTAGATCATGAGACTAGTCACTTTGCATAGCAGCCTTTCAATCACAGATTTCAAAACACTTTTAAAACACACAGTATATAGGCTTATACATGTGTGATCCAAATGGAGAAATGTTATGCCAGTGTTCTGCAGCACAGCCACAGACCACCTAAATCAGAATCACTTAGAGGGGCTTGTTTAAATGCAGAGTACTAGGCCCCATATCATACGTACCATACCAGAATTTGAGGTGTAAAGAAGTCAGGGTGGAAATCTGCATTGAGAGCAAGCCCTTCAGGTGGTATTTTTGTCCTTCAGAGCCATGAGAACGATTGCCCTAGAATTGGCACACTTTTGCATCCACAAAGCACAGCCTCATGCCTGTAAAACTTGAAGGAAGAAAATTTGTCTCCCCAGAATCAAAACAGAAAATGTGAAGATCAATTTTAAGAGCCAGAAGATTCCCAATAAGGCAGCCTCTTTAAAGATCCCTGGATGTATTTTAACATATTCAATTTAAGACATAAACCCACTTACCCGAACACATCATACTTTGCACTGAGAACTGCCTTTCTCTGGAGACCAGAAATCTGCTTTATGAATATCACTTAAGCTGTTACTCAAAGCCTTCAGCACACACACACACATACGCACGCACGTGCACAAATATACACATCCGTGCATGAGTCTGAGTAAACACTATGTAACCAGAAAATGAAATTGCTCTCAAATAACCATTATGACTTTTCTTATATGCTCACATTACAATAAAATTCAGAGTGAGAGCTATCAGTGGAGATGGAAATGACAGACCATGCGTTCCTCTACTAGATATGAGCCCTCAAGGGTTGGGATGGCATCTTATTCCTCTTTGCATCTCCAGTTTTAAGCACACAGTAGGCAATTAATCCAGTTTTGTGTTAGGAAAGAAGAAAGAAAGGAAGGGAACTTCAAATGAATCAGCAAGCAAATCAATTCTCTGATGAGAAGGAGCCTCACAGGTCATCTCTTCCCCCACACAGCCTTTGGAGAAGACTGCTGTCCAAACATAAGAGAACACAGGTGGCTTTTCTTTAACCAACCATCTTCATATTTTCTCAAATCTTGAAGCCATGCCTCTTTTCAACAAAAGATAATCACCCCAACTTCTGTGGCACACACATACAACCCAAAGTAAGCCTCTAAATGAAAAATGAAAATCAAAACAAAACATGTTGAGGAAGGAAGCGAGAAGACAGACTGTGGTTTAAAAAAAAAAGGAAAGAAGAAAACAATAACAGTATACAATACACCAGGGGTTGGGAAAATAATCAAATTTTCATTTTACAGCAAAGTTTGTGTTGTTTTGCTTCATTCTGCTATTCATGAGTTTCATATTCTCCCTCACAATAAAACATATTTATGCTGCTTCATTCTCTCCAGTGTCTGTGCAACATGAGAATTCACATAACCACTATAAGCTGAAAATGTGTACACACACATACACACATCCCATTACATCACACTCAGGTTAGCCTCTTGATCCTTGGGAGCTCACATACTTAAATAATTTCTAAACTGCTGTAAAATGAATCCTAGGAATGATACTACTCAAACAGCATCAGGAGAACCTATGTGTGGAGTTGGTTTCCAGCCACTAGAATAATTCTGACTTAATGTATTACTTAATTAATAATTCTGACTAATGTATTACTCAGGTTCCCACACAGTCTCATCAAATCATAAACATCCAGGCCTTAAAAAGGCTCTAGAATCATCTGCTTCCAAATCCCTCATTTTCAGACAAAGAAATCAAGCCCAAAGAGAAAGTGCTTGCCCATAACCAGATGATAAGTTGGTGCCTGGGCATCCAATCCAGTTGTGTCTCTCCTATGCCATATTGGGACCAATATTTTGCACTTAATAGATAGCTAGCTGGCAGTTCAACAAGAAAATTCATCTAGAGCTCTCTTAGTAATGACTGCAAGATCTAAATTCAATTTCTATAAATAATTGCCAATTTTTGTTACAGTTCCTGAAGAATGCTGGACTCCAATAATCAATAGTATAATAAATGAATTCTAGCTCTTCTTTTTTGTTAACTGCTTTCTTAAGTGCTAGTGGCTAATGCAAATAAAATATTAAAAAGAACAGAGACTTTAAGGTTCAGAAAATCGACCAACTAGATATTCCCATTGGCTATATGCTTTCACTTCATAACTCCAACCCTGGCCATATTTGAAGAGGTGATATCCTCTTCAGTGTTTCTCAAATTTTTATATCTCACGAACCTGAAAAAAAATGCAAATTACGATTCAGTAGGTTGGTGGGAACTTGAAAGTCTGCATTTCCAACAAGGTCCCAGGTGACCCTGATGCTGCTGGTCTCAGGGCCACACCTTAAGTAGCACCCATAGTGATCAAGGTATTGACACCACACAAAACAAGGTGGCAAAGAGTAAAAGATCAGTGAGCAGAGTCTGAAAGCAAGGCTTATCAAGAAAATGGCAGAACTGGCCAACCACAGTTAGTTACAAGCTAATAAAATAATGCCCTCTGGGCCTTAGGTCTATCTTATCTAGACATCAATGTCAGAAAAACCCTCCATGTCATCATTCAATGGCAGTAAGTTCTACTTATTCAGGAAACTCATCTCCGAGAAATAAATTGGGGAGCGCATATGCAGCAGAGGTTCTAATTCTCTGCATTAATACTTGAGAGTGAAGAATAAATGAAACAAGAGCACTTTCAGTTGCTTATGAGTAATTTCAATGCTAAGTACAGAGAAACAGATCTTTAACCATTCAGCCAGAGAGTGCAACACTAGGTCCAGCCTATCCTTAGTTTATTAAACAAGCCAAACCATCATGTCTAACAACTTTGCTTGGAAAATAGGTTTTGTGCCAGATGGACATTTATTTCGGAAAATCAAATGGGCAACTTAATTTCAACCTTTCTGATTAAGCAGATTCTAGCCATTCTATGAACATGCATCCAACCTTTCCCCCAGGGAATTGAGTGGTAACATGGAGAGCATGACCGTTTATTTGGCTTAAGGAACACATTAATTTATCTGGTTTATAGAATTTAAACATCTGACGAATGACAGTGGGGTTGATTTTATTCATCAGCTAATTGCTTTGCCACCTGGAGCTGAAGCTTTATATATGCAGCTTATAAAAGATCTGAAAAGGATCTCAATTATTCTTTAATTTGTTCCTTGAATATAAAGTAGGAAAATCTGGCTTAATCAAACATTGTCTCAATTCTACTGGGATATGTCTAGTTACCTTATAACAAGGTAAGCTTTCATTTAATCATATGATATGATAATTCCCCACTTTCAAGCCAAGTATCCTCTTAGTTACAATCAATTTTCCACTGAAAAAATAAACATTGTCTCTTTACTAAAATCCCAGTAGAGAAAAATAGCCCTTTTTAATGAAACTTGCTGCTAATACAACCACACTAGGAATTTCTGTGTAGGAATCCATTAAACCCCTTAATTTGACATTGCTGGTAAATTGCAGAATAAAGCAAGTTCCATGAACAATTCTCTATGCACATGGCCATTCTTGGCACACACAGAAGAAATGGATAATGAGTGCACACACATACACACACACACACAGCATTACTGGAATCTATTAAATCTCACTTAATAAATGTTTTAATCAAGTTGAATTCTACAATTTATCTGAGGAGGAAAAAAAGAGGAGAAACTAGCAGTCATGCAATTTCTTTAATTGCACTGAATGAATCTGAAATGCCAGCATGTGCTAGAAGGCTGCTAGAAATCCCAAGACATAAAAGCAGTAACTGGCAGGCAACTGGGACACCTCCTGAAATGTAATCTTGCAACAAGCTGAAAGTTAAAAGTGTAATGCCATTATTTTAATGATCCTGGGTATTGTGGGTTTAAAACCAAGTATTTGGCCCCCATCTTCCTCAACTCTCAAATGCCATACGGCTCCCAGGATAGGCTAAGTCAGGAGAACTGGGGACCAGGCACGGCACAGGCTTCCTGGAGCAGAGCCGGTCATCAACTAGCACCCCACTTGAGAAGAAGGGGGCACCTGAGGCATCTGGCAGGTGAATGGCAGACGTACAGGCAGACAGGCGGCAATAGACACAGTCATTGGGAGCAGGGACTTGGGTTCAAAAGTAGATGCCCTGTTCACAGAAACCCTGTTTAAAACAAAGGAGAATTCAAATCCATGAGGAACAGTTCTGTGTGATAAGTCAAGGAACCAAAAGAAAGCACAGACAAGAGGGTGTGCCACAAAGATCCAAAAACAGACAAGGATCCAAAGAAGGGATCTAGCCATAAGGAGTAATGCAAGAGACCAGGGAGTGGCACAGGGATGAAATTTTAGAGTAAAACCAGCTGCATATCATCATCTTCTAAAGTACTAACTCTGGGCCTTCCTTAGAAGTAGTTTATTCAGGGACGCCTGGGTGGCTCAGTGGTTGAACATCTACCTTTGGCTCGGAGCGTGATCCCAGGGTCCCAGGATCGAGTCCCACATTGGGTTTCCTGCAGGGAGCCTGCTTCTCCTTCCGCCTGTGTCTCTGCCTCTCTTTCTCTCTCTCTCCCTCTGTGTGTGTGTGTGTGTGTGTGTGTGTGTGTGTGTGTGTCTCTCATGAATAAACAAATAAAATCTTAAAAAACAAAAAAAGATTAGAGGAGGAAAGCAGGATGAAGGTTCCTCAAGAAATTAAAAATAGAGCTACCATATGATACAATAATCCCTCTTCTGGGTATATACTTGTAGGAAAATTACCTTGAACAGATATCTGCACCCTCATGTTTATTGTACCATTATTCATAATAGCCAAGATATGAACCTAAGTGTCCATCAATGGATGAATGGATAAAGAAAATGTGGTATTTTATATAGTGGAATATTATCCAGCCACAAAAAAGGAAATCCTGCCCTTTGTGGCAACATGGACGAACCTTGAAGGCATTACACTAAGTAAATAAGTTAGACAGGAAAAGACACTCTACTCATTCGTATGTAAACTCTAAAAAAGCCAAACTCAAAGAAATAAAGTAGAATGGGTATTTCCAGGGACTGGGGTAGGGTAGGGGGAGGGAATGAGGAGTTGCTGGTCAAAGATACAAACTTCCTGCTATAAGACAAATAATTTCTGGGGATCTAAGATACGCATGGTGACTGTCATTAATAATATTGTATTATATGCTTGAAAATTGTTGAGAGTAGGCCTTAAAAAAAAAAAAAGAGTAGGCCTCAATAGTTATCACCACACACACACAAATGATAATTATGTAAGGAGATGGAGGTGTTAATCAACTTCATTGTTGGTAATCTTTTCACAAAATCTACACATATCAAATCATCATACTGTACACCTTAAACTTACATATATGTTATATGTCAATGATAGCTCATTAAAACTGCAAAAATATTTTTTTAATTACCCAGAGATAAAATTATGTGCTTGCTGGAATTTGCTGCAGATTAATTCCATGGGAATCAGATTGATTATGAGCTGATACTTTTTGAGGCAAGGTGATAGATACATGGGAGTGGATTTTTCTATTCTCTCTGCTTTTGTAGACTATATTTAAAACTCAAACAAATTTTTAATAAAAATTGTATATCCAGTTCATTGTTCATATCACAAGGGTTAGAAAACAGAACACTGCAAATATGTTTTTACGTTAAATGAGGTCATATGGATGGACCCTCATCCAAAATGATTGGTGTCCTTATCAGAAGAGGGAAGACCACCAGAGATGCGTGCACATAACGAAATAACCATGTGAGGACACCGCAACAAGGTGGCCACCTGCAAGCCCAGGACAGAGGCCTCAAGAGAAACAACACTGCTAGCACCTTGATCATGGACCTCCAGACTGCAGAACTGTGAGGAATACATTTAGGTTGCTTAAGCCACCCAGTCTCTTCTGGTAGCCCTACAACACTAATATAGTCGCTATTGATATTATCTGGCCCAAGTCACACTGCAGATGAAGACTCAGCCTCAATTCTCTTCCATCAGCTCCCACTGCCATATTATTTCCCCAATTCCCTACTTGGTCTCTTATACTAAAACAGTAGCTCCTTATCTGGTGAGAGGCTAAGATATTATTTGAGAAAAAGAAAGTGTAAGAAACATGTAAATCTCAGAGGAAATCAAGGGTCTGTCTCAAAGAGAGCTGCTAGTTCCAAAACGTATACCCTCCCTTACAGACACTCAATATGCTCAAACAGATCTAAAGTAGCTGCATTGAGGAAGCCTAGGGCTGAGGCCCCCAGCTGGGCCTCCAGTTCACAGGCTAGACCCAGTACACAGCTGGCATCACCTCATGACAGCAGGAGCATTCCAAGGAGCTGGCCTGGATCTTTTGATGTATAACCAGACTTCAAGCACCTCAGTGGCTGTCACCGTAGTCTTGCCTCTCTGCCTCTCCTGAGGTACCACATAGGTTGGAAGACTCCCTATGCAGACAGGGCACAGCTGTTCTGCAAGCAGTTCCGCCTCCCTAAGACTCAGTCACCAACATTTCTAAAGCATGGACTGAAATGCGGGATGTACAATTTGTTTAAAAACATCACCAGAGATCAACAAATAGGACTGATACAACTAGATATCCAAATGGAAAAGACTGAAGATGGACTCTTCTCTCATTCCATATTCAACAAATGACTCTAAATGAACCAAAGACCAAAATGTAAGCACTAAAGTTATTAAAATCTTAGAAGAAAACAAGGATAAATCTTCATAACCATTTGCCAATGGTTTCTTAGATGTGACATCATATGCATGAGCAACAAAAGAAAAAAAGAGATAAATTAGACCTCATAAAAGTTAAAAGCTTTGGGCATCGAAGGACACTATCAAGAAAACGAAAAGGCAAATTCACAGAATGAGAGAAAATATTTACAAATCATATATCTGATAGAGGATTAAATCTAGGATATATAAAGAACTTTTACAACTCAATAACAAAAAGACAACTCAATTTAAAAATTGGCAAAAGATCTGAATTGACATATTGCCAAAGAAGCTATGCAAATGGCCCATAAGCACATCAAAAGATGCTCAACATCATGAATCACTGAGAAAAAGAAAATTAATATCACAATGAGATACCACTTCACACCTACTAAGATGGTTATAATAAAAAATATGAACAAGTATTGGCAAGGATGTGGAAAATTCAGAACCCTCATACACTGCTAGGAGGGAATGCAAAATGGTGCGCTTTCTAAAACAGTCTGTTGGTTAAACAGATAGTTGCCATATGATGCAGCAATTCTACTACTAGTTTCTTCCCAAGAGAGATGAAAATATATGTCCACACAAAAACTTATACACAAATATTTACAGCAGTATTATTCGTAATAGCCCAAAGGTGGAAACTACCCAAATGTCCATCAATTAATGGATGGATAAACACAATACAGCACACCCACACAGTAGAATATCAAATGGAATATTAAAAGGAAGTAATGATACAAGCTACAAGATGGATGAATCTTGAAAACATTATGCTAAATAAAAGAAGCTAATGATAAAAAAGCAAATATTATATGAAAGGTTGGTATGAAATGTTCAGAAAAGGCAAATCTATAGGGATAAAAAGTTGACTAGTGGTCTCCTAGATCTGCAGGGGCTGGGGGTAAAGTATGGAGGTTCTTTTGGGGTAGTAAAAATGTTCTAAAATTGTGATCGTGGTTGCAGAACTCTGCGAGTCAAGTGAATTATACACTGTAAATGGTGAATTCTATGGCAAGTGAATTTTATCTCAGTAAAGCTGTTCCCAAAAAAACACACCTCCGTGTTCAACCCTTTTCCTTAGTCTTAAGCATTCCATATTTTGTACTCATTCCACCGGGAGGCCCATTTGCGATGCACAATATGCCTCTGTATGACCTTGCAGGTCAAACTCACATTTGTAATCCTGTGCTCTTGGCCTTTCGAATTCCCTGTATATTCTTAGTTCTCCTTATCCTTCCTAAGGAACACTTTATTTTCCAGAATTTCATCATTTTTTCCAAGGTAACTATTTGATATCTTAATCACAGATAACAAATATATGTCCAATAAAACCAAAATGAAAAGGTTGAGATCAAACTTCTGCTCTCAAACCTTTTGCTCCAAGCAAACAGATGGCCCAGCTGTAGGTGGAATGTATGTCACACGAAAAACATAGATTTTCTTCCCTATTTTCAGATACTAACAGTTCAGATATCCAGTGAGGTTTGGGATTTCTAAATTCACTTTTATTAGAATTAAAAAGAAATTAGCAGAGTGGAAGCTATCTGAATAACCAGTAAGAAAACCACAAATTAACCTCCCAGCCTATGCTTATAATGAACAATTCCCACACTCTCTAGTGGTTAGTCTTTTCTACATACTATACGCACTCAAAATTATCTCTCTTTACTGAACTTACAAACTCAGGTATTGTCTGAGTTTTGTGCCATGGGACCTGCTTCTTAATAGTAAACCAGATTGTTGGTGTGCCATAAAAAATGCCCCTGAAAAAGTCCAGTTAAACAGCTCTTTGAGAAATCAAGTAATTCAGCCTACCATTTTCAGGCAGAAAAGAAGCGATCAAAGTAAATAAGCAAAATAAAAAGTAAGATGATAGATTAGGGATCTTGGCTTTTGTTATTGCTTTCTTTCCTCCCATCTCTCCTGCACATCTCCTTACTTCTCCCCAAAAATATGATTCCATGGAAAACAACAGAGTGATTTTTTTCTTCTTAAAAATGAAAAGAAAAAAAAAGAAGACTGGAAACAAATAGGGCATCTGTTGAAAATGGATAATTCTGGATACTGAGAATATGAAGAGACTTTCATTCTCTTTTTTTATTATTTTTCTGTATTTTTAATTGCTCAAAGATAATTTTTTTAGATAAATAAAATTTAAAAACATGTCCCAGGTCATTCAAAGCTCTGTTACCACAACCCCAACTCAGAACCTTTTTTTTTAAGATTTATTTGTTTTGGGGGGGCAGAGGGAGAGGGAGAGTCTTATGTCTCCAGTAGTCTTCTTTTTTTAAAAGATTTTATTTATTTAAGAGAGACAGAGATAGGAACAGAAATAGCAAAAG
Source organism: Canis aureus (assembly GCF_053574225.1). Taxonomy (NCBI): domain Eukaryota; kingdom Metazoa; phylum Chordata; class Mammalia; order Carnivora; family Canidae; genus Canis; species Canis aureus. Next base: position 68,033,290 of record NC_135621.1, on the reverse strand, counting down.
AGAACACAGGTGGGGAGGAGAGGGAGAAGTAGGCTCCCTGCTCAGTACAAAAAAATGCAGGGCCTGGATCATGACCTGAGGCAAAAGCAGAATGACTGAGCCACCCAGACATCCCAAGCCTTAAGCAGTCGTAAGTCCTGACACAGAGCTCAATCTCACCACCCTGATATCACTCTTGATTTCAGCTCCAGCTGAATTGGATGCTCAGTCAGGTGCCCCCCAACTCCCAATATAATGTCCTGACAAGTCCTGGCCCAGAAATAAATGAGAAATATTGTAATTTTTCTTTGGAAATCGTCCCCCCCCCCTTCGATATTCTCTCCCCCTCCTACCCTCATAATAACTCTATCCCTTGCCCAAGAATCTATACTTTCCCATCTAGGCCTTAGAAGTCATCCCATTGAGGATTATTGGCTTTTTTTTTTTTAACCTTTTATTTTGGGATAACTAGAGATTCACAGGAAATCACAGAAATATACAAGCAAGTCCTGTGCACCCTTCACCTAGCCTTCCCATTGGTTAGCATCTTACATAATAACTATTACACGACCGTGCAATATCAAAACCAGGACACTGACATGATACAAACCATAGTGCTGACTCAGACTTCACCAGTTACACATCTGTGTGTGTTTGTGTACGTGTGTGTACTACCTAGTACAATTGTATTACACACCCAGCCTCGTGTAACCACCATCACGTTCAAGAGCCAGAACCACTCCATTACCACAGGACTCCTTGTGCTATCCTTTTATAGCTACATCCATCCCCTTCTTCCCTCATGTCTGATATCAGCATAATTTCCTTTAAGTTCATCCAAGTTGTGTGTGTGTGAACATTTCATTCCTTTTTATTGCTGAGCAATATTCCATGGTATGGATGTACCACAGTGTGTTTAGCCATTCACCCACTGAAAGGCATTTGTGGAATTTTCAGTTTGGGGCTATTAATAAAGCTGCTATGAACACTCCTTCACACGTTTCTGAGTGAACACAGTTTTCATTTCTCTGGGGGGGAAAGTCCAAGAATGCAATTAGTAGGTGGCATGGCAATTGCATGTGTAGGGGTTTGGGGGGCCATTTTTTTGTTTTTGTTTTGTTTTGTTTTGTTTTGTTTTGTTTTGTTTTTGTTTTTTTTTTAGAGAAGGAGATGGGACAGGCAGAAAGAGAGGCAGAGAGAGAATCTGAAACAGGCTCCATGCCCAGGGCGGAGCTCGATGTAGGGCTCAATCTCACAACCCTGAGATGGCGACCTGAGCCAAAACCAAGAATTGGACACTTAACCAACTGAGCCACCCAGATGCCCCTGCGTGTTTAGTTTTTTAAGAAACTGCCAAACTATTTTCTAGAGCTGCAGTATAATCTTACATTCCCACCAACAATGTATGAGTGATCCAGTTTCTCCATAATCTTGCCGGCATTTGGTGTTGTCACTATTTTTTATCTTAGCTGTTTTGAAAGGTATATAGTGACAGCTCATGGCTTTAATTTGCATCTCTAATGCCCAATGATGTCGAACTTGAACATTTTTTCATGTGCTTGTCATCCATGTATTCTCTTCAGAAATGTATATTCACGTCATTTTCCCATTTTCTACCTGGAATGTTTGGTTTTTTAATACTGAGTTTTGAGCATACTTTATATGTTCTAGATACAAGTCCTTTGTCAGATATGTGACTTGAAACTGTTTTCTCTCAGTCCGTAATTTGTCTTTTCCACCACTCTTAATAGAGTGTATCACAAACAAAAAGTTTTAATTTTGATAAGGCCCAATTTTCTCTTTTATGGACTTGGCTTTTGATGTCAAATCTAGGAGCTCTTTGCTTAGTTCAAGGTCACAAAGACTTCTTCCTTTTTTTCTAGAAGTTTTATAGTTTTATGTTTTACGTTTAAGTCCATGATCCATTTTGAGTTGATTAATGTACAAGGTGTGAGATTTAGGTTTACGGCTGGATTTTTTGCCTCTCCAATTGCCCCAGAACCATTTATTGAAAAGACTGTCCTTCCTCCACTGAATTGCTTTGGCTCCTTTGTCAATAACTAATTGAGCATATTTATGTGGATTTATTTCTGGGTTCTCCATTCTGTCCTATTGATTTGTGTGTCTGTACCTCTGCAAATACCATACTGTCCAGATTACTGTAGCTGTATAATGAGCCTTAACATCAGGAAGAATAATTCCTCCTACTTTATTCTTCTTTTTCAAATTTGTTCTGGATATTGTAGAGCCTTTCCTTTTCCCTATGAATTTTAGCACAAGCTTTTATGTGTGTACAAAAAAAAACTGCTGAGATTTTGGTAAGAATTACATTAAGCTTATAGATCAATTTAAAAAGAATTGACATCTCTGTTGTATTGAGTTCTCCCATCTACATTATGTCTCTGCAAATATTTAGAACTTCTATTTCTTTCATCAGCATTTTGTAATTTTCAGGATACATATTCTATACACATTTTGTTAAATTTATAGGCAAGTACTTTTTTGCAGCAATAGTAAATAGTGTTACATTTTTATTTTGGTTCATTGTCAGTATAAAAAAAATGCAGTTGATTTTTGCGTATTGATTTTGTATCCTTCAACTTTACTAAGCTTGCTTAGTTCTAGAAGGGTTTTTTTGTAGATTCTTTTAGATTTTCTGTATAGACAATCATGTTGCCTACAAATACAGTTTCATCTCTTCTTTTCCAGTCTATATCCTTTTTATTTCTTTTCTCCCCCTTTGTATTTCTTGTTTTTACTTCATCACATTGGCCAGAACTCCCAGTACTATACTGAATAAAAGCAGTGAGAATAGACATCTTTGCCTTGTTCCCAGTCTTAGCCTAAGAGCATTCAGTCCTTCACCATTAAGTATGATATTATAGTTTTTTTTAATAGTTTGAGGAAGTTCATGATTGTTTCTATTATGCTGAAAGTTTTTTATCATAAAAAGGTATTAAATTTTGTCAAATGTTTCTTCTGCTTCAATTCATATTATCATATGGTGTTGGACTGGTGGATTACATGGACTGGTTTTCAAATATTCAATCAGCCTTGCATACCTGGAATAAATACCACTTGCTCATGGACTCTCATGCTTTTTATACAGTGTTGGATTTTGATTTGCTAAAATTTTGTTGAAGATTTTTGCATGTAATTTCATGAGAGATATTGACCTGTAGTTTTTTGGTGTGTGTGCTGTCTTTGCCTGGTTTTAGAACCAGGGTAATACTCACATTATAAAATGAGTTGGAAAGTATTCCCTCCTCTTATATTTTCTGCAAGATATTATGTAAGTTGATGTTAATTCATCTTTGAATATTTTATAAAATTCTCCCAATAAAATCATCTCAGTCTGGAGATTTCTGTTTGGGTAGCTATTTAATTGCAAACTCAATTTTTAAATAGTTTGAATAGTTTTAACCTAACCTTTTAGGTTAGCCATTTAATCTTGGCTAAGTTTTGGCAGCTTCTGGTTTTTGAGGAATTGGTCGATTTCTCCTAAGTTTTCAATTTCTGGGCATGGAGTTGTTTGTAATGTTCCCCTTTATCCTTGACTAGTTACAAGATCTGTTGTGATATCCCTGTTTCCTTTCTGATATTGGCAATTTGTGCATTTTTTTTCTTTTTTCATCTTTGTCAACTTTGCTAAAGAGTCACCAATTTGTTTTTCTTTTAAGATTTTATTTATTTATTCATGAGAGACACAGAGAGAGAGGCAGAGACACAGGCAGAGGGAGAAGCAGGCTCCATGCAGGGAACCTGACATGGGACTCGATCCTGGGTCCCCAGGATCACGCCCTGGGGCTGAAGGCAGCGCTAAACAGCTGAGCCACCCTGGCTGCCCAAGTCACCAATTTCTACTGAATAACTTTTCAAAATAATTTTGTCTATTGTTTTCCTGTTTTTAATTTCATTGATCTCTGTTCTCTATTATTTCTTTCCCTCTATTTGCTTTGATTTTCTTTTTCTAGTTATCTGAGATAGAAACTTTGATCATTGATTTGAAATCTTTCCTTTTCTCTAACATAAGTATTTAACGTTATAAATTTCCCTCTCACCGTTGCTTCCCACAAATTTGGAATGTGATGTTTTCATTCTTTTTTCAGTTCCACATACTTTTAAAAATTCCCTTTGAGGGGTGCCTCATTATGCATTACATATCCAACTCTTGGTTTTGGCTCAGGATATGAACCTGGGTTCATGGGCTTAAACCCTGTACCAGGCTCTGTGCTCAGGGTGGAGTCTGCTTGAGGTTCTTGCTCTCTCCCTCTATCCTCACACCTGCATGCTCTCTCTCTCAAATAAATAAATAAATAAATAAATAAATCTTTTTTTAGAGATCCCTTTGAGTTTTCCTCTTTGACTCTTGGATTGTTTAGTAGGACTGTATGGTTTCCAAGTGTTTGGAGATTTTCCTGTTATCTATTATTGGTTTCTGGTTTTATCCCATTATGATCTGAGAACATTACAATTTCAATTCTATATAATTTCCATTCTTTTAAACTTGGTAAAATTTATGACCCAGGATACAGTCTATTCTTCTGAGTGTTCAATGGGTGCTCAAAAAGAATGTATGTTCTATTATTGTTGGGTTTAGTGTTTCATAAATGTCAACTAGATCCTATTGTTTAAGGATTTGGTCAAACCATCTGTCTACCAGTTCTGTCAATCACTGAGAGTGAGATGTTGATGTTCCCAATAGTTGAATATTTCTCTCTCCCACCAACCATGCTATATCCCCAAATGTCATTCCTAAATCTCTTTTACCACAGAGCCCAATATTTTCCCTTCTGGAACTTAATCTTTTGTAGGGTTCAAGGCACAGGAGTCACTCCTTTGAGGATTATTGGCATTTTACTTTATTCTTTAAAAATATTTATTTTTTTAATTTATTTATTTAAGAGAGAGAGCGTGCACACACAAGCACAAGCAGGGGGAATAGCAGAGGGAGAGGGAGAAGCCAGCTCCCCACTGAGCAGGGAGCCCAATGTAATGAACTAAGTCACCCAGATGCCCCAAAGATTATTGGCATTTTAAACCAAGCCCCTGAACACTGGTAAAATGTGATAAATGCCAATCCCAGGACTTGCTGAAGACAGATGCCAGAAAAGAGGTAGTCACATATCAAAGTTGGTCTATGAGGCAACTGATGAGACAATTAGGTAAAGCCAAACTTAGTTCCAACCAATAGACTTGGAGTTGTGAAGAGCTAAATGGAACAACCAACAGTCAGGGTCTTAACCAACCACCAAAGTCAGGAACCAAGAAGTGTCAAGATCCAGGACCTAATGAGGTCAAATGTGTGTCCCATTTAATTTCATCTAAGCCTTGACAGCCCACGACTCATGAGAGGGTAAAAGAGCCTGTTCTTAGCCATGCTGTTGTTCATCTTAAAAGTATCCATACCTTTCAAAGTAACCCCAAGGAATTGCTATTAGGAAAATTTCCAGCATCAGCACAGGATTCAGGGGAAGATATTCTGAGGTATATTTCTTGGATATCCTAAAATCATATTCCATGAGTATGGTTTTACAACTTGAACGGAATGCCTAATAACCTACAAACCTACCTACTTATTTAAGACTTCTGATAAGCAGAAGTCTAGCATTTTCTAAAATCGTGCTCAAAGACACATAAGATTTATCATCTTAATCCTTTAAAGTATACAGTTCATTAGCATTAAGTACATTCACATTGTGCAACCATCACCACTACCCATCTCCAGAACTTTTTCATCTTCCCAAATTGAAATGCTATATACGTTAATCAACAATCCCCCATTTCTCCCTCCCCCCAGCCACGGGCAACCCCCATTCCACTTTCGGAGAAGATGGCCATCTTGATGGCCCTTCATGCTTAACTACAAATTACGTTATTTGATCAAAGATAACTCAAAAATTATGCTGACAATATTCTTAACCACCCTGGCAAATGGCCGGTGATTCTTGTCCTTTGAAACCAACATTCCAACCTATATTCCAAGAAACTCAGCTCAAGACCCTGGTCCCTTCCTACAAGTTGGAGAAAGGTTTATCCTTAAATGCACAAAAGCCTCTGCCTGTGATCTGGCCTGGAGCAGCGCCCTCAATGTGATGTAACAATACCCTCTAGAGAAGTGGAGGCAGAGAGCCACAAGGGGAGCTGAGAGCTCTGTTTCCTTACTCAGAATGGGAGACAACAGCTTTACCCATCTCACAACCACCCCAAAGTCAGGCCATCCCAGGCCCTTGCACCGCACCACACTGAGTTGCCCCTCCCAGGCCTCACATCTTTGCTCTCCAAAGTCTCAGAATTCCCCAAGATAAGGCTTAGTGATGCACTGCCTTAAAGAAGTTCCAGGGCACCTTTGCAATCCTTCACATAACCACTTGTGCCAGTCTAATATGTGTCCAGAAAAAGATGAAACAGAACGCCCCCATATGAGATTACTGATTTATTTTATCACATATTTTAAATGAGGCACAAAGTCTACACTGAAATAAAGTGGAACCAGGGCATTTGCAAAAAGCACCACTCCCATGGTAAATGAAAGTCTAAGTACACTGAATTGGATCACTGCCTCATCAAACCAAGACGCTATGTAGTGATGATGTGCTGCTACAATTCAGTACTGGGCCCCAACAATAAAGCCAGGACTGTAATTACTATAATGACCTCCCACTGCTATTGTGTCTTTAATTAAGTCTTTATCAGTAGGCATTTGCCACTTAAACCTAACTCACTGTAACTACGGCAGCGTATCATCTACATTTTCACAAAGAATTACTGAATCCTATTTCTGTCACAAAGATGAAAGGGAATATTTTAGTTCAAGTGCCATTTGCAGACAAGCTGCATAAAGAAAAATCAAGCTGTCCTTTAGCAGCACTTTCTGACAACTGAAACTCAACTGAGAGATGCCAAGGGGTCTTGTGTGTGTGTGTGTGTGTGTGTGTGTGTGTGTGTGTGTGTGTTTGGGCTTCACCGAGTTTCTTTTTAGCACAACTCCACTTCCTGTCTACATAAACTACAAAAAAAAAAAAAAAAGAATGACATCAAATTAATAACACACTTGATTCTATAAATTTCTTGAGGCAGCAGGGTTGAAACATTCTCGAGAGGCCTGCGATGCTGAGTTGCCCCAAAGTGCATGGTGGTGACTCACCGAACGGGGCCTAGCTCCATCTCAGCAAGGAGCTCTTGCCACTCCATGGTGAGGCCCCGTGGAGCTGGAAAAGCCCAACAAGGCTCGCTAGAAGTAGACCAGGCCTGAAGAGACCACATTCCAAGTTCAGGTTTGCAGTCGTAATCACTTCCTCACATCAGCATTAAAACGAGCTCTCAGATGGCTTTTTGGCAGAGCCTGGTCAAACGGGCCAGACAACGCCAGAAGAAAAACCTGTCCCAATGCAAAGCCTCGCCGTGGGTTTCAGAGGTTTTAGCCGGGGTCTCGACCTGCCGAGCTTGCCTTTAGGGGAGGAGAACCTGAACATAGGCTCTGATCCTCAATCCTCTGAGGCTACTTGATTCGCTTAGGACGCAGAGAGGGCCCTCACCCAACCCCCGTCACCCCCTTGCCCCATCGACCAACAAGTCTGAACTGCGCTGGCTGCCACCTAGGGGCCAGGCTATGCTGTCATTATTTGTGCTTTCACACATCATGAAAAACCTTTTGGCTTTAAAACCTGCTCCTCCAAAGCGGCATAAATCCTTCCGGAGTCGAGGAAGGGTGTTCACATGATAGGGGTGGGTGCGGAGAGGGCAGCAGGAAGGGGAGGGGGAGTTCTAAGGGAGGGGGGCTGGGACATTTCTGGGGTCTGAGCGGCACCACTGTGCTAGAAGCTCAAGGACAGAAAGTGGCCCCACAGCTCTGCTTTACTCCAACAGACCTGTAGGCACCAGAGACGTCGATGACTTTCTGCTTATTTATTTGAAGGCTTCTGACTCCGGTTGGGGAAACCTGATGCTGCCACCAACTGCTGCCTTTGTCAGTGTCATCTTTGGCCACAACTGCTCCCCCCTTCCCTTTCGGTTCTAATTTCATTTTTAACAACATAAAGGCTTTAACTGGACACAGAAGAACTGAAAATGAGAACAAAATGGAGAGGGAGGGAGGAAGCACGCTTCCTGGAGGGACCCGGGGGGAATTCTATTCAATTCTCTCCCACATATTTGCACCCGCCAGGAGCGTCTCAGATTTTCCCACCTTGGCAGGGCCGCCCGCCGCGAAGGCCGCCCCAGTTTAGGTGTGGCCAGGGCCGCCCTGCCGGCTTGCTTCCACCGCGCACTGCCTGCCCTCGGGCAGCCAAGCCTGCAAAATCAGCAGAGGATCCCACCTTCGGAGAAGAAATCCAAACTGTCCTCAGCCCGGAATTCAGCAATAATTTCAAGATGTTTCACGAAGCTTTGCTTCCGCCTATTGAACAAACGCAGCCCCCCACCCGCACCCCGCCAGCCTGGAATCTGCACACTTCTGATGACATAAGTGATGCCAGGAAGCTAGACTTTGTCTTTGAATACTTTCAGACACAGCCTATTCCTGCTCACTGGTCTTTGTTCTCTAAAGGGCTCTTCTCAGCTACAGACAGGGCAGCGAGCCCCGGATAACCCTGTCACCGGGTTCCTGCAGGCGCCTCTTGGCCTTGCTTGTCCCTCCTCCGCTGACCACGGGGCAGGTACGGCTGCTGCTGGACGATCGCTCCCCAGGCTCTGCACACAGCCAGGATGCATCTTGGCCCGCGCCCCGGGGAAAGAGGGAAAGAGGGCCCTGGGCCTGGTGCGTCTGTGTTGATGAGGATCACCGCCGCTGTCATCAGCCCACACCCAGACTGCCACCCTCCTCAACTGAGCCTGCTGCTCTTACAGGGAGCTTAGGCCCAGGATTGTTTCTGCTAACGCTCTCAGCTGCTACCTTTTCATCTGACAAAGGACTTGGACAAGCGATGAAAGACATAAGCCAAAATCTACTCTATGCCTCATCGTACAAATACTTGGCTTTCCTGGGGCCAAGACACCTTCTCGTGACTGACACATTTCTAGGTTCTTTACCGCACCCTGTTATGGATGCTGGGACGTTTCTCTGAGTAAATGCCAAGATCCTCCCTGGAAGGCAAAAGAAATGTCAGACGCACTATTCCTATTAGACAACCTGAAATTATCGTACGCCTAAAAAAACATACTCACTCAGAAGACTCTCTCTTAGAGATTAGGCTTTCCAGACATAGAGCAATTCCCATCCCCAAAACATGGAGACAAGCCCAAAGCACTTCATAAATATTTGCTGAATGTGGATAAATGATGTGCGCATAAATGAATGAATGAATTTTTCTCTAGAGAATGACCGATTTCCTTCTCCATTTCTTCTACCTCCTTATTGCCAACCACTATGTTGTTGATGACTCATAAAAAGTCATGTATTACTTCCCACGTGGGAGATGAAGGGATAAATGGAAAGCATAAGGTAAATAATACTTATTACCATGAAAGAAAAATCAGGATACAAAAACTGAGGTAAAGCTAGGCATGAGGTTAGTTTATAATACCTGTTCTCAACCTTGTCTGTGTCTGTGTGTTAGAATCCCCTGAGGAGTTTTAATAAGTATTGATGCCCAAGCCCCACTCCCAGAGATCCTGACTTAATTGGCACAGGGTGTGACCTATGTGGATGTTCTTTAAGTGCCCCAGGTGATTCTACTATACAGCCGAGTTTAAGAAACACTGGTTTACAGTACAACTAACTAGAGAATAGCAAACTTGACTCTGAGCCTCCTAGCAGCCGAGGTGAAAGAATACAATCCATTGCACAATCCAGTGTCTAGAAGAAAATCACGTATTTTAAAAATACATTTAATCTTGGGGCACCTGAGTGGCTCAGTCAAACATCTGCCTTTGGCTCAGGTCATGACCTCAGTGCCTTGAGATCGGGCCACATCAAGCTCTCTGCTCAGTGGGGAGACTGCTTCTCCCTCTCCTTCTACCTGCCGCTCCGCTCACCTGTGTGCTCTCTCACGTACTCTGTCAAATAAATAAAATCTTTATAAAATAGCAAACAAAAAAAAACAGTTAATCTTGAGACAGACCAGAAATAGATTTGTCCTCATGACGCAGATATGGAAGGAGTCAAGTGGTAACATCAGTGATGTCCCTATAGTGTTCAATATTTCCTGAGCACCTACTAAGTGACAAAAAGATTGACAGGCTTGAAACTGTCTAATGCCGATTAACAGCTACTATTATTGAGTGCTGTTCTGCACTAAGCACTTTATATCCATTGCCTCGTTTAATCCTTACAACCACCTGAGGAGGTGGGCATTTTATACTCAAGGGAAACTGAAGTTCAGGGAGAGTAACTGGCCTATCATGGCAAGTCTCACAAATGGCAAAGCTAGGATTCCAACACTGGACTAACTCCAGATTCCATGCTCTCAACCACTGTATTATATACCTGGAAATACACATGATAACAATGTTCACAGGTTTCTATCTTAAAATACACTTCAGTGTGAGATTATAGCATCATTCTAATTACCACTCAGTTAAAGCAAATTTTTAAAGAAGTTAGAACCACGTCGCTTAGGCACCACTAAAATTATGGATCACTTACCCTTTACCTCAACAAAGGTAGTCCTACAAGCATAGCCTCACACATGCCACATACATACCAGTTTGGTTGTTGTGTTGTCGTTTCTAATAGCTAAAGACTAAAAACAATGCAATAGTGTACTGATTGAATAAATGATGGTACATTCACACAATGAAATACTGTTACCATAAAAAATGACGAAGCTCTTTATGTTCTGATGTTAAGAATGAAAAAACAAGGTTAAAGACAATGTATATAACAGTTTACCCTTGAACAACAGGGGTTTGAACCGAGTGGGTCTACTTACACATGGATTTTTCTAAAAAAATATAGTATAGTACTGTAAATGTATTTTCCTTGTGATTTCTTAATAACATTTTCTCTTCTTTCACTTATTTTATTGGAAGAATACAGTAGATAATAAACATAAAATACAAAATATATGTTAATCAACTACTTTTTTAAAATTATTTATTTATTTATTCATGAAAGACACACAGAGAGAGAGGGAGAGGCAGAGACACAGGCAGAGGGAGAAGTGGGCTCCATGCAGGGAGCCTGACGTGGGACTCGATCCCGGGACTCCAGGATCATACCCCAGGCCAAAGGCAGATGCTAAACCACTGAGCCACCCAGGGATTCCACAACTGTTTATTCTATTGGCTTCTAGTCAACAGCAAGGAATTACTGGTTAAGTTTTTGAGGAATCAAAAGTTATATGCAGATTTTTGACAATGCAGGGGGTCAGCACCCCAACCCCCACATTATTCAAGAGTCAACTGTAATATAATGTCTTTTGAGTAAAAAGGAAGAAAATCAATAATACATATTCATATCTGCTTATTTGCTTATATTTCCACTAAAAACCATCACAAAAAAAAAACAGTAAGAATCTAATAACAATGGTTGCCTATGGGAATCAGGGAATGGGCAAGCAAGATGGATAGGGATAAAGCAGAAAATAAGATTCTAAGCCCATATATTTTTACATGAAAAATTCTGTCAAACTTGTTAAAGCGTTACCCATTCAAAAAGAGAAAATAATGAAAAAGATAATTGTGCATGGGTTGAAGTCCCTCTGTTAGGAAGTGATAGATATGGAATTTGCACCCAATTCTATCTGCTCCCAACTCCATATTCTTGACACTATAGTCCTCTGTCTTCCCCCAAACTCAAGCAACTTATCTGCTGTTAGCTGGTCTGCAGGACTGACTTGGATGCATAGGGCCCTGCTCCCACTCTTGGGTCTGCATCCAGAGGTTCCAAAACATCAATTCTTTCAGGTTTGTTGTTTTTTGTTTTTTTTTTTTAACTCCATCAAAGAATCAGATGGCAGCAACAAGTCAGAGTAGAAAGCCATCTGCAAAGAGAGGTAAGCCCTAATAAAGATAAATTGAGTAAGTTTAAATTTACAGCACTTTGTAATCCAAGTATTTAGAGCTCATCTGTTTAGGGGGAGTTGCGTGCTATAAGCCCTTCTAGTAACAAATAACAAATTCCAAACTCATTATACCTGTCGGCCTGGTTTATGGCCATGCCTTGGCTTATATTAAGGAAAGCATTGTTCTGCCAATACAGAGCAAGGATGCTGTTCTATAATGAATAGAAATTTCAAACAAAATCTAGAATTTCACAGCCTGTCTACACTAATTTGCAATGATATGTCAAGAAAGAAAGAAAGATTTCAAAGAAAAAGGTCATTTCCTACCCTCAACTTTCTTTTCTCAGGTTTGAAATCATCCAAAGCTACTGAGAAGATATTTAGAAGGATCATTTTCAAAGCTACAGACAGTAGAGCTATCTCCAGAAGTTATAGCTGATCTGAAAGTGTGGGAAGTTCCCCCACTGCCTGCCATGTTGGAGGAGCACATGAAGGAGATAATGGGTGGTGCCCTTGGCATTGACAGGATAGACTCTCCTCTTTCTAAGGTATTGCCTTCTGGTTTATGGTGGATCTTACCTAACCAATTGCTTAACTAGTCTACCTTTTCTAGGGTAGAAAGGTAGATCAATGTCCCTTCCCTCTCCTGAACCTAGGCTAGCCATGTTTGCTTTGCTCCCGAGAGAGTAAAACCTGGGTTTGTGGGTTTTCAAGATCTGGATAGAGAAAAAGAATTATTCTAGGTAGAACTAATGTTATATAAGGGGCACAGATTGATAATACATTGGACTCTAAATTCAAATATGTAGAACCAAGGTCTGTTTGATACAAGATTATGAAATGAGAGACATTGTTGTCAGCATTTCTTGAGTCCCCCTGCCCCCTTTCTGGACCCATTCCCCCTTATTTCTGTTAACCTAACAAACCTTCTCAGTTCAGTTCCAATGTGGGTACCTATCATGGGCCACTTCCATGGTCTTAGAGATATGACAGGGGCTGGAATCAGAAAGCAAATTCTTCAAGCAATTACTCCAATAAAGTACAGTGAATACAACATTAAAGGTGCCTAGGATGTACAAGAGGAGCACAGAGAGGGACTCGGGGAGATCAGGGAAGGCTTCCTAGAGGAGATGACACTTGAGTCAAAGTTTGAAAGTTCCATAGGAATAAGCCAAGCACTAGATTCAAGTTCAAGCCTCTGCACTTCAAAATGCCACCAATACCAGGTAGCTTTTGACTGTTCCCAGTTGCGAACAATTTACCTGTCCTGTAAATTTATCTGCCATTCTTTTCAGAGCCTAGCTTTCTGCTAGTATGCATGTATTCAACTGATTTGAGATAGTGTTGCCCACTACAGGAGGCTACTGTTCTATCACTCCCAAATAGCATTCACATATATTTTTAAAGACTTATTTTATTTAAGAGAGGGAGAGAGCAAAGTATGGAGGGAAGGAACAGAAGGAGAGGGAGAGAGAAACTCAAGCCGACTCAACATGGACCCTGACATCAGGGCTCAATTTTATGACCCTCAAGCTGAAACCAAGAGTCCAACAGCAAACTGACTGAGACATCCAGGAGCTCCAGCACTTATATCCTTAAAAATCCCTAATTCACTACCCTACCAAGGCTGAAGGTATTTTTACCTAGAGGAAATTTCTAGTTTACTTCTGTTCTGCTCTTAGATTGTGACACACTATGCTGGAATACATTTAAATAGGCTGAAATCACCATCACATTTAAAATGGGACTCCATGAAAGTCCATCCCCTGTTGTTTGCTCCTCCTCCTACCACCCACAGTTCCAAAGTTTCCCTCTCACACACACATCTCTCTTTTGACCTCAGAAAAGATCTGTGTCTAGATCAGGACTAAAGCACCACACAGGAGGGGGACACAGCAAATTCCTCATCTGGAAGTTCCTGTCACTCAGAGCATTGCAGCCACACCCCTGTATAGTAACCCTCATGAGCTACTTCCATATACTGACAAAAGCTGATAGTTCATGACTTCCCATGTTGTACCCGTTCCATGTTAAACACTTTGCCTGCAACGGGACTTTTCATTCCCACAACAGGCCTAAGAGCCTAGAATGGAAACTACCATTTCCTCCTCTGAGGAACCAGGAAGGAAGGGCATTTGTTCAATAGAGTAATTAGTGGTGGGTTTGAGGTTCAAACCAAGGAGTCTGACTCTTGAGCCCACGCAACAGCTGTATCTCATGTACTTGCAGTGGTGAAGAGTGGAACCATCAGAGCCCCTGACCTGGGTTTAAATCTCAGCTTCTCCACTTACTAAGCTGAATGACAACAGGCAAGCTACAGGCCCACCCCAAGCCCCAGTTTCATCATCTGCAAAATGAGACCAGTAACAGAACGTACTTTGTTAGGATTGTGGGAAATAAAAGACATTGTCCTGCATGTAAAGCATTTGATATGGGGCCTGATATTTGAGGCAGGGGAGGTGTTCACACATATTTACAAGCCTAGGTATCTCCCCCAACATCCTTGATGGCAAGGATCAAGATTATTGATGTCTTTCTCCCCAGGTACCCAATAGAGCACAGGCACTTGAAAAATATTTGTTGAATGGATGGTTTATTTTTATCTGCTATTTCAAATGATCAAGTAAGGGCCTCCTCTATTTTGACACACAATAGCCTCTTTTTGTTAAATTCTATTCCATTCAGAAGTAAATTATCAAGTGTATAAAGAGATTACTCTCAAATTCTTAAATTAGCAGAATTGTATTTCTCTACAGAAAAGGAGAGAAAGTTAGCCTCCCTTCACTCTCCCAAACCTGCTTGGGCTCTCACTTGCATTTCAGCAAGTTCCTCACTTTCAAGTATAAGGATGGAAACTTCCAAAATAAAAAAATGCCCCAGCTGGGAAGGGGAAATGGGTTTTTCACTTTGTAAAAAGATTTATGGTTTCTTGAAATGTGGATGATCATTTTAAGATTTACTTTCTTTTGGAGACATTTGAGAAAGATTAAGCTTATCTGGAATATTTTATTTTATTTTTTTAAGATTTTATTTCTTTATTCATGAGAGAGAGAGAGAGGCGCAGAGATACAGGCAGAGGGAGAAGCAGGCTCCATGCAGGGAGCCCGACGCGGGACTCGATCCCTGGTCTCCAGGATCATGCCCTGGGCCGAAGGTGGTGCTAAACCGCTGAGCCAACTGGGCTGCCCTGGAATATATTAGGAGTGTATTCATTTTATAAAGTAAAGTATACTCTCATTGAACACAGGTAGCTCATCATTCAGAAACACCCTCAAGACCATCCTTCCACATAGCCTGCATGTGCCCTACCCCTCGGCTGAAGAGCACACACCTCCTGCTCTACACTCTACCACTACTCTAGTCAACATCAGTTACCTGTCCCCAATCTCCCCACAACCCCTCCCTATTGCTGGACCCACTGGGCTAATCCTGAACATTTAGCAAATATCTGGCTTAATCAGTGCATTAGCTTCCAGGGGCTACTATGACAAAGTACTACAGGCTGAGCAGCTTAAAACAACACAAGTTTACTCTCTCAAAGTTCTGGAGGCTGGAAACCAAAGTGTTGGTGGGCCCATGTTCCTACAGGGAAGAATCCTTCCCTGTCTTCTGATGGTTTCACAATCCTTTTTGCTCCATGGCTTATGGACACCTC
The DNA here is from genome assembly GCF_053574225.1 of Canis aureus. Classification (NCBI taxonomy): domain Eukaryota; kingdom Metazoa; phylum Chordata; class Mammalia; order Carnivora; family Canidae; genus Canis; species Canis aureus. Next base: position 68,017,711 of record NC_135621.1, on the reverse strand, counting down.
ACTCCAATCTGTCTCTGTCTTCACACAGCTTCATCCCCTGTATGTATATATCTCTATGTCCAAATTTACCTCTTCATGTAAAGACTCCAGCCATACTGGATTTAGGGCTTATTTTAACATGAATACATTCGCAATGACTATTTCCAGATAAGACCACATTCACAGGTTCCAAGTAGACCTGAATTTGGGGGGGTGGAGGGGAACTATACAACCCAGTGTGGGAAGAGATCAGTATGAGTAGAGAAACTCAGCAGCTAAAATCGAGGTATGACATGAAAAGTTTCAGGATTAAAAGCCTCCCTTCCCTCCACAAAAAAATTATAGTACCTTTATTACACCATCACAGAGAGTTTCCTTTTACTCTCAGTGCCTTTCTAGTGCCAAATAAAATAAAAACAAATCCTGTAATATAGCAAACACTGTCTGGTGGGATGGCATTCGTCAATCATCAACTCATACTTGAGTGGTCATCAGCCCCTTTATAAGCATGGCAACCAGCAGAAGCAAGGTTGTATCACAGTGAGCCGGGATCTGTGGCTGGAAGGGAGCCCATGGCACAGGACATGTAAGTACTGGGACACCAAGGACAGACACCCTGGGAGAACTGCCAAGTCCCAGTGAGCCCAGAGTACGAGAGACCAGCCGCCAGAGGCAAGGCACCATAGGACAAGCAGGAGCAGAGTTCATATTCATGCTGGTTTGCATTTATGAAGCACCTACTGTATCCCGGGATCCATGCCTGGTGTTTCCACTGAGCCCTCGCAACAGCCTCAACCTCAATATGAAGAACATATCACCTCCCAACTCACAGATGAGGAAACTAGCACACCAGGGAGTCAGGTAGCTCAGAAAAGGTTGAGAAGTTAGCAGTAATGACTAAGTTCAAGCCTAGGTGCCGACTTTGGCCACATGACAGAGGAGAGAAGAGGCAACTGAATCCATGATTCCCAGTCTCACTTCTGCTGGGAGCCAGTCCAGCTCGCAGCTCCCTTGTATATGCAGGTTTGCTCTTTCCCTGCTTTTGAATTGGCAGCCGTTTTCTATCGTGTTCCCAACGTGCCTCTGTGTGTATGTTGGAGAGAGAGGGAGAAAGAGAATATATGGGTCAATATAAGCAGACTCTTAAAAGCTTATACTTTATCATTGTAATAATCATAATATATTTTACTTTACAGCCACTCATAACTGAAGCCTCTGGGCACCCTAACAAAAATAGCTAAAAGAAAAAAGGAAATTATATTAAACAAAGGAAATACGACTATAAAACCCCAATAGCCAGGAAACTAAATGAACAACATAAAACCTCCAAACAACAAAACTACAATGAAACCAAGAGGGGAAAGAAACCTTTTCACGAGCTTTACCCTGAAGGATTCCATGCTGTGAGATCACATCTGTTTAAAGCACCATAATTTATCGATATGACATCAAACCAGGAACCAGCCATTGTAAACCTTTCCCGCAGAAACTCTCAGAAAACTAACCAGGTGGTCGATGGGGGGGTGGGGGGGTTGGTGTCTGAAGCACGTAGCCAGGGCAACAATGGCTTTAAAATTTTATGTTCAAACACATCTATGTGAAGTTCCAAATCTTGGTTGAAGAGCAAAAATTAGTTCACTCCATGGGTAAGGAGAATTTACAAACAGAACTTTTTTAACAATAATTTCTTTTTCTGAGATAGTTCATCCATTAGTACCTATTGGTGGCCTCTCAAACTGCTGCATTAAACGGACCACTTTCAGGAATGTATCCACTTTAGAAATAGCCACTGAATCCCAAAAACTGTGGAAGTCTTTGGGGGAGGATAAAGACTCCGATTTATAAAGCAACTGAGTTATTCAGCCTTTCTTCCCATTCTGATGTTGCAGTCATTTCAAAAACAGGAACTCCTATTGATTCATGATACCATCATGAACATTTGTTTAGGAATGACTGTTATCTCCACATTTGTGTTTCTGAGAGCAATATTTCCCAACAATTGCTTCCTATTTTCTACTACACACTTTTCTATTAAATATGGAAAGGAAACCCTCTGGGGAAATATCTTTAAAAGATTTGTAGGATTAGGATAGCCCAAGGGTAGTTAGGATAGCCCAACCAAACTATTTGGTTGGCAAACTCAAGTAAAAACTCAAGTAAAATATTAAAATGTCAAAAGGTACTTCATGCCTGTGCAAAATGTTTTTCAAAACATTTGTTCATCCTGAAGTACCTTCTACACAGATTTAGCCCCCAAATTAGGACACTTACATCAGAAACATGGACCTAGAGCCCAAAGTAGCTTCAAGAGTAAAGCAGGTGATTTTTTAGAAGTTCTTTATATATTTTGAATATTAACCCTTTATTGGATATGTCAATTGCAAAAATCTCCTCTTATTCTGCAAGTTGCATTTTAGTTTTGTTGATTGTTTCCTTCACTGTGCAGAAGCTTTTTAATTTGATGTAGTCCCAATAGGTCCTTATTTTTGCTTATGTTTCCCTTGCCTCAGGAGATACATCTAGAAAGCAGTTGCTATGACTGATGTCAAAGAGGTTATTGCCTCTGTTCCCTTCTAGGATTTTTATGGTATCAGGTCTCACATTAAGACCTTTAATCCATTTTAAATGTATTTTTGTGTATGGTAAAATAAAGTGGTCCAGTTTCATTCTTTTGCACACTGCTGTCCAGTTTTTCCAACAACGTTTGTTGAAAAGACTTTCCTTTTCCCATTGGATATTCTTTCCTACTTTGTCAAAGATGAATTGATCATATAGTTGTGGGTGTATTTCTGGGTTTTCTATTCTGTTCTATTGATCTATGTGTCTATTTTTGCACCTCTACCATATCTTGGCAAAAAAAAAAATGGAAAGAAAGGAAAACTTGTGACTGTTGGTGGGAATGCAAACTGGTGTAGCCACTCTGGAACATAGTATGGAGGTTCCTCAAAAAAGTTAAAAATAGAGCTACCCTACGATCCAGCAATCACACTACTAGGTATTTACCCAAAGAATGCAAAAACACGAATCCAAAGGTATATATGCACCCCTTATGTTTACAACAGCATTATTTACAATAACCAAGACATGGAAGCAATCCAAGTGTCCATTGATTTTTGAGTGGATAAAGATGAGATAGATAGATAGATAGATAGATAGATAGATAGATAGATAGATAGATTCTATATAAATACTATTTGGCCATAAAAAAGAATGAAATCTTGGCATTTGCAATGACATAGATGAGCTAGAGAGTACAATGCTAAGCAAAATAAGTCTATCAGAGAAAGACAAACACCATATTATTTCATTCGTGTAGAATTTAAGAAACAAACAAAGGGGAAAAGAGAGAGAGAAACCAAGAAACAGATTCTCCATTATAAAGAACATACTGAAATTACCAGAGATTACTGGATTGTGACTTTATAATAATGACTTTCTTTCATATTTCAGAAGAGACTATTATTTTTATATATTACTTATGCATGACGGGAAAACAAACTTGAATGTGTCAAATAAAAACTATCTTCTACCTTGTGTCAGGGAATATACTGACTCTAGATGAGTCTCTGCCAGTCAAGAAATGAAACGTGATGTTAAGAGGAGGCCAAAATTTGGAGAACCCAGAGTTCTCATTCAGTATGATATAAGAATGATTTCCCCTACTGAACTGAATATTTCAAAAATTGGCTCAAACCTTATTTAGAAATAGACCCTGTGGCACTGATATGTAAAGTGGAGTTGCAGCCAGGACTGAGGCATTTTGTGACAGGTTGAAAACCTGAAAGCATTCCCTGCATTCCATCATGTCAACCAAGGGGTACCAGCTTTGCCTTCCACCATGTGCCTGCCAAGTATGGAACAGGTACCCACATTAGCACCCAAAACCAGTTTCTGGGGACTCTAATATGTCAATGACACCCCCTCATGTCAATCAGGACAAAGAGCCTTTGGTCCCTTCTCACTTGGAACTGACCAGGTTGACCCATGCTGATCTGAGAGAGTCTTGATCTCCCACATTACTCAATTTAAGTATGAAGAGCCTCCATGGGCTTTCCTGGAAAGACATTTTCTTCTTGTATACACCAGAGAGGTAAAGGTACCATGACCACCCAAAGAGAAGAGAAAATGAAACAACCTCTCACATCCTGAGATTGTCTGGCAACCAAAATGTACTTTTTAACTTTAGATGTAGAATAGAAATCAAAGCAAAATTTCATTCCAGAGAAGATTACCCATTTCTTCAACTGACTTATTTAGATTGGCCAATTAAAGCAGGTCCTACAGCTAGAGGACGGGGAAGATCACTTGCAGCTTGCACCAAAATGTGCATTTCCTTTCATGGACATTTTTAAGAAATACATTCGACCACACAAATAACAGGAGATAATACAGGATCAGTGCTCCATGTTTAATGAAGGGAAGGAGAAAGGCTACCAACATCTAAAATGCAAGAACATCAGGAAGAAGGGCAGATTTCCTTTCTTTGTTCAGACCATTTTTCACAAGTCAAATCCCAGATAAAGCCTCCCGGAACAAGGTACTAATGGGTGAGCAGAGGGCCTGGTAGCCTATGTGGCTGTCAGTTCATTTATTCCAGGAGTTGGGCTCCAAACACAAGCTTATTTTAAAAGCAAAACAAAAGTAGGAATTTTAAGCAAATTAAATATCAACTCACTTGAGAAAAAAAATTTATGTTGCCATTTTTTTCACTGTATAATAAAAAAATCGAGTCCGTTCCTATTTAATCTGGTAGACATCGTTCAAAAAAAGTTTGAGTTTGATTTGTGTGTGCGCATGCGTGTGTATGTGTGTATTTTAAATCAACATTTGGGTTTAGCAAATTAGTGCAAGTTTGCCTGTTTTCTGTTGTATGGATCAGTTCCAGATCTGTTTTTAAACACCAAGCTACTGAAGGATTATTTTTAGAATTCATCTTCTTTCTTAATCCCCTAATCCATTTGGGGGAAATGTCCAGATTTTCAATGCAACATATGAGAAAACCTCAATGAAGCAGCAAGAAAAAAATACAAAACAATAGACAAATAACCATGGGATATATTGTTCAGCTTTTGTTGAGCTTGAAATGTGCCAAGTTGGAAATAGAGGAGAGAGGTTTGTGATATTCCACTGGAACATATTGTCACTGTTATAACCAGCCCACGTTCACCAGAGCTGCCAATTATTCCCCAGCCACCATTTTTTTCCTTTAGATTGATCTCCTGCTTGAGGCTGTTTCACACCCATGACTCTGAAGCTTCCCTAGTGGCATGTTGGCTAATTAAGAGCAAAATCCATCTCTTGATGAAATAATGCTGCCACTGAAAAAAGAATTCACTTTTTTTTTTTTTTTAATTCTTAATCAGGCTGGAAGGAGCAGTATTCTAACACTTGTATTAAGCATAGGAAAAAGGTCTATAGCTAGCAATTAGCAATGATGAAAAGGACAGCGATTTAAAGCATGTTGCAGTGACATTTTTATCAAATTAAATGAGTTTGCTAGGCCCACCAGCTGCATATGCTTATTGTCATTTACTGTTTGGACAGCAACACATCAGCCACTGAGTATCACGGGGTGCTGAATTTAATAAGTCATTTTGACACTGGTGTGAAACGAGCAGATCAGCATTCTGAGGAATGTGTTCACACTCTGAACAGACAGGCAGACATTCTAAGCTTGCGAGGTGACACCAATCAACAGGAAGAAATGATGAAAGCCAGGCTAGGAAGCAGGCAGGAGTGGTGACTAGAGCAGCAGCCACAGAGACACGCCACCGTGAGCAAAGGAAAAGACACATACGCACACATACACACACCAAACCTACTATTTCTTGGTTTCGCTAGACAGACCAACTACAGAAGCAAAGGCTTTTCAAAACCATGGAAGTGTACCCATTCTAGTCACCGTAAATTTTCATTTATAATTTAAAAACCGACACAGTTCCTCTGGAGCAACCACTAGAAGCAGCTGACAAATCTTCAGATTTTCTTTTGGCCCCCTCGTGTTTGAAATCCGGCATCCTGTTCGAAAGAAAGAAACAGACAAACAAAAATTCTCCTGAATGCTAGGAAAGGAATATTTTGGTTTACTCTTTTCACCTTATATGTTTGCTCTAAACTGATTACCACGCTAGGACAGGAGGAGGTAGTGTTCCTTGGTTTTGATTTACGGCGAGGTGAGGGTATACATTGCTTTTGAAACTTCCTTGGAATACGAGATGTGGAATGACATTCTGATAATCCCAGCAAGCTATTTATGTTGAGGGAGAGACCTGATACCAATATCTTAACTGTGTACCTGGCATCAGAGTGAAAACACACCAGAAAGTCGAATGCCAACCACCTCTTAAAACATGCAGGTGTGATTACAGCATAACAAAGGTGACTAGTTAATTAGTTCATGGCTTCAGAAGTTTCTAATGCCATCTAGTGGAAATGGTAAATTTGATCACTTGCACATCAAAGGGGAGCCTAAAATCCCAGATAATATGTCATTATGCCGCCACATATTCAGAAAAATTCAATGCCAGAGTCCAATCTCATATATATCTCAAAAAAATTAGCTACGGTGCCTTCATAAGATTAGAATGCACGTCAGAAAATAAGACTTGCCTGGAATATCCTTGGATGCCTGCCCACTGCAAGTGAAATAATTATTAGCACCACCCCACACCACTGCCATGCCTATACAATCATTTTCCTCATCATTGTTCTCTTATCTTCTAAACTCTAGAATCTAAAGATGGACGATTTGATAGATGTTTTTCATTATTCTGCAAATATAGTGGTTCAGTAAAATCTGAAATACCTTTTGAAGTGAATGTTTCACTGATTTTAATCTAAAAAACAGTACAAGAGGAACTAAATATATTTTGCTAGTTTAATCTCAGAAGCTGTTCGATTTTCAGTGAACTCCACATAGATTTTCCTCCAGTGAAATTCTATGGTAAAATTCTGAGTAAGAAGAATAGCCTTGGGGATTTTGTGCTTCCTTTCAAGATGGTCACCAGTCAGCTTTAGCCATGGGGCTATGACTCAGGAATCTAAAAGTGCTTCACATAATTGCAAAAACAAAAATAGGCCATATTTTATTTGCATGCAAAGATGAGTAGGTAAATAGTCTGCATATGTCACTTTCTTCTGTATCACCCTCAAAGAGAGTCCTCTCCAGGAGCGGGGTGGTAAGAGAAATCACTGGAACCCTGAATTCTCACGCAAATTAATGTGAAACTCAAAGCTACTCACCTCACTTTTCACTGTTTCCTCATTCATCAGATAAGGAAGTTGAACTCAACTCAAAAGCCCGTTTTTCTCTAAAACTATGGTTTGAAATTTCAAGACCAAAACTCAAGTCTATTTCATTGTAATACTTCTTTTTAAAAGTATTAATTTCATCATAGCTATTTTACTTTAATTACTTTTGTTAACAGTATTCCCTTAGCGTGAGTCTTGCAGCGACTTTCAGTGTTTGAACCATCATCAATTTTGAAAGCAATTTATTTGTTGTGTGTTAACTACACCTGAATTTTTTTTAAAGCAATTTATTTGTAAGAGAAGAGGACTGAGGTGTGATGATAGGATGGGGGCCCTGGGTGGTGGAAGTATTTACCAGAGGCAAGACAAAGGAAGTAGAAGCTTACTGAATACACTGCAAGGACACAGCTGGCAGGACGGCCAAGGAGAGAGGCGGTGGTGAGGGGTTATAGTTAATTATTATAATTATTAGCACCACCCATAATAGTTATTATAGGGCAGAGTGAGGGGTCACATGGGGATATACAGAATTTCCCCTTTTTGGTAATTTTAGGAACTGTGCTTGGTTTTAAGTAGCCTATTGGTCAGTTAGGACCTACAGCCATTTTGAGGTGGGTCACTCAATAGGTCAATTTGCATCCAGCTTGGTGGTCACTGTGGTCCCTTTTGCCTTGCTCAAGTTTCCATTTTCCAAGCCTATTGCCTAAAAGCAGCCTCTACAAGGACTATAGTTTAAATAAACACTACTTTGAAGAATTAAAAATGGAAAGTATATTTTTTCTACATACATTCATCTTAGCATTCTTAGGCTAAATATTTTTTATTTTAGCATATTTATAAAAAAATTTTTCAGTAGGAAAAAATAAATAGCCATTTCACATGTAAAAACTGTTTTTAAAAATAAAGAAAGAGAAGAAAGAAAAAAAACCATCTGTAGTTCTAACTGCCAAAGACAGCAGACTGTCCATTCAACACCGTGGTATACTTTTCTCAGTCTTTTCCTCCTATATATCATTTACCTAATTTGTATTATGTGATATATATAAAACATATATATGTTGATTTTCATAATAGCTATTTTTCTGACATAAAAATGTAATTTATTATTGTAGAAAATTGTTTAAATATAGAAATACATAAAATTAAAATCATGCAGAATTTCACCACCACCATACAGAATTTCATTTACTATTTCTTTAAAGTTTTTTTCTATGCATAATTTAACAGTTAAGAGTATATTACATATTCTGATTTTAAGTACAATTAACCCAAGAAGAGTCACTCACAAGTCCTAGTTGGAAGATGTTACAAAGAGGGTCTTAATCATAGATAATATCTGCCACTGGTAGTTTACTCATTTTTCATAATTACAAAAAAAAAAAAAAAAAAACCTGTACACTCAGGTCATTCAAAATGAGTTCTAAGAGCAGAGATTGTTACTCAAGTTCTTTGTCAATGCAATGCTGTTATATTGCTGAAGAAAAAATCAGTTTCAGTGGAGGGAAGGAAAGTGTACTTTCTGGGTCTAGTAATTCTGCAAACATAATGTCATTTAAATATTGCGGTCCTTGTTTTGGACTAGAAAAGAAGTAGTTTTTGTTGTTTTAGAGAGAGAGAGAGAGAGAGAGAGAGAGCAATGGGGCAGGGACAGAGGGGGCGAGAGGGAGAGAGAAAATCTTAAGCAGGCTCCACATCCAGCACAGAGCCCGATGCCAGGCTTGATTTCAGGACCCTGAGATAACTTGGCAAATTGCAAAAACTTGAATATTATCTTCACAAACTAAGACAATTCTTGGGTCGCAACATTCTCTCCTCCTAACCTTCAAAACTGTGCATTGCCATTGTCTTCCGGCCTGTAGTTCTGCAGAGAAAAATCTAAGACCAGCCAGGTTTCTACTCCTGGGTAGATCATTTTGAACCTGGGTGCTTAAGTATCTTTTTCTATAGCCTTATAATTCAAAAGACACAGGAAGAGTCTAGGAGTAGACTTCTTTTGTGAATCTTATCAGGACCACCTGAACACCTGAATCCTTTCAAACTTTTTTCAAGTCTTCCTCTGCCCCAGGAAACTTCCTATTATTCCCTTGATTATCATTGATTATCACTTGTTTGGATAACTGATTATCACCAGTTTGGAGAGTGCCCCCCCCCCCCCCCCCCCCCCCCCCGCCTCAAGAACACCATCACTTTTGCTGATCTCTTTTTTTCTGGCTCCTTTATCCTTTCCCTCATCATTTTTTCTCCCTTTTTCTCTACATTCAGAGAAAAGTTTCGTTTTCCACAATATGTACTCTGCACTACAAAACTCCATTACAGGTTTAAACCTGCAATTCATGTCTTAACTCTCTTACAATCCATTATTTCACTCATTTTTTTTTTCATCCCATGCTGCTGCATTTTCACCTCAACCCACCTACTTCTTTTAGGTAATAATAATAATGTAAATACCTTCAACTTAAAAGATCTTATTTTCCAAAGTTTTTCCTTTATTGAAAAAAAGTTTGTATGTAGAAAGATACAAATAATAGTAAATATCCATGATTTTTAATACATATGTAACACATATTAATAGTTTATCGTATTTGCTTCAAATCTTTTTTCCACAAATATCAGATGAGGTTTGAACATCTACGGCTAGATGTGATAATTATTTTGAACTGATTATTTATCCTTTGGTATTTTCATACTTTTACTTCTCTTATGTGTACCTATATGTGACCCACAATGGGCTGCAGTTATTACGTCTATGCTGCATCATACTAAAAACAGCACCCTCTTACAACTTTTCCCCCTACCTATTATGTTCTAGGGAGAGGTCACGTGGAGGGGTTCCAGCTCACAGCCAGAATCCACCACCTGAGCCTGAAACCCGTGCTTTGCATATAAACTTTTAATCTACTTAAAACAAGGCTAAACTATTGTTGTCTTAGGTTTAGGGCAGTGAGAGGGAAGTAAACCACAACCCCAGGCACACTGATTCTCACAATGGACTTTATAACCGCCCGCTTCTCAGTGGCTCGGAGCCGAGGTAATGGACCGTAAGGTTCCTACAGATAAATTCTCTGACCAGCAGGTCACAAGATACTTGCTCAAGCTGTTTTCCAGGAAGCAAGACGCCCACCTCCCGGGACAGAGCTTGATGAGCTACGCGCCTGTGTGAACCAATAGTTAGCTAGACTTTACTCAACCCATTCAGGCCTCCAGTCACATCCGTCCAAACTCTCCTTAAAATCTCATGAACCCCTCCCACTTCTAGGGGGGATTTTTTTGTTTGTTTTTTGGAGTTTTTTTGTCCTGGAAGGCAGATTGGAGCTCTTTTGGCTGCCTTGCAAATTAAACTTCTTTCTTTGCTGGAAGCTCAGCCTCAGTGTTCTGTTTTTCAGTGCACGGGGTATACACGGGGTATACAGGGGCCTTCCTGAGGTTACCAGCCTTCACAGGATCCCACCCCTAGTCTCTGAGCCACTCCAGCCAGTGCCAAATAGAGCAGAAATGAGCTGTCACACTGAACCCTGCCCAAATTGTAGATTTGTGAGCAAACTAAATGGTGCCAGCACTTTACGAAGTTTTGTGGTAATCTGTTATGCAGCCATAGTAATTTGAATAGCTTCCTCCTGTTCCCTGTTCTGGTCCCTCCACTTCCTTACCTGTTCTCCTAGGAGCACGGCCTTAATAAATTGTTTGCATATGAATCCAAGAGGCCAAAGCAGAGTTACGGGTAATCCACACCAAAGGTGAAATGTACAACTTGCCTTAAGATCTGCTCTTTAAACGTCAATGAGATGCTATTTCTGTGGAACCAGCCACTGGGCCAAAGAAGCAATTGAGCTAAAACTAAAAGGTAGAGAGAAGGAAGAAATCTGCTCTCTGAATTCTTTTCTGAGTAGCCGTATTTATGGGGGAGCTGGAGTATCAAGAAGCATCTGGATTCAGTGACACTACGAAGAGAAGTATTTTGTAGTGTGGAAAATCCTATCTCGTAAAGGCAGTGGTCTGAAGTTTCACCTTAAAGAATGCCCAGGAAACATTCTCCCTCCTAGGTGGGGAAAAAAAGTGGAGCAAGTGCCATGTCTTGGCTCTCTAAAGAAATGGCCAGAGTCCCTGTGAACAGGTGCCTTGCTAAACAGCTGGATAGCAAGAGCTGGGAGGAGACTGAACATCAGTCCTGAGCCTCTAGCCAGCAAGTTATACATTCACAAAACATAGAACCTTTCATAGGTAGTCTGTGGGGCAATAGAACTCTATCATCTGATGAGAGGGCTGTTCCTGATAAGGTCTTAAATTTCTCAGAAGTTTGGCCTCATAGGCGCTACCTGCTGCTCCCACTTCAAAGTAACTGATCCAGCCCACCTAACTATACTCCTCTTTACCCCTGGTGCTTGATTCTCGCCCAGGAGCCTCAATACAGTCACAAAGAACTGATGTGCTTTATGACAGGGACTTCACTTACTGGGTCTTTTGAATGGATGCCTCCTTCTCAAGCCTATTGGCATGGTTCATCTTCTCAAGGGATTTCAAACTTGGCTACTCCCAATTTCCGACTTCTTTCCAAAGTCATCACTATCAAAAACTACAAGTTCACAGCCACATCCTATAGCAATAGCCACATAGTTATGGGCTTTTCTTGGCTACCACATAGATAAGCATACTTCAGAGCACTATAAAATGAGCCCTAAAGAATATTCCAGGATGGGATGGATTTATTCTCCATCGTGGATCTTAATCATCCTTACAAGACTTCCCCTATTCCTACCATGGTGAGAAATTTGTCTTTTCCTGGCCTTAAGTTACCCAAAGGAACTGAAAACCAAAACTAACCTAGGAAATGCTGGAGGTCTTCATGGAGGACTGATCTATTTCTCTCCTGAACTCAATCTGGCCACCATCTCATGCCTGGGAAGAGAGTCTTATACTGACAGTCTGCTAAGAGACTGAGAAATACCTGGTGTACTGCCAATGACAGTGTAACAGGACCTGTGGAAAACAAGATCTTGGGTCATCACCAGGATTGCCAAGTCCTGTAAATTAAGTAAGGCTATCTCGTCCTTGCCTTCGGTGGCCAAGAGAAAGAAGAAAATGTACCATGTGCAGTTGTGAGGTGCTCTGAGGAAGAAGGCTTCATGGAAGGTCACTCCCACGAGAGCAACCACCTCACGCTGCCCAGCCCCATAAACTTTAAATTCTAGCAAACTTAAAGATGTCTTTGGAGCTTTGACATTTGGTTTTATTTGTTTTAATCTTTTTTTTTTTTTTTTTTGCCAAAATATCCACATTTCAAAAAGCCTAAATTTAATTTAATCTGCAATAAACTGAATTACCATAGAACTTGGAGTTCATGGCAGAGTGCATACAGCCTAGGTTTCAAACACCAGCTGATTTCATTCCTTAAATACCGGTTTTGTGACCTTGGAGAAGTTAGGTAAACTCTCCAAGCTTCCGTTTACTCATTGTAAAAAAAAACAAAGTGTTATACTGGTTGTACCTTTCCACAGAGTAATTATGAGTATTTCATGAAACACTGCATGTGAAATACTTACCTGACACCCAGTGTAGACTCAACTAATATTTAGCTATGTGGAGAGAAATCCTAACAAATTTCATTTTATCCATTCACTCTTTGTGTGGAATATTCAGGATCAAGAGTGGTCTCTAAAATGTTAGGGCAGTCTTACAGCATGTGACAGACATTTCAAAGGCACGAATGTATTAGACACACACACACACACACACACACAAAATGGAATAATAACCTGGACGATCCCTTGCAAAGCATTCAGTGTAAAAAAGACCAGGCTTTCGGCCAATATGCATTTTATGTGAAATTGAAAATCCACCCCACAATATGTGCTATGTTATTCAGACCCAGAAGCTTCAGTTTGGAGACATTATGCAAAATGGAATAAACAGGGTGAGTTGTATTAATTGCGAGCTGTTTGGAACTCTTTCTACAAAGTTGCCCAAAGATACAGAGAGCTTTTTCCTTTTGTTATGGATAACTTCAAACACATGCAAAAGCAGACAAAAAAGAACAGCAAACCCCTATGTTCCCTTCACTCGGTTTTTACAACTATCCATTCACAATTTTACATGATTTAGACTTTTATTTGCTTCCTTCATCATATTATTTCAAAGCTCATCCTAAACATTATTTCATTTCACCCACAAATATTTCAGTATGTGCTCTAAAAGGACTCTTTCTTTTTTTTTATGTTATTTATTTTTTTTTTAATATTTTTTTTATTGGTGTTCAATTTACCAACATACAGAATAACCCCCAGTGCCCGTCACCCAATCACTCCCACCCCCGCCCTCCTCCCCTTCTACCACCCCTAGTTCATTTCCCAGAGTTAGCAGTCTTCACGTTATGTCTCCCTTTCTGATATTTCCCACACATTTCTTCTCCCTTCCCTTATATTCCCTTTCACTATTATTTATATTCCCCACATGAATGAGAACATATAATGTTTGTACAAGGACTCTTTCTTAAACGCAACTACAATACCACTATCATAACCTAAGATCTTTTTTTTTTTTTCAAGTACTCACTATGCCCAATGTGGGGCTTGAGCTAATGACCCTGAGATCAAGAGTCACATGCTCTACTGACCAGCCAGGCACCCCTGCCACATCTAAAATCTTTTTTTTTTCACATCTAAAATCTTAATAATAATTCTTTAATATCAAATATCCAACCAATGTTCACATTTCTAATTGTCTTGTAAATGTCATGCTTCTTTAACAGTATATTTAATAAAAATTCAAATAATGTCTATACATTTCAATTGATTGATTTGTCTCTCTCTCTTTCCTTTTTTTTTTTTTTTCTAAGTAGGCTCCATACCCAGCATGGAACCCAATGCAGGGCTTGAAATCATGGCCCTGAGATCAAGACCTGAGCCAAGATCAGGAGTCAAAAGCTTAACTGATTGAGACACCCCCGATTTGTCTCTTGACTCTTTTTTCAACCTTAGGTTCCCTCTCAATCTTTTCCCTTGAAATTTATTTGTTAAAGGAACCAAATTGTTTATTTTGTAAGTTTTCCAAAGTCTTGATTTTGCTCAAAAGCTTGCAATGCTATATTTAAATTTTCAAACAATTACTCTCTAAGTGAGATGGGGAGCAGAAAAGCTGAAGAAAGTATTGATCTGCTGATGAGAGTATTTTTATATTTTTCATAAAAATTGCTGATGCAATCCACAACATCACTGGCATGTCACTTGCAGACTAGAGTGAGGACACCCAAGACTGTTGCACTCCCAGGTCTTTCCCTGTTTCTGGTAATGAAAACATTCCAGGCACCATCCTTCTGTGTACCTCATTATTACTCACAAAGTGATTCCTGAGAACCTGCTCCCTTCTGTCTGCCCTGACAAGCATGGGTCTGCACAACAGGAACTCAGGGATGAAGATGAGGGTGTAGAGGTGAAAGAAGAGCAATGGTGAGAAAATGAAAGGGTAAGGAAGTATTAGTTGGATGCAGCCAAAAGCAGGTGGATTAGGGATTATGGGCAAATAGGTTGGGCAGGCAGCAGATAACAAACAAATATGTTACAGTAAAGACGGAGAGAAAAGGCTATGGCCTGTGTCATGATCATTAGGCCTCATGCCTTCTGTTTGGGATGAGGCCACTCAGGCTGCCCTTAACACAAACTATGCTCCCCCAAGCCAGTAACATTTAGGCCTTCATTGGAAATGCAATACCACAAGACTTCTCCCTTTGCCAAACCTTTTTCTTTTCCTTCCCTTCATCTAAAGATAAGCCCCAGATCATCTCCCCAGTAGACACTGAACACTACTAACCTCCATCTCAGAGTTGGCCTCCTGGAGAACCCTACCTGCAATAGTATATGAGATTTTCATAAGTCAAGAAGGTATGTTTAAATTCTAGGGTAGCCTCTAAAAATGTAATAGAACAAAATTTAAAATTAAAAAACTAATAGAGGGGAGAAATGGAATGATAAAAATTAATTTATCTAAAATAAGGCAAGAAAAGAGACAAAAAGGAACATAGAAAACAAATAGTAAAATTTTAAAAGATGGAAATAAATTGGCCAGATGACTGCGAAACTTAGGAAAAGATACACTCAACCATTACTATTCCAGGAAATTCAAACAGAGGCAATATCATTATTCATCAGATTTGGACAAATGTAAAAAATGATACTGTTTAGTACTGGCAAAGATTCAAGGTTATGGGCCCTCTCAGATATTGTTAGTGGGGATGTGAATTTTTACCACCACTGGTAAAAAGTGATTGGATAATACATATTTAACCTAAAAATAAAATACACTTATCTTTTGTGGCGGAAACTGGTTAGCTGATCACAAAACCTGTGTCCTTTTCCTCCTTGGCACACTGAAACTGCATTTGCCAGACTGCTTTGCAGTCAGGTGACTGAGTCCTACTCAGGTATGACAATAGAGTCACTTGTTGAAGGTAGCAGAGCCTCCACAGCCTGGACCCCTGAATGACTCTGTGGAGCAGAGATTCCTTGGCACCTGGAACCAACCTGGACTTTTATTATATCTGAAATATCATATATTCAAGGATCTATTTATTACAGCAGTTAGGGGATCCCTGGGTGGCGCAGCGGTTTAGCGCCTGCCTTTGGCCCAGGGCGCGATCCTGGAGACCCGGGATCGAATCCCACGTCGGGCTCCCGGTGCATGGAGCCTGCTTCTCCCTCTGCCTATGTCTCTGCCTCTCTCTCTCTCTCTGTGACTATCATAAATAAATAAAAATTAAAAAAAAAAAAAGAAAACATTTATTACAGCAGTTAGTGTACTCTAAACTAAAATATCTAAATATCCCATGACCTACCAAAATCACTTCTAGGCATCTGTCTTTAGAGGTAAAAAGTAACAACAGTACAAAACAACTCTATATAAGAAAACATGTAACTGGAAAAAATCAGAAACAACCTGCATATCGATCAATAAGGGAAATTATAATGCATCCATACAAAGGAAAATTATGTGTTTTTTAAATGAGTTATCTGTGTCTACTGACCTGAAGAGACCACCATGATGTATAGTTAAGAAAAAAAATTAAGCTGATATAAATGCTTGATGCAACTTTGTTTTTATGGAGGAAGGAAAGCCATGACATACATATTTATATATATTCGGATAAGGATGGAGGTTAAGTGTGCAAAGATACAAATTAGGTTTCTAACATTAGCTATCTCAGAGGGTTAAGGATTAGTGAATACAACTTATGGGAAAGAATAAAAAGATTGTAGCAGAATGGAAGCATACCTGTGTGAAACTGAATAGAAATGCAGAATATAAAACTGAATCATAAAATATTGAACCAAATATGTAAAAACTGAATATGTATGTAGACAAGTATGAGAAGGTAATGTCAACTTAACATAAAATTCATTTATCTTAAATGTTAATATTTTAATATTCTTTTACAATAAAAGTATATTGAAAAATAAAAGGAACTGGCCTAGGTCTTACCTGGAGTGAGCTGTTGATGCTCACAGTTCACATTTTTAATGCTGAACCTGGATTTGAGGATATATACTGGTTAGGGTTCTGGGACTGTCTTATTGAGCCCAAAGGGCCACAATACTGTGAGGGGAGAGACTTCTTTGAAAAACAAAAACAAAAACAAAAACCTGATGTTCCCATTGTCAATCATCCCGGGTAAAGTTCAAACCTGGAATAAGAAATGAGGATTCAAGAGACAAGCCTTGACTAGAGTAGCTCCATCAACTTTAGCTGCATACAAATCACCTAGGACTCTTGCTAAAATAAAATTATGATTCAGTGGGTCTAGGGCATGGCCTGAGATTTCTGCATTTCTAATAACTTCCTGGGTGCTGCCACCACTGCTGGCCCTTGGACCACTTTATGTGGCATGGGAACTGGCACGAAGGGACTCTTTCCACTCTCTGTGTGGCAGCATGATGGCAAAACAGAAAGTTCATCTGCGAGACACCCCAAAGATGGGGTTTGAGCCAATGCCATGATCATAAACTACTGTGCACATGCCCTTCCCTTCCATGGTCCATGAACCTTCCATGAAATCTCATGGAAAGTTACATTTAATTCTCTGCTGTACTGGATTTATGAAAATTATGGGGGTAATTCCTAGAGGGAATGATCCCACTCTTGAGATGAAGTAGTCAAAAGTAGAGTCTGTGTCCCCTGAGGTCACTATGGTGGCAGCAGAGTGGCCATCAGCAGGAAGTAGCCCTGTGCAGGTGATCCCATGAAGAGTGGAAGCAGCTGAGACGGCATGGGATAAGGGAAGAAAAATTGTAGCCCTGTTTTTTCTGCACAGGGAGCAAGCAGTACTCTAGTATATCAGTCAAATAATCAAGGATTAAAGTAAAAATAGCTTAAGTAATAAAGGGGTTTATTTTCTCATGTAAAAAGTCTGGAAATCAAGCAGTTTCGGGGTTGGTTGATTTTCAATCTAATGATACCATCAAGGACCCAGGTTCTTTCCATCTTTCTACTCTGCTCTTCCAGGTATGTTGGCTTTTGTCCTCATACCTGTCCCTTCATGGTGACAGATAACTGGATGTTTTAAGCATCATAAACTCACAAAACATGTAAGACAGAATGTCCCTACCTTGTATCCTGTTTTTTAAAAAAAGATTTTTACTTATTTATTCATGAGAGACAGAGAGAGAAACAGAAACATAGGCAGAGGGAGAAGTAGGCTCCCTGTGGGGAGCCTGATGCAGGATTTGATCCCAGGTCCCTGGGATCATGACCTGAGCCAAAGGCAGATGCTCAACCACTGAGCCCTCCAGGCCCCTTGTATCCCTTTTTAATAGCAAAGAAAACTTTTCCAGAAGCACCCCCATCCCTTAGATTTCTCCTTGAAACTCACTAGCCAGAATTGTACTACCTGCCAACTTTCTAGAGCAACCGTGTGCATCTCCCTCGGAACACACCTCTACCTCCATAAAAGAAGCCAACAACCAAAGCAGTAACTGCATTCAGCTTAAATCCAGGTTGTATGAGTAATGCTCAGTCTTCTCCATCAGGCCCAGGATGTAGCTCTTAATGGTCATGTTATTCTATTACACACTCAAAATAAAAATGGAAGAAAAGAAAAAGATAACAGCAATAAAGAATCCCATTTGGAAATGGGAAGAATGGGAAATGTCCCAAAATTACTGGCCCATCACTATTGTCATAACCCACTGGGCAGGGATAGTAATGACTCCCTTCCTTAATCGTGAAGTCAGTTCCTTGGTTAGGCCAACTGGCAGCCTCTCATTCTCCTTTCTGCCAATCCCTTTGTCCCTGGTTTTGCCCTTTGGAAAGTTCTTCCTTATTCAGTATTCTCTTAACCACATCTGGAATGGGGCATCATCTTTCTGTGCCCTTGTGGCCTACTACCTGCCTGAGCTCATGCTCAGCACTCCATTTCAGAATTATCAACTACTAAGGATTAGTTTCATGGGAAGGTTTCAGTAGGCCAACTATACATGCTGGCTCCATGCTCCTCAGGGCCCAGGCTCCTTTGCCCTTGTTGCTCCATCTCCTCACCATGCTGCTTCCAGTTCTGGAACCAAGATGGCTCTTCCAGCCCAGACAGTTGTATCCCATCCGGCAGGAAAGGGAGGTGAAGAGAAAGACATACCCTCTCTCTACAAGGCATTTCCTAGAACTTGCCCACAGCACTTCTACTCAATACACCATTGATCAGAATACAGACCATGTTAAGCTGCAAAAGAAACTGAGAAACATAGTCTTTATTTTGGGAAGCCATGTTTGCACTAGTGAAAGAAGTGGAACAAATATTGGGGGACAATCAGTATTTTCTGTGAAAGTGGTGCTTCCCTTCACCTCCAGCTCAGAAGAGCATCAGGGAGACCAGTTAGAACTTGCCCGATGTCTGGTGAAGTCTGTGGGGCACCAGGGGCTGGTGCCAGAACACTGCGTGGACAAGCCTAAGGGTAAAGGGTGGCCACCCTTTCTGATCTGAAAGCAGAGAGGGGAGGGGATGGCTCCCATGGTGGAGAGAGTCAGCATGGTGCCATCCTACAGGGACTCTGTCTACAATGAGCTGCTGGGGAGACATTGGGACATCAGCAGGATCTCTCTTTGTGAATCAGATTGCTGGAAACCCGTGGGAACTGCAGAGGAGAGATTCCCAGACTTGGAAGGCAGTCTCCCAAGAATACACAAATGCTCGTGCCCACCCCCAAAATGAGACAGCTTTAAACCTCTGCCACAGCCAGAGACAGCCATGTCAAATAGCATCAACACCAGTCACATCAGACCCACCGCCCAGCCCTCCCCTCTTCACCCCCACCCCCCCACCCCCCCACCCGCACCTCAGCCACAGAGCAGTCAGCAACTTTGGTGAGAGAGTTGGCAGGGAGGAAAAGATGTGTAAGATGAGAAGTAGAAGCTTCCCACACCTTCCTCCCCGACTCAGGACTGGAGGCCAGGGGAGCAGAAGAGGAGAAGCTTTCATTTTAAATAAAATTTGAAGTTTTCATTATTTCTCTGGAACTGCACACTTCATTTCAGGGGTTCTCAATCCTGGCTGTTCACTGGGATCACCTGGAGAGTTTTCTAAATTCCTGATATCTGGGCCCCATTCCAGAGTTACTGATTTCATTGGTCAGGGGAGCGGCCTGGACATCGATATTTTTAAAGAGCTGCCCAGGAGATGCCGATGGGCAGCCCGGGGCTGAAAAACCACAGTGGTGATACTAAATTAAGAACATTCTGCAAACAAAAGATTTGTAGAGTGACCAGAAAAGTGAGACAACTTGCCCTAGATCTCACCCCAGGGATAGAGAACTAGCCCCACAGCCCAGGCACGGAATGAATGAACAATATGATATTTTATGATTGCACCCTCCAGGAGTCCTCACTTTCGATCTGATGCTTACATAAATCCTACCTCTTTCAAGGAGACTGGAAGTTTCTTCAGGGCAAGGGCCATGACAGGGATTCTTTCGGGTCTCCACACTGCCCTGCACTTGCTAGACTTATTAGAGAGAGCTGAACGTATATTTGTTGCCCTGTTGTTAACCTCTGACCTCCATGTTGGGAATAAGTGAATTGTCAGTTATGCACCGGGCAAACTAAGGTGACTCCAAGATTGCCTTGAACTCTTAGAGTCAATGAAGAAGATAGAAAGTGCAGGAGATACAGTCATTATGAAGTGGCTGGAAGTTCTGATTAAGCCATGACCAATTTGTATGGCCTACATGGGGACCTATACGAAAATTGCTCCACATTTGAGTTTTGTCTTACTGATGCGAGGGAAGGTATCATGTCCCTACCTCTCCTACCTAGACCCGGGCAGAGCAGCCTTGCTTCTCACACACCATCACCATGACCACCACCCTCATCACAGGGAGCCTGGACCCATGAATAAAGACACAGCACACTGACAAGAGGCAGGAAGAGAGCCAAGGACTTGCAAAACTCTCAGCTAAATCCAAGAGCAGCTTTAGTCTGTCAACACAAAGATGTCATGTCCCAAGTAGTCTACAGCACCAGGATCCCACAGGAATGGTTCTCAAAATGTTCCTTATTCCCCCAAGCCCACATTTATTGTACAGCTCCATCAAACAGGCAGGGGCTGATTGCCAGATGCATCATGCCTCCAGATTTGACACTTGAGAAATCGCACTTTCCTGTGAATGGTCCCGAAGCTTGATATCAAGAGAGCACCCTTTCCATAACCTAAAAAGGAAAAGCAAATGATTTTAAGTGCATCCTCGTATCAAAATTGGCCTTCTCCATCACCAGCTGCTGTCTTTTGTCTGATTCGAAGACATTTTTTAAGTAGGAATAAAATGTACTCTAACCAAGCTCTAGCCCAAGCTCAGAGACAAGTCCGCTTAAGCGGCATTTGGTGAAAAGAGCTTTCCAATTCCAACATATTTTTCTGGACTTTTCCCAGCAGAGGGAATCCCCCACACAAAAGGTAAGTTCAACCAAAGATGGGGTTCCTTGTTCAGACATGAAAAGCCCTGCCCCGTTGCTCCCAGAGTATGTCATCACCAGGAAGGTTGATCACCTTGTAGAGGGATCAATTAAAAAATTCAAAAAACAAAACAAAACAAAACAGATCCTCTAATGCTGGCAATGTTGCTTATAGTGTCCATATTTTACCCTTTCAAAGTACGCACTGGCTAGTTCCAATTGCACCAAGCCACAAGCCCCAGTGTTTGGTTTTAATCAGGTTTTAAACACTGGAGTGTTAGTTAGACAAGTGACGCAGTTGATGATGACGATAATGAGTGGCCCATTAAAGGTAATTTTTTTTTTAAGTTAATGAGCTCTCCCCAAAGAACGGCCATGTACTGTACTGAAAAATGTCCACAGGACGCACTGCACTTTCTCCCTATTTATTTAACTTTATGTGGATGCCATAAAACTTCTTTATTTGCTTTCAGTTAGCCCATAGGTTTTGACAAGATAAATTTTTATTTAGGTCTTTGCCCAGCTACAATCAGAAACTGGAGACTTGCGTTGCAGAGCCGGGCTGATAGATGGATTCATCAAAGCCCTCCCCACCCTGCTTTCCTTCCAGCAACCACAGGGATCAACAGACGGAGTTTTTTCTTAATTAAAGAAACTCAGCAACAAGGTGATTTATCGATGATGAATCTTGCAGGCCTTTTCATTGTGCGGTCACCGTTGGCCACTGTTTGAAATTTACCAACATAAATAAAGCCTCTCCATGACTAAACAAAGTTAAAGTAGCAATAAATTGAGCCTGCCATGTACTCTGGGCTAGATCCGAGGCCAACATAAATACCAGAATGCCTGACACGCTTGACACGATGACATCATACACTCCCAAACAGAACAGCCCAGCCCAAGCCAAAGCCTAAAACCTAATACAATTCCCCCAAATGAATCAAATTGCAGTGGTCTAGACTCTGCTGCGCTAAGTGTTCAACTTCTGGCTTCCTTGCCCTCCGCTGTCGAGTGATCACATTAAAAAATAATCTATACGCTGATCTAAATTTCGCTTTTTTCTGCATGATTAAATTTTGGCAGGAGTAAATCTCTGTTATTCTCACTCCCTGGGAATGTTTGGAAAGTTACGAAAAACTCAGAATTTATCAGCTTAAGGTCCAAGTGCTGTGGTAGTCCCATCCCGAGGCGTGTCCACAGTCACCCTCCGCAGGAGACCGCCCCACCGGCTGCAGGGGACACTGAGTGTTAATAAGGGGGTGAAATTCTGCTCACTTGAAAAAGGCTCAAGTCTGCGTCTCTCCGGAGAAACTTGCTTTGCCCAAATCGAGCAACAGGCTGCAGCGAAATGCCTTCAGAAAATGAGCACGGCAGCTACCTGGGGGCTCAACCGCCCCCCAGACCTGTCACTGCCAGGAGAGGAAAGGGGGAGGAGGAACCGTTCAGAACGTGCACGCAGGACATCAAATTAAAAATGGAGAAAGTCTAATAACTAATTGGTGAAACCATAAAAGCTGCCATAAAAGACATTTTCGTTAAACTACTTTACACAGGGCTGTATAATTTTATGTCACTTTTTATTTATGTTGCTGTAATGAAAGCGGTACTGGTTGCTGTGGAGCTTAGGAAGAAAGGAATTGAACTATTTTTAAAGGGGGGAAGGGAAGTCCAGCTATAGGCCTTCAAACAAGACTCACTGGGAAACAGAGAGAGGTTGGGGAGAGAGACCATTTACCCCTAGAAGCCTCGGGGCAAGAATGTTTACCACGAGCATCATTCTTCCACCACTCTCCTCTGTACCCCAAGGCCACAACCGCTTAACATTTATAAAGTTGGTTCCATGGTGTTTTCACAAACTAGGGTATGAATTAGATAAACCCGTGCCACTTAGATGACTTTGGGGAAACTGGGTTTTTATCGTGTGAAATATGTAAAGGAGAAGGATTCGAGCTTCTGGAGGGACACAAATAAAAATGAGCCCCATTTTAACAAGGTATCGACGAATCTCCCAGGCTCCATAGGACACTACTATAAGCCCAGATCCAAGAATTCCAGAAAGGCACTGCTTATTATTGCCCAGAGGATCAGACAAGCTCTTTCCCTCTCTTGATTTGTATGTGACAACTCAGTGGGGAAAAGAGGAATAAGTTTGCAACTTAGAAAACCTTGGGTAAATTATAAGCAAGAGAAACTTAAAATTGTATACGCTCATGTGGAGGCCACGGGCGAGGGGCTCTCTGGGCGCTGATGATGCCTTGCTTCTTCTCCATCTGGGGGCCAGTTGCCAGGGTAGCTCCGTTTATGAAAATCCACTGTGCTCCTAGGTTGTGGGTTGTCTTCTCTGTGTATATTATAATCCAATAAAACATCTGAAAAACAGCATGTTCAAATGAATCTCTTAGAAAAGCTGCAGAGAGGTGGGTACCGCGCATACAAAGACGCAGAAGTGTGGTGCCGTTTCCCCAGGGAAAATGTAGGTCGCCCCTTAAGATGCGGGCCCTCTGAACTCTGGCTAATTTTCAAAGTGAGATGAGGTTGTTTTTAGAAACAATTTGCCTTCTATTAACAATGAAATCCAATTCGGCTGCGAATATTGGAAAGTGAAACACATATACAACTTAGAGAGACTGCTGAAGTATCAAACAGATAGGGCATTATTTGGGTAGACTCGACAGTCAAGGCCACTTTACACCATTACGGACCAGACTAAACAAACCTGACCCACGGGGTGACCCTCCAAGGATCCCAAAAGATTGGAAACTCGGAAAAGACAGCCCTGACCAGACTTTACAGCCTGGTAATGGCATGCAAACGACACTCTGTCTCTGTCACGCAGCCAAAGGTTGGTGTTGTATATGAGAGCAATTTCCTCAAGAATTCAGAGGAAAATGTGATACTTTGCCTTTTCTGCATGGGGTTCACAACAGCAAGTGTATTTACTAGTCGGGGACACCCAAACCTCCTGATAAATGCCCCCATCGAATCCGCCTGCCCCAGGCAACAAGTTTCCTGGCTCCTGCCTAATCAGTTGGCAGAGGCAGGCATGTCAGATGCAAGAGGAGGGGAGAACCCGCTCACCCAGAACGGCAACGGCCTCATTTGCAGGAGGTTTTAAAAGCCGAGATTGGGTCTAGGAAAACATCATCAACATTCGGAGTCACTCTTCACTGGAAAGCAGGTTTTCGCTCACACCCTCACTGTCCTCAGCACGTGCAACTCTCGCCCGGTTACGCCAGGGCCGAGGTCCGGCCTGCGCTTGTAATTCAATCGCGCTCACCTGGAAAACGCTGGCAGCGGGCGGCCCTGGGCCTGGCGTCTTCAGGGGCCTGTTTCCACACGTTCTCACGACGTGACTATACACCCCGCAAGGGATGATTCAGGCCTATCTTGTGGGGAATTAGTTACTCCAAACAGTCCTCCACAAGAAGTTGGCTGGCAAAGAGGAGTGTTGGGGTGGGGGGGATGGACGGGGTGGGGGCGCGGGGAAACACGGGGTACAGGAGCTATGACTCTGTGCTCTGATGAGAACATAAACTTCTGAGATGACTTCGAATTTGAAAATCACCATGATTCATCTGGAACCTTTTACTTTCCTTACTTTTTTTCTCTCACAAACCGGGTGGGGGTCCTGACTTCCTACTCGATGCCTGTGGCTGCCTCCCAGAGGCCCCTGAGACCCAGAGGAAGGGATCTGTGTCTCTGTCTCCAGACGCGCAGAACCTCTTTTCTCTGGCCCTCCACACACCAAGCTCTCTCAGGACTGCCAATAAGGTATCCAGGCCCACGGGCCTCTGTGAGAACAAACTGTATCTGTGGAGCCTAAGGAAAAGACATAACCCCACGCGGGGGACTTAGAGGCTGCCCGTGACCTCTTTCACATATCCTCTTTACCTCTATTTAGAAACCAGAATTTAGGGCTGATTTGTCATCTTTTTGAGACGCTCCCTGGCCCCACATAAGTTCAAACAAGATGCACGTTTCGGCCCTTACTAGTGCACACTCCTGTCAAACGGTTCAAGGGACCCTTATTTTCAGGGGGCTCATAAGCTTTGTGTCGGACAGAGGTGGCAAATGTGTAACATTTGTGTGTTTGGAAGCACATGCAACTTGATTTTTTCTTTTTCTTCATTAAAACAAGGATCCTGTTTCCGACAGATGAAAAGAAACATAATGTGACTTCCATGTGAAGTGTACCCAGAACGTGGGGATAAAGAGAAAGCAGCCAGAAGCATCTCCACAGAAGGAGCAGTATCCTTCCTGCCCTGGAAGCGGGGAGGGCACCAGCTCTGTTTCGGCCCAGGCATTACACAAACTGTCTCGGCCTCAAGATGAACAAGGCCTTCCCCCGGGAGAAGCCACGGGGGACCTGGGAGATTCACTTACCTCCCAGAAGAGAAAGGAAGTGCCTTTTCTTCTTCAGCAGCACTAACATGCCTGAGCAAAGACCTGCTCCCGCCTCTGTGTATGTCCCACCAGAAACCAGAAGCGAGGTGGAAAGGCCCAAGAGCCAGCCGGCCCAGCAGCCCCACGTCCCTCAGCAGCCACCGCCCCCTTTCATCTCTGTGACAGTCCCTTCCCAAACGACCCCTGGCCCCACGTAAGTTTAAAAGAGGCGAGGTGTTGCTTTCAGCCTGTACCCACAGCACATTCTTGCCCTTTATTCAAGGGGCCTTTATTTCACCACTCCCCTTGCCCCACAATCCCCTCCAGGGGGAATTCAGTTACGAATATTGCATGAAATGAGGACCACAGGCCCGGCCTCTACAAGCTGCTAATTGAAAACCGTGTCAGAAGTGGGAGGAAGAGGCAGAGGGAGAAAAACAACAACCCTCGACAGAACCCCTCATATTGTGCACAGCAACGCGCCCTTCTAGAAGGGTGGGCCTTTCTCCATCTCAGGCTTACAAGAGTCTTTCCCAGCAATGGGACTTGAGGATTGAGGCTCTGGGAGACAGTGGCTGACAAATCAGAAAGGGCCACAGGGATGCAGCTAATGGGCCTCCAGACCCCCGCCCGACTCTGAGGCCCACTTGCTCTATGAGCCCCGGGTGCCCACGGCTCTGGACACAGGCTGCCTGAGTCAAGGCTCGGCCCTTCCACTCTCAGCTGCAAGATCCCAGGCGAGTGACTCGACTTCTCTGGGCCTTAGTTTCCTGCTCTGTAAAATGGGAATAAGAACTGCATCTACTTCATAGGGTCACTGTGAGGATTAAAAGCGATAATGCATGTAAGCATTTCACACGATGCCTGATGCAGTAAGTGATTAACTGGTTAATGTTTTGATCTTGTTTAGAACAGCGAGAGTGCTCCCCTGGCCAGACTG
Source organism: Canis aureus (assembly GCF_053574225.1). Classification (NCBI taxonomy): domain Eukaryota; kingdom Metazoa; phylum Chordata; class Mammalia; order Carnivora; family Canidae; genus Canis; species Canis aureus. The sequence continues at coordinate 67,991,238 of NC_135621.1, read as the reverse complement.
CAGAATGACCAGAACTAGGGGAGGGAGAGAGAGCGGAGACTTCTGTTCTATCCCATTTCATAAGTAGACATGGTACCAGTTCTATGGAAGCTTCCAAATGGGAAAGGGAACAGGAACGTGTGCGTGTGAGAAGATGGGGCAAAGAAGGTGCTAAGATTTCGGTGGAGGCAGAGCACAAGGGTAACAGGGACGAAAAACAAAGCTATTATTCTTCAGTAGTCGTTTACATAGCAAGCATGTTCTCGGTGCTTTCGTGGACGTTCAAACAAAGCTCTAAGGTAATTGTGATCATCCCCATTTTCCACGAAGAATCTGAGGCTCAAAACAGTTAAATAAGCTCCCCAAACCAGCTCCTCACTATGGCACTGAGAGCTCTTTCTGACTCTCTAAACCCCGACTCCTGCTGTGCACTCTTACTGGGGGTTCCTTCCTGCTTTTGGGCAGGAGCAAGAAATCCTTGGGTGACGGTCTTAGGCCACCTTCTTTGTTCACAACAGCAGTCTCCAGTCCATATTTCCTTGTCAAAGATAGGTGGAAATGTGACCGAAGCAATAAATAGAAAGCTTCAAATGCTTCCCTAAAAAGAGCTTTGGCTGAGGCGTTAGCACCCAGATTAAGAATATAAAAAGCAAGTAAATGAAAATACGGTGATTACAATGGTGGTGACTCTATCAGCGGACCTCCAAAATCACTAGCAATTATGTGATACGAAAACGCCTCCATTATGAAAACTGCGATGATTTTGTGTCTACTGATGAGGATAATGACTAATATATTCTGTCAACAGACATGACAGCTGTCTGTACATATTTGGAGGCATATATTTTTAGATGCTGTTACTGTACCTCTAGCTATTTTAACTACTAAATTTTGTTGACACGATGCAATCCAGCAACAAGGAGGCTTACGGGAAAAGGTTAAAATTCCTATTTCCAGCTGTTTCTCTTCCTTACGTCATTTTTGTCTCATTATTCACTAGGGTCCATAAATCTGCCACTCAGATCCTGGGCTAAGTGATGTGCTACAAGGAAATTGCTAATGTCACTAGGAAACAAAATAAAATTGAACACTGGGTTCACAGAATTCAGCATCCAGAGTGTTGTCATTCTAGCATGCTCTCTCCCACAGTGACCAGAAGAGCTTCTGTCTCATGAGGGACACGCGCTTTACTTCCTCTGTCCCAGCTCCCCATTTTCCATATTGGGGGGTGGGAAAGGAAAGGAGGTGGAAAGTTTTGCAAGATGGGCTCTAATTTTAAGACAAAAGCCATCCCATTAAATCTTAACAGATGTTTCTCAAGTTTAGAAGATTAAGAAAGATTTCAGCATCAAAAATCAAAGAAAATACTCCATGACCTTAAAAAAGGATAAAACACAAAGCTCTAACAAACCCAAAGTCCACTTTGACAGCTGTCTCTGATGGAATTGACGAGGTGCTATTGATGTTTGGATTAAACCATGCCTCTGTGATCAAGTACTCAAACATGGGATAAAAGACGAATATATTCTTTAATCCTACCCACTAATTTTGTCTGGGCCCTGAAAAGCAATGGGTACTGAACAAATGTTGAAAGTGGCTTCTCTTCTGTTTATTGACAAAGCTATTTTTATTTCATTAATTTGCCACGTATCTTATCAGCGTTTAAACCAACACAAGGAAATCCATACAAGGTACTGAACTCTCCACAAACAGATCACTGCAGCTTCCAAGTCCACTAAAGGTAAAATCAATAGACGATGATTCTAGAAAGTGAGGAAGATGTTACAGGAAAACGTAATAGAAAAATTGAGTTCCGATTTATTTTTTCTTTTTTTTTTTTTTTTCTTTCTTTGCTAAACTGTAAAATCACATTGGGAATTCCAATTTTCAGCCTGGCGAGTTTTGAAAGAAAAGAAGAAAAACTTTCTTTTCTTAAAAAAGGGAAGGGTGAAGAGGCAATTAAGTCATTAATTACTCTCTTTGTCTCATGCTATCCAACCCATCAAACTTGGCCTCTTCTGTCTTCATCAAAGGTGGAGCTCACTCTACTTTACAATAAGTACCTCTTAATAAGACAATCTCATGTCTCAAAAGCTGTTCTATGAGGAATTTAGATGAAGAGAAATTAAAATAACACTTAGCAGCAGACCCCAGAGTTTGACAGCTGCACAGCGCCCGCTATCACGAAGGCCCTCAAATGAGCAGTGAGAGGTTCCACGCACAGGGACCACGCACAGGGACACCGGTGAGACACAGTGTGCCGTGTGCAAAGGACAAGGAGTCCTGGGCAGGGGGGAGACAGAACTGACATCAATGCCAGACACTGGGGACCAACCACACCTCCCTTCAAAGCTGATCAGGGAGAAGCAGGTCTTTGCCCAGGGACCCTGAGAAAGTGACTGGGGAGATGATGTCTGGCAAAAAGAGTTAGATCAGTCTTCAGACCTCTCCAGGGGGCCGGACCCACCTCGGGAGATTTGCTGCACGGGGGTCTCCACCTCTACCCTTCTAGTATGTCTTCAGCCCCCTGCAGATCCCGTCTTCTAGACATAGCTTCCGTGCAGTCAACTGGTACTTACATGAAAGACGCTTCTATGGCATGTGTGAGCATATATACTCCTTTACAGAGCGTAATGAGCTGCTTTGGGGAGAAAAAAAAAGAGTCCTTAAGAAAAGTGACAAAGTATGATGCACCTCAGTTTGCATTCTCATGTCAAGTTTCCTGTCGCTGATCCCGATGGAAGCGTTCGTTTTATGAGATCTTGAACCAGTTCTCCCCAGTGCCAAGGGAACAAAGCCACAACACACAGGACAGTTGCACGTGCAAGCGAGGAATGAGCAGGAGGGTGCATTTTAAAGCAATTTTTAACAACTTATAACAGATGCTCCCTTTTCCTAGCAACTTCCAAAGATCCAACCAGGTTACATTCTGAGAACCATGCTGAGAAGATTCAGCTAAAAATGGATTGACTTCACCCTTGGACGCTGTGCCTGCAAGATACTGGAATGACATAAGCACTAGTGTGATAACAACAGCTTTATTTTTGTGTGTTGCTATGGAATTTCGAAAACAAAACAAAGAAAACCACTGATCAGTGATTGTGACAAAACTTCTTAGCCACAGCATTGAGAATAGGGCCTAATTATTTCATAAACACACTTTGATTTGTTTACTTCAACGTCAAATTAACTCCAAATATGTAACAGCCGACACTGATTTGAAACGGTACAAGACGCTGCTGCAGAGCGGTTCCGTGTACCTTGTGGAAATCCCTCTCTTTTTTTAAATAGATTCATTTGTAAAAGTCTCTCCCTAGTAAACCCTACATGCAAAAGAGGAACCACATATGCAATTTATGGAAAAGAAAACTGTTTCCACAATGCAGCGTGTGTGTGATGCTGTGTTTTGGCCTGCTCTCATTTGCCCCTTTATGGTAAAGAGGAACGTGTTTTGGAAAATTAGCAGCCCACAACTACAGAGATGCTGAAAGATGCGATGGGAGCCTAGGAAAATTAAGAACTACGAAGAAAAGAAACTTTTTAAATTTTGTGGGGGGGATCACTGTGTGTTGAACGAAACAGGAGAAAGTCAAGAAAGGGAGAGACAGCCAAACCCGTGGTAAGGCCTGGACTGGTCATTCTGTCACCAAGTGTTTATTGAGTGCTTATTCCGGTCCTGTTCCTTTCTATATAGAGCTGACTACTTGAAGCAATCTACAAATATTAACCCACATATTCCTCCTACTAGCAATATGGGGTTGGTACTATTAATATCCTCATTTTAGGAAAGAGGAAACTGAGGCATGGAGAGGTTAGTGATTTCCCCAAGAACACACTAGTAAGTGGCGGTGTTTGGCATTCAGATCCAGACACACTGTCTCCCCAGTCCACACTGTGCTAAACTGCTTCTGCCCACCATATTCTCAACCCTGGGCCCTAGAGTAATAACATGTTTCTTGCCTTCAAGAAGCTTCTAGTCTAGAGGACAATTACAATATAGTGTAGTAGGTCTGTGAAAGTGATAAGCACAGGGTGGTGTCCTAGGAGGCCAAGGGAGGAAAACCCAGCCTATCTTAGAGTGGGCAGGGAGTGGGTGGGAGATTGGTAAAGACTAGTAGATCTGGAGGAGGGTTTCTCAACCTCAACACTATTGAGGTTTCAGGCCAGATAATTCTTCATTGTGGAGGGATGTTCCACACATTGTAGAATATTTAGCAGCATCCGGCCTCCACCCACTAGCTGTCATTAACATGTCCCTCCCCCAACATGACCAAAAATATCTCTAGACATTGCCAAACACCTCCTGAGAACAAAACTATCCCTGGATGAGAATCATTGATCTAAAGGAGGCAGTGTCCAAGGCAGACTTGAATGATGAATGGTAGTTATCAGAGGGAAAAAGAATTGAAAGAGAGGTCCAGGCAGAGGATATAGTACAAGGGCCCAGAAGAAAGAGAGAGGATTTCAGTCCTGGGAGCTGGAAGTAATTCCACATGAATGGCTCACAGAATTGGACATAGGGATTAGGAAAAGTGAGTCCGGAGTGCATGCAAGATGCTCATAAAAGGCCTCCTACTGTACGTTTTGGGAGTTGGACTGTAACCTAATGCAAGTGGGGGCTATTAAAGGGAGATGACATGATCAGATTTACATTTTAGAGCCCTCACTCTAACCTATGCATAGACAACGAATTAGAGAACAAGAATGGAGACCAGCAAAACACTGTTACGTTTCTACTTTCTTTGCATGTTGATCACTTTTCTTGTTAACCATAATCTTAACATTTGAAATGAAACGTGTATTTTCATACGTAAAAGATCTTATTTCTCAATAAGAAAAAAGATCATACCAATACCAAAAAGAGTGAACAAGCAATTCACAAAGGGAAAGTGCAAACGGCCAATAAATGTAAAAATGTGCTACTTTTCCTAAAGATCAAAGATATGCAAATTAAATAATGAAATCCCATTTCCCATCTATTGCACTGGCAAACAATTTTTCAATTTTTCCATCTATTGTACTGGCAAAAAATTTCAGATGCAGTTACTGCATCTCTTATTGCAGTACAGAGAAATTGCATTCTCCTACACTGTAGAGGGAGTCTATACTAGCACTGCTTCACTAGAAAGCAATTGAGGAAAAAAAAGGGTTTTGTGAAAAATTAAATGACAAACTATTTAAATGATCTAAACATCCAATAAATGATCAGTTGACCAAATTATAGCAATTCTGGGTAATAGGATACCATGTTTCCTTAAGATTGATTTTATAGAAATCTGGGATCCCTGGGTGGCTCAGCGGTTTGGCGCCTGCCTTCGGCCCAGGGCATGATCCTGGAGTCCCGGGATCGAGTCCCGCGTCGGGCTCCCTGCATGGAGCCTGCTTCTCCCTCTGCCTGTGTCTCTGCCTCTTTCTCTCTCTGTCTCTCATGAATAAATAAATAAAATCTTTAAAAAAAAAAAAGATTGATTTTATAGAAATCTATTTGTTGAGATGGAAAATTGTTTGACACATGGCAAAAAATAAAAACATGAATAACATTTAGTGTCAGTGTGAGACTGGCCACAGTGTGACAAAGCTGGCTACCTGCCGCCAACCCCGGGGTCACACTCCTGATGGACCCAGGTCTTGAGGCTGAGCTGGCTTGCCTAAAAATTGGAAGTGGAGAGCAGTGTGTCAGCACAGTCATCACCTCCTGGAGCAATGATCATTAGTACTCCCTGGGCTGGCACAATCACCTTGGGTACAGACTTCACCAACAGCTTTTAGAGCCGTGCTGCAAGAGCAGTCTCCAAGCACAACCCCTACACACAAGGTCATCAAAGGGCTACTTGTAGCCTCCCATTGTGCTATCCACTGACATTTCACTGGAAGTTTATAAGCAATCAGACTGCGTATATCAATTAACCTTTAAAAAAAAAATCCGTTTTGGTATATAGGTCCTCTATTGCTTGGAGAGAAAATCTTCTTACCCTGGATTTTGGGGAATTTTTGAGCCCTTAAAGAGAGCAGAAAAAGTCCCCAGAGCCACTAGTGCCTGGCACATGGTTAGTGGCAGTAAACATTAGGTACATGAATGACTGAGGTGAAGTAACTAGGGCAGTCTGTGCCACATTCTAAACCTAACTTCTACGGAGGATATAAACTTATACTTGGTGTGATTTGGGGACCCCCGAACAGCACAATAAAGTTTTATATTTCTCCAAAATTCACATCTATCTAAAAGTGTCTCATATCCTGGCGCATATTTACTGAATTCAAATACAAGATGAGGCATTTCTTTGCACCCCAGAAATTAGCTTTCAGAAAAGAGAGTTAGAAGTAACTTATCCAAAAAATACATAGGAAATGTCAGTACCCATATTTTAACTCAGCTCTGAAACCAAAGATCAGATGAGTTTAGAAAACTTTCATGAGTGGTATTTGGGTTCCTACTTCACCTAAATTTATGGTGCTAACTATACAACTTGTCACTCATTACTACAGAATCTTTTCCTGTGTCATTTTACTATTTTACACGTGTTCCCAGCCCTACTCCTCAACTAGATTTAAAATTCTTGAAAGGTTCTTGCAGGAAAAGTCTTTCCTGCCCCTTTCCCATTCCTGCAGACCACACACACTCTGCTATCCCAGTACCTAACATAATGCTTTACACAAAGTAGGTACTAAATAGGTGCTTACAGAATAAATAAGTGCTAATAAAGATTTCTGTGATGTGCTTAAGAATCAGACCAAGTCCTATTCATCACTAAACAAATAAATTCTTCTTTGTGCAATAATGAGATGGGGGGGCACCTGGGTGGCTCAGTCGGTTAAGCATCTCTGTTTGGCTCAGGACTAATCCTAGGGTCCTAGGAGCAAGTCCCATGTCGGGCTCTCTGCTCAGTGAGGAGCCTGGTTCTCCCTCTCCTCCCTGCACGTGCTCTATCTCACTATCTCTGTCATGATGTCTGTTTTTCTCTCAAATAAATAAATAAAATTTTAATAATAAGATGGGGAAAATATTTTAAATCTAAAGACTGTAGAGAAATTGGAAGACAAACAGCAAACAGGAAAAAATGCTGCAGTGTAACAAAGGGTTAAAATCTTCATTTTATAAATAGCTCATACAAATCATTAAGAAACACACTAAGTTTCCAGTACATAAATAAACCAAAGGGCACAGCAAAAAACTCAAAAAAGAGGGATTAAAACTAATTTGCAAATGTAGAGAATTGCATATGCCTTTCAGTAATCAAATAAATGCAAATAAAGCTATAAAATGCCATTTGTGCATGTCTAATTTGCCTAATTTTAATTATTATTTCAATAGTAATGCCCAATGTTCATGAAGATGAGAAAAAACATACTGATAGCAACAGGATTTAAGAGCCTTATAAATTAACATGTGACCTTAGGCTCAGTAATTCTGCCCCTATAAGCCAATGCCAAAGAAATAATCCCAAATACAGAGGAGAAAGTATAGCTGGTAACCATGAAGGAGGACCTAGTGTCCAGGAATATAGACTTGTAAGTCAGATGTATCTGGATTCAAATCCTAGCTCTACCATTTCTTAGTTGGGTGACTGGGCAATATGCTAGCTTCTGTGAGACCTAATTTTCTATCTGTAAAATGGATATAATGATAGTGTCTAATCATAGAGTAGTTAAAGGAACTAAATGAAAGAATGTTTGTAACATGCTTAACAAGGTCAAGCATATACAAAAGGCTCCATAAATATTAACCAGTATTATTATTATTATGAGAAACAAAAAACTTTATGTACAATCATATTCATATGACAAAAAAGGAAAAAATCTGAATTTCCAGCTGTATGGGTAGAGTTAATTGAACAATGGCATAGCCATTCAAGGACATGGTATGCAACCTTTAATTTCATGATTGTGTTTGGACTGTAGAACTTTAAGATATATGTATTTATGAGAAGTATCCAATAACATGGAAAAATGCCCCCATAACCACCAAGATCTGTTTCAGAAACTTGGGATATAAAATAAGGTCACATCTCTTTTATTATTGAAATTAAATTGATGTAAGCCTCCATCTCACCACTAAATCTCCTTCTTCCCTCTCTGGGCTTTTTCTTCCTATTATAAGCCCATCAATGCCCAAGGGATCAGCTTGGGTTACTCTCACACTGTGGCCAGATCAGAGCTTTGCACAACCCACCCAACTCATTCAGAGCTCCATACTGAGTGCCTCAAAACAATATGATAAGGCACCAAAATTATTTGGAAAACAACAAAAATTAAATGAAAAATACTATCAGTATTTCCACCATGCAAAAAAATATATATATAATTTAACAATTAGTGTATTTCATTCCAGGATGTGAACAGATTCTTTTTGCCAAGTTATTATTGTACTGTATAAAAAAAAAAAGCTGGGGGATCCCTGGGTGGCTCAGCGGTTTAGTGCCGCCTTTGGCCCAGGGCGTGATCCTGGAGTCCCGGGATCAAGTCCCGCATCAGGCTCCCTACATGGAGCCTGCTTCTCCCTCTTCCTCTCTCTCTCTCTCTCTCTGTGTGTGTTTGTGTGTGTCTCATGAATAAATAAATAAAATATTTTTTAAAAAAAGCTATATCATCCAACCCTAGAAACAAGAGACAACTCCATCCTGCCAAGAAAGGATTTGCCCAACCAACTGTACCACGTTGAGCTTCCATGGATTCCCACAAAATCTGCAGCAATCTCACTCCTCAATCCTAATAGGCCCCAAGTGGCAAATGTACTGAAGAAACTAAAGAGTCTCTCTCCAGAGGCCCTGGATTGATAGCAGCACTGCCATTGTTGTGCCTTCCTGCACACTATCAGCAATCCTGCCTCTCTGGATAATACTTGCCACACAGGCATCTCTGTCATCCATGGCCCCATTGTATTTTTAAAACTAAATCTCTTAGATATGATGAGATGGAGTGAAGACATCACAGAAGGTATGTGTTCTTATTATTTGCTTAGAGGATACTTCATTAGTCTCCTTTGCAAAATTGAGAGAGCTGATACATGAATATCATAAAAATGGAAATAAAGTCATCTAATGGGGCAAAGAGCACTCTAAGAGATGTAGTCAGTTATTCCGTTACCTTCTGTCATGAGCAAATTTGGTTGTTCACAAGTATTAGGTTCTTTCTAGTCAACATGGGTAACATCCAATAGTTAGAGGTGGGTGTAGTCTATAGATGTCTTCCCTTGCCATGTGAGTAAAATGAAATTAAGTCTCAGACCAAAGTCTGCCACATATACAATTATTCATTTAGCAAGCAGGCCCCCAAACACTCACACAACCTAGTCTGCAAGCTTGAAGAAGCTTTCTGTCGTCACTGAAACTTTTAGGTTCACCAAAAGCAAACGTGACAATAATCTAGCAGCAGGTTTCAGCTGACTTTATAATTAGATTCATGAGACCTTATAATTCATGAGGCTGGGCACAGCACCATTTCAGAATGAAACCTCTGGCACCATCTTGAAAAGTACAGACTATGAACTAAATTCCTATGCCCCATTTATGTAAGGGTGGAGGGCCTTGCAATATTTCTGGCCGATCCATTGATCTTGAACACCACTACTTTCACCTGTGAAAAGTGACAAAATCTCCAGTATTGATTAGATAGAAAGAGAGCTGAAATAGGAGAGCCTGGGTGGCTCAGTTGGTTGTCTGACTCTTGATTTCAGCTCAGGTCATGATCTCAGGGTCCTGAGATCAAGCCCCACATCAGGCTCCAGCCTTAGCCAACAGTCTGTTTGAGATTCTTTCCCTCTGCCCCTCCCCGACTCCCCTGCTCATGCACACACACATTCTCTCTCTAAAATAAATAAATCCCGAAAAAAAAAAAGAAAAGATAACTGAAGTCTGCCTTTGTTGTGCAGGCTTCTGATTAGCAGCTTTCAAAACACTAACTACCTACGCCAGAAGTGTAAGCTCCCTCCTCCTAGGGTAACAGACTGTTCCTAGGATATAGACAAAAATAAGTTTTCTTACACATATCATATATACCAACATAAGGGTGTTTTTGCATGTGCACATGCACATAGAAGTAAATAGATAAACAGGTAGCTAAAGATACAGATATATAAAATCAGGGGTGCCTGGGTGGCTTAGTCGGTTAAGCGTCTGCCTTTGGCTCAGGTCATGATCCCAGGGAACTGGGATCAAGCCCCACATCAGGCTTCCTGCTCCTTGGAGAACCTGCTTCTTCCTCTCCCTCTGCCTGCTGCTCCCCCTGCTTGTGAGCTTGTGCACTCTCAGTCAAATGAAAAAATAGAATCTTAAAAAAAAAAAAAAAAAAAATAGGCTATCTGGGTCAAAGTATTTTAAAGTAAATTATAGGCAACATAATATTGCCCTCATATTAAAAACAAAAAGGCTTATAAAATCCAAATAAAAGAAGGAGGTAAGTGTGGGACACTTAAAGACTTCATTTCATTTTTAGGGATGAGTTTTAAAATCATTTCATTTGAAAGAAGCCTGAATACATTAGACACATAGGGAAATAATCTCACTATTAGTATAATCACTTACATCTGTCAAATGTGCCCTGATGTATAATATGCTTTCTCTTATTCCAGAGGATCCCAAAGAAACAAAACTTGAAGTTACAAAGGGAGGAGAAAGAGTATTATCATCCAGTGTTGAATCTTGTCAATAAATATATATATATTCAAACCACTCATAGGTCAAATGATTACCATCCTTTAGGATGGATGCTATAGAGGAGAGACAAGTTCAAGAGAAGGAGGAGCCCATGGCTGCTGGGAAAATCAAGGAACAGAATCTGAGGCATCACAAATGAGCTGGGTTTTGCAGAAGTTTGCCCGGGTGAGAATGTTCACTTTGGCTCCTTAGTCTGTCAAAGGACGAAGATGGAGCACCTGTCTCTCAAAGAAGTGAGAATTAAGAGGGACTATGTATTTAAATCCTGATACGGTATCCATATGCAGGAATCCATCTTACAAAGTCAGGAAGCAGGCTGTAAAGAGCTCTACACTAAGATTCAGAAGCCTTGAACCCAACCTCAGCTGGCTACCTTACCCTAGGATTAGTCTCTTTCTCTCCACTTGAGTCCTACTTGGTGAAACTGTTCTTTCTCCCACAAGGACCAAGAGGGATCAAAGATTGGAATTATGTTGAAGAGTTAAGCACTTTGCAAATACTAGGTATTATTTTCATCACAAACAGAAGATACTTAGTCCTGAGTCCAAATATGCTAGAAAGGAAAATTCAGGAGCCCAAATACGCTAGAAAGGAAAATTCAGGGGGTCAGGGTAGAAAGAAAGGAATCAACCTGTTCCTGTTCGGTGGCAGAAAATAAGAAAGCCTTCAAAGGCTAGGCCTTGACCTTCAAATCCCCCCCACCCTCTTTGGCAGGATGCTCTAGACTCTGATAATTGGGCCATGAAAGAACTAAGGCAGATCTAAATGTGTCCCTTGGAATCCAACACTGAATGGGGAGGGTCTCTAGCCATTGAAGGTCTGGCCTGAGGGTCACTCATCTCTCTCTCTTCCAGGTAAAAGAGAAAAAAGTCAGTTCTTGGTCTAGGGTGGCCTCTTCATTCTTTGCACAGAACCAGGAGTACTGATGAGAGCTTCCCAGTAAAGGTAAGAAGTCAAAGGTGATCCCCCATGCCACTTAGTCCCTTAATCCCCATTTTAAGCCCAATTTAAAAGTCTTCAAAGCGGATGTGTGATCAGAAGGAAAATGTCATTTAATTGAAAAGACTGCCTTTCAGGATCAGTTGGTGTTTCCCCCAAGGGGCAGCCATTTTAAAGCATCCTTCTCATGGGAGAGTCTCTTGTGCTTTAATGACAGCATCGCAAGTGTTGGCTCTGGGTTCTGGCAGGTACCAGGGGCCTGACTGGCCTTGAAGCTTATTTAAAATAAATAGATGCTTGAAAAGAAGAGACTGACTAAATCCCAACAAAGCATTTGAAATGGAATCCCCTTTAAGCTGGTCACCGATGGTGCATGAGTAACAAACCCTCATTTATTCGCAACATGAAGCCATTAACTGTTCACTCATGAAACAGGCGTTTATTGAGCACCTACTATGTGTTGGCACTAGAGTAGTCATTGAGTCACCAAAAGTGAATATGATGTGGCGATGGCTCTCAGAGAGTTCAAAACGTAGTAAGGAACTAGAGAAGTAAACAGAAGATAACAATGCCTCATTATGAAGGCTTCCAGGAGTGCGCAGAGGCCTGACCATCCCTTGGGCACACCGTAAGGGGCAGACCAGATTGCCTAGAGCAGTATGTCTTGAATTTCACTGTGCACACAAATCAGGAGTTCCTGTTAGATGCAAATTTCTGACTCAGTGGATCTGTGGTGGGACCTGAGAGTCAGCATTTCTCACAGGCTCTCAGGAGATGCTGAGGATGCTGCTGGTGCACAGACCACACTCTGAGCAGGAAAATCAGAGAGAATGCCAACAGGTGAGCCAAGTCTTGGAGAATGAATAGAAGTTAGCCAGGGTAACAGGAAGTTGGAGGTGGGAGGGGTCTCATGGCCCAGGTACAACCGTGAGGGGCTGGAGGGTTCAGGCAGGCCCAAGTGCTTTGGTTCGGCTTGAGTGGGAAGTGCAAGGCAAGGGTGGAGCAGAGGACAAGGAGAAAGGCACAGGGGCCCATGTATGTCCAGTTGTGACATTTGGACTTTATGGGAAAGACAATGAGGACCATTAAAAAATGTTTGAACTAGGAAGAGATATGACCAGATGGCATTAAAAAAACAGAACAGAACAAAAATCCCTCAATCAAAAATGTAGGAAATCGGGCATCTGGGTGGCTCAGTGGTTGAGCGTGTGCCTTCGGCTCAGGTCGTGATCCTGGGGTCCTGGGATTGAGTCCCACATCAGGCTCCCCATAGGGAGCTTGGTTCTTCCTCTACCTATGTCTCTGCCTCTCTCTGTGTGTCTCTTATGAATAAATAAAAATCTTAAAAAAAAAAAAACAAACAAACGTAGGACACAGACCAGCCAGGGTTACAAAAGAGAGAGAGAGAGAGAGATACCAGTAAAGAGGCCAAACGGAGAAATGGATGGAATCAGGAGGTATCAGTAGAGAACATCAACACGTATCATTTCTCCACAGCTTCAAAATAACCTTCCCAAGAGTTAATTTGCTTTGGTCAATGGCTTTTCCGCATCACCAACATAATTTTGAAACTTTTCTGTCTGGATTTCAAAACATGCTACCACCAGTTTGACCTTCATCTCTCCACTGGACGCCCCCCTCCCCCCACCCCCAGAAGTCAACCTGAATGCCCATTAGCTATCCTCCTACTAACCTTCAGGGCTGAGATTCACACCTTCCAGGCTCAGCCCCTCCACCATGCTTGCTTAGCTCTCACTGTCCAGCTCACCTAGAATGGCCTTGCTGCTCCTCTCCACCTGCCCACTTTCCACTGTTCTTCTCAGTCACTGGTAATCTTTCCCAGACTGCCACAGCCCTACTGGTCTGTGTACTGCCTGCTTTGTTCTGTTTGGCCTCAATCTCAGAGGGTCCTATGATTTTTTTTTAATGCCTTCTTTTATTTCCTTTTGCTTTTACAAAATAACTCATCCTTCAGAAGTGTATCTATAGCGTTTATGTACAGATTAAATAATAATAATAAAAGGAAACCTGCGCACCCTCCTTTTGGGTTCAGAAACAGACATTATCAAGCTATCTGAAGCTCCTGTATGCTTCTTCTTGGTGGTCTTGGTGTTATATTTTGTTTGTTTTATTTTTTTACTGTTGTGGCTAATCCTAACAACACAACATAACTAAGGAATAAGAGACATCCTCTATCTCTTTTGCCTCTTCCCCAGAAATTGTCATGATACTTTCTGTACTAAAAAATCTGGGCATGCAACCAGCCAGTATGAGCATTATTTGTGGGAAAATGACAGCAAGTAGTTTAAATCAATCCTGCTTGGAATAATCCAAAGCACAGAGTCATCAACCCCTTAGCATTTAGCAGACTATCCATCCACTAAGAAGACGGACCCTCAGTGAATATTTATTTAATTGAATTCTGGTTTTACTTCATCTAGTGGATATAGCATAGATTCTGATCAATGTCAGACATAAAACTACTGCACTAAGCAAATGATTTCCAAAGCAGGGCTCAATCCCCTCCCCCACAAGGCATGCATTTACACCCATTAGGGTATAGGAAGAAACATTACAGCTTCTATTTATACTTAGGTTTTTCTCAACCTTTTAAATGTTTTTATTTTGGATTTATATCTTATGACGGATATAATAGATAGCACGTATGTGTATATGCCGCATGTACTACATAGGATAACATACTACATGGTATAGCAGGTGCAGCGTGTAGCATAGCAGCATGTTGGAGCAGGGGGCCAAGGCACCATACTCACACCTAACCAGAATAGACAGCAGGATTATAAAGTGAAAAACCCAAAGTGGGTTCTTCCTGTGAGCTTCTAGGACTCATTCATTCATTCATTCATCCACCCAAAAACATATTTTATTGATCTCCTCATGTGTACCATGTTCTGTTGCCCAAATTGCATCAGACAGAGGCAACAAAGGTCACACCCTGTCCTGTCCTGCTGCCCATAGGGCTCCGGCTACTTCATGGCTCAAATAACTGGTGTATAAAACACTGAGTCGCTCAGAGTGAGCACATACACATCCAAATATGCACACGCCCCCCCTCCCCCCATGAGAGGATGAAGATGAAAGAAGTCAATCAGACCCCAGCTCCTAATCCTGACCACACCCAGCCTTCTCCACCAGCAAAGACAGGAACTACCTTCCTGACAGATGCCTAAGAGGAAGCTCTTGCCCCTCAAAAATGCCTCCACCCTACTCTAGGTGTATGAAACTATTCTAAGAAAAAGAAAGTCCTACAATTGATAAGGAATGTGATTTGATTTGATTTGATTTTTTAAAGATTATTTAAGAAAGAGAGCACGGGGGGAGGGGCAGAGGAAGAAGGGGAGAGAGTCTCAAGCAGATGCCATGCTGAGCATGGAGCCCAATGTGGAGCTCAATCTCAAGACCCTGAGATCATAACCTGAGTTGGACGCTTAACCAACAGGACACCGAAGGGCCCCAAGAACGTGATTTTAAATGCCCTTGCCAAGGAGTAAGGTAACCTATCAAGTTGGCACTGAGTTGTAAATGACTTGTATCCAACGCTCTCTAGAGAACCAGTTTTGCTGGAGGGAGAGACAGAAGAGAAATTAACACCCGAGAACCAGCCTGTGGTGCCCACAGGTGAGGTGAGAGGATCTTACCAAGCAAGCACAGGCTTAGAAAGAAGACACCAGGCCATACTGTGCTGGGACAGGAAAGTTTAACTTGCCAGTTTTGCCAGAGCTAATTGAGGTCCAGCACTCGCTCACTGGTCTCAAAACCTTAATTACTATAAAGAATGTTAGTTCCAAAAGGAAGCAAATGTCTAGGGGAGGCTAGATTGAGGCTTCCTGACCACTGGTCCAAAATCCCATCCAATGAGCTTTCAGCAAACCTGGAGACAGGCAAATAAGCAAAATGAGATTTAAAAACTCTCAGCCATGTTTTCCTATTGATACACTAGCTCGATTTTACATTCTAAATGTTTTGAACCACTTAGCTCCAGCTCTTCCTCTGGGTTTGGTTTTGGATTTGGTTATTTTTTGATGCATTTTTTTCTTTCCCCCTCTGGGATTTCAATGTAACATTCTTAGCACTTCTGAGTATTGCCAGAGGTGAGGAGGCAAGAGTGACAATTCTTGTCCATAATCCATCCCAGAGGTGAACCTAGGAACAACGCACTGTTGTTGTGCTAGATTAAGACAAAGAAAGAGACTTTGCTTATTCTGCAAGACTTGAGGTTTAAATGTCCTAAGACAACTTGGGGGAAAGATAGAAAGAACACCAGCTAAATGTACCTTCCTAATTCCCAAGAATAAGAAACTGAAACAGCCAAGGAGTTATATTGAACCCAGGCACAAATACAGTTGGCAGCACTCATCTGCAACTTATGGAGAGGTTATTAGCTCAATCGCCTGAGTTTCTATAAAGATGAGATTTCATTTTAAACAATTCTACTTCAAAATTACTGATATTAAAACTGTTCAATCCAAATCATGGGCTCCCTTTTAAATGTGTAGAGATATCATTTTAACACATTGACTTTTGAAAACAATTGCATATATAACATACTTATACACACACACACACACACACACATAATATACAGGTATACCTTGGAGATATTTTGGGTTTGGTTCCAGACCACCCCAATAAGGCAAATATTAAAATAAAGCAAATCAAATGAATTTTTTGGTTTCCCAGTGCATATAAAAGTATGTTTACACTATACTGTAGCCTATCAAGTGTGCAATAACACTATGTCTAACAAAACACAACGTATATAACTTCAATTTTAAAATACCATTTTACTGGGGTGTCTGGGTAGGGCAAGTGGTGATCACTTACTCTTGATTTCAGCTCACGTCGTGATCTCAGGGTCGTGAGATCAAGCTCTATGCTCAGTACAGTCTGCTTGAGACTCTCTCCTTCTCTCTCTATCCTTCCCCCTCCCCTCCTCTGTTTCTCAAATAAATAAATCTTTAAAAATAAAATAAAATACTGTATTACTAAAAATGCTAGCCATCATCTGAGCTTTCAGCAAGTCATAATCTTGCGGGTGGAGGGTTTTGCATTAATACTGATGGCTGCTGGCTGATATGGGAGGGTGGTGGTTGCTGAAAATTTAGGTGGCTGTGGCAATTTCTTAAAATAAGACAATAAAATGTGCTGCATCCGTGGACTCCTCCTTCCACAAATGCTTCCTCTGTAGCACGTGATGCCCTTTGAGAGCATCTTATGTGCAATTGAACTTCTTTCAAAATTGGAGTCCGTCTTCTCAAACCCTGCTGCCGTTTTATCAGTTCAGTTTATGTAATGTTCCAAAACCGTCATTGTCATTTTGAAAGGAATCTTTTTTTTCCCCCTGAGGTGTAGGTCTTAACAGTGGGCTTAAGATATTCACTAAACCACGGTGCAAACAGATGTGCTTTCATCCAGGCCTTGCTGTTTCATTCCTAGAGCACACGCAGAGTAGATTTAGAATAATTCTTAGGGGCTCTAGGACTTAGAGGATGGCAGATGAGCATTGGCTTCAGCTTAAAGTCAGCAGCTGCATCAGGCCCTAACAGGAGAGTCAGCCTGCCCTCAAAGCTTTGAAGCCAGGCATTGACTTCTCCTCTCTAGCTATGAAGTTTCTGGATGGCATTTTCCTCTGATAAAAAGCTATTTCGTCTACATTGAAAAATCTGTTGTTTCGTGTGGCCACCTCCATGAATGATCTTAGCTAGACCTTCTGGATAACTTGCTGCTTCACCTTGCACTTTTCGTGTGTGGAGACAGCTTCTTCTATCTCATGAACCAATTCTGCTAGTTTCAAACTTCTGCAGCTTCCTCACCTCTCTGAGCCTTCATAAAATTGAAGAGTTAGGACCTTGCTCTGGATCAGGTTTTGGCTTATGGGAATGTTGTGGCTGATTTGATCATCCATCCAGCCCACTAAGACTTTCTCCACATCAACAATAAGGCTGTTTCACTTTCCTACCATTTGTGTGTTCACTATAATGACACTTTTAATTTCCCTCAAGAACTTTTCCTTTGCATTCATAACTTGGCTAACTGGCATCAGAGGCCTAGCTTTTGGCCTATTTCTGCTTTGGACAGGCCTTCCCCACTAAACTTAATCATTTTTAGCTTTTGATTTAAAGTGAGAGACATGCGACTCTTCTTTTCACTCAAACATTTAGAGGCCATTGTAGGGTTACTAATTGTCCTATTTTCAAAATTGTTGTGTCTCAGGGAATAGAGAGACCCAAGGAGATGGCAAGGGGATGTGGGGGTGGGGGGAACAGGGAATGGCTGGTTGGTGGACCTATCAGAATACGCACCTTTATTGGGATCCCTGGGTGGCTCAGCAGTTGAGTGTCTGCCTTCAGCTCAGGGTATGACCCTGGAGTCCCAGGATCGAGTCCCACATCGGGCTCCCTGCATGGAGCCTGCTTCTCCCTCTGCCTGCATCTCTGCCTCTCTCTCTGTGTCCCTCGTGAATAAATAAAATCTTTAAAAGAATACACCCCCTTATTAAGATCACTATCTTATGTGGGTGCAATCCGTGCTACCCCAAAACAATGACAATACTTAACATTATAGATCACCGTATCAAATATAATAATAATGAAAAAGTCTGAAGCAGGGTGAGCATTACCAACCTGTGACATGGAGACACACTGTGGGGCAAATGGCACCAAACAGACTTGCTGGACACAGAGTTCACTGAGTTTACCACAAACCTTCACTTTGTAAAAAATCCAGTATCTGCAAAGCACAATAAAATGAGGTATGTCTGCGTGTATAAAATACCAGTTTGTTAGGACTGTCATAACAAACTGCCATAGACTGGGTGGCTTCAAAAACAGAAATCTGTAGGGCGCCTGGGTGGCTCAGTCAGTTACACGTCTGACATCGTTCATTCAGGTCATGATCTTGGAGTCCCAAGATGGAGCCCCACACTGGGCTCCCCTATGAATGTGGAGTCTGCTTCCCCTCTCCCTCTGACCTTCCCTCTGTCCCTCCCTCTGCCCTTCCCCCTGCTTGTCCTCTGTGTGTCTCTCTCAAATGAATAAATAAAATCTTTAAAAAAAAACAAAAACAGAAATTTATTTCCTCATAGTTTTGGAGGCTTGAAGTCTGAGACTCAGGTATCAGCAGAACTGGTTTCTTCCAGGGCCTCTCTCCTTGGCTTGTAGATGGCCATCTCCTCCCTATGTCTCCATAGGTCCTTCCCTCTGTGTGTGCATCTGTGTGCACATTTCCTCTTCTTATAAGGATACCAGTCATATTGGATTAGGGCCTACCCATATGATCTCATTTACCTCTTTAAAGACCCAACTCCATACACATTCTGAGTTACTAAGGTTAGGTCTCAATATATAAATATTAGAGAGACACAAATTGTGCGTATATACATATAATGTTAATATGTTAGCCATATATATATACACATATATATGTTACATAATTAACATTATATAATATATAAATAACATTATATATATTACATATATAATCATATATAAGGCCTGCACATAGTGTACTGTGCCCAGATAACAAGCATCTTTGCCTTAATTGTCACAGAGATTCCTATAAAACCAGAATGTGATGCATGTGGCTGTGTTCCTAGTCAAATTCTAGTACATTCTTAACAGAAGTGATGAGGGTCTGTAGATTATAACTTTAACTTAGATTCATATAAAGGATAACACACATACAGCATTAGGATAATTTCCCTCAAAGGAACAGCTACTCTTTAATTCCGAACATTTTAAGACATCCAGAATCACTTTCCCTAAGCAATTATGATTTTACAAAATGCTGTCAAGACTATCGCAAAGTTTTACTGCCCAGACAGAGCTAAATGCCTGGAGCTTTCGGTGGTGATTTATTATTTACTCTGGAGGTAAGTTGCTAAGCAAGATTTATTCGGTAAGAACAGAGCCATCCGTAACAGTACAATATATGTTTGACTGTGAGGGGGATTTTTTTTTTCACCCTTTCTCAAGAGAGTTTGTTCTCTACAATCAGAAAAAATATATCTGTATATATAAGTTTTTATCCTTTTGTGAAATCGAGAGCACCAATATGCATTTGACAAACCAGTGTAGCTTCAAATGTTCTCGTGTGACCTTTAGCTCTGAGAAATTTTCAGTACATTTTCATAATAAAAACAGTAGGAAAACAGTATCAAAGTCCATTGATAGAATCCAATGGGCACCTGCCTTACCTGTACAGGGCTTCCCCCCCCCCCCCCCCCGTTGCTCCATTGCACTACAGTGGCCTCATCCACACATCCGTATCATCTCAGAGACTCAGATTCCTAAGAAAAAGAGAGCAGTAATCATGCATATTTGCCAACTTTGGTTTTCAGAATTGGTAACGAGTCCAGAGACCAACTGCCGGCCTACTTTTGCCCCCTAGTGGTCGTAACGTCTTGTTGCT
Source organism: Canis aureus (assembly GCF_053574225.1). Classification (NCBI taxonomy): domain Eukaryota; kingdom Metazoa; phylum Chordata; class Mammalia; order Carnivora; family Canidae; genus Canis; species Canis aureus. Next base: position 67,971,238 of record NC_135621.1, on the reverse strand, counting down.
TTCTGCAAAAGGAGCCTGGAGAGCTGGGAGCCCTGACAGTGGCCGGGGGTCTGTCCCCCCAACTCTAGCAGCTGTTCCCCAAGACACCCACTGCCCGCCAGACGCCCTTTCACCAGGTACCGAGAAGGGAGGTGATAAACTCACTCACCTTAAGGTGACTGGGACTAAAATCTCTCCTTCTGCCCAGACTGTCTGCATTTTAACAAAGGCACTGAAGTGGGAAGGCAATGCTGCTTAACTCAAAAGAAGAAAAAAAAAAAAAAAGAAAAAAAAAACTCTTGCTGGAAATTTAGGCTTAGGGAAAAAGGAGTTTTGTCTAACGGTTCTGGGCTTTGCTCTTTTTATTTTTTGGAGGCGCACCTTTGAAAAGTCACTCGATGCCTCCATTTTTTACTTTTTTTTTTTAAAAAAAGATTTATTTGAAAGAGAGTTCATGCAAGTGTGTGCATGGGGGGGAGGGGCAGAGGGAGAGAGACTCTCCAGCAGACTCCCCACCCTCCCTGCTGAGCCAGGGGCCTGACCCCGGGCTCCATCTGGGGACTCCAAGATCACAACCTGAGCAAAAACCAAGAGTCCAATGCTTAACTGACTGAACCACCCAGGCACCCCTCAACACCACAGTTTCTTTGACAAATCATTGCCCCTGCTATCATCGGTGGGGGGCAGGGGAGATCAATAGAGAGCCCAGGAAAATGCTCCATTTCCCAGACTTCTCACCATCCTCAGCTGCTCCAACCCCTGTGCCCGGCTGGAAGGTGTGGCTCTGGGGCAACCACCGTGTCCAACAGGGCAAATCACCCTGCAGACATGAAGTGGGTGGAAACATGAGCGAGGAATGTTCTGGTCAGGCTCCAATCACCCTCCCCGCAGCTGCTAACAGGACTCCCTGCTGCAGTTCTTCAGCAGGTCAGGGAGTCTTCAGGCAGGTAGCCAATCCCCAAGATGGCTTTTGCTCAGGAGAGGCAGGGTTAAGCAAAGGGAGTCAGACCAGGCGGCAGGCTCTGGGAAGGTGGGGAGGCCCCAAGCAGAGTTTCTGAACTCCGGCTTGGGTAGGTCATTAATCAAGCCCCTCCCAGGTGTTCAGAATTGCTGTCTTCCTCATTACGAGTACCAGCAGAAGGTGGCCCCTACCACTGGGGCCCACGTCCACGCTAGACAGAACCACAAAGAAAATGGAAAGAATGCAGGGAGTGAGGGCTGTTCCGTGTTGGAGTACCAGCAGAAGGTGGCCCCTACCACTGGGGCCCACGTCCACGCTAGACAGAACCACAAAGAAAATGGAAAGAATGCAGGGAGTGAGGGCTGTTCCGTGTTGCTGGTACAACTTGCTGAGAAGCTATAGGGTCCCCACACACACACCCCAACCCACCATCACCAGCTCCCAAAGACCTGGGAGTGCATGGAGGCAGAAGCTGGGCTGGTGTGGCTGGTGGCTAGAGTCAGGGCGCTGATTGCAGTGCACAGTTCCATCTGCATGTGGGAACGAGATATGAACAGAATCTGGACTCAGACAAACCCGAGTTTGAATCCCAGCTCTGCAGCTGGCTAGCTGTGTGCAAACTTTGACAACTTCTACTCCTTCCTTTAGTAGTCAGCTCAGAGAAGCGACACCCTTTCAACCACAAATTAGGTCAGGTCCCTATTTGTGAATCTCACAATCCCTTAAAACTTTTATTCATAACACGTATCACCGTTTGTAATTTTACCATTTATATGTTGAGCAATTTGTCTAATTTCTCTTTTCCCTACTGTATTCTAAACTCAGAGAAGACAGTGACCACGTCTCCTTCAGGCACCGTCTTTTCCCAGGGACTAGAACGTAGAACGTACTCAAAGATTTAAGAAGTGAATGAATTACACTCAGCCTTTGTCATCTATACAATGGGTTGATAGTACTTCCTTATAGGTTTATTGTGATGATTTGACGAAAGAGCGGTTTTGTGAAAATTGTACCCTGTGTCTGACACAGACGAGGTGCTCAAAAAGGGGCCGTGCCCCTGCCACTATTCCACTGGGGACCCACCTAGGAGGATGGTTGTCCCTGACCACCAGAGGTGCCACTGAGCAGGGAAATTAGCCAAAATAGGAAACCAGAGACCTGAATCATCCACAAATTCTATCACAAGTCCCTGAATAATCAAAACTAGTTGGCACATTACAATTCATCGCCTCTTCTCTCTAGGTGTCCCTTGATGGCAGGAAAAGTTATCTCCAGCTTCACTTTCCTTTCCATCCCAGATAGAGAGTAGCCAGAGGGACTGTAAATCCATTCCTAACATTTTCAGTTGTTTGAGTTATGTTCTACCAGAATTAAGAAGGTGACTTTAAAAACATGAAGGAGAAATAAAGGTTGCACTTCCCAGAGCAGAGTACAGGTGTAAAATGAAACTGAACTTTTAATATGAAACTGCTCTGGAGGAGAAAGGACTAAGAATATTTTTATAGAACACTTGCATTGTGGGTAATTTTTTTAAATCCAGGGTTCAACTTGCATGACCCTGAGGCATAAGTCTACCACTTAATGACATTTATAACTCTGTAACAATACGTTTTGTATAAATTACTGCTGAGGCTTAACATTTCTGATTATGATATATAGAATAAAGTGATGTCATAAAGGCGAAGTTTGTAAGTTACGATCTGTCCTGTTGCTTTAAATAAGAGGATTTCTGGAGACAATTGCCTTGATGAATATAAACTCAAATGAACCTTGAATCTCTTCAATTATTCTTATTTAGAATTCATTTTCCTTTGAACTTTCATTTAACTCAAAGCACAATCGTTCCATTATAAATCAAATGCGAGCTTGTCTTTCCTGCAATAACAAGTATGCTTTAAATAATGAAGCAACACCTATGATCATAAAAGATAATGTTTCAATGCACCAAAATACAAAAGGTAAAGAGATTTATTATCTCAGTTCAGCAACGATGAGTTGAATATTTTTGTAGCAACAGACATCTCTATTCCAGACAACACTTTTTATTTGACTCTTTAGTGGATTTCCTTTCCCAGAAGACTGGGGTGCATTATTATCAATGAGAAAAATGGAAGATTCAACACACACAATGCTATTGGTGGCTGAGAAGCTCAGATCTCTCCTTGCTTAGTTTCCCTAGTAGGCTAATGGATAGAAATATCTCTCAACTTCCCTCTTTTCCACCACGAAAGGGATGGGCTGAATCATCCTACATTCCTCCCGAGCTCTAAAGACTAAAACTACATATGCCTTTCCTCTTGCACAGAATTATGGTGAGGAACAACCAAGTTAACGGATGTGAATATACTTTAGAAGGTATAAAAGTGCCATACATAGTACCTGATGGTTTTCACTCCATGTTTCATAAATACCTTTACATATCCATTATACGAACTATGCTATCCAAAATAAAACAGAAAAACTCCAGAGCATCTCCAGGCTGTTACAGATGAAACAGTGTGATAAAAAGAGTCTTCCGGGGTCCCATAATAAATTCCTTTGGGTGGAATCGATGTCTCGCCTAATAATAGGTCAAGTGGCAGGACTACGAAGAGCCTACTTTCCCGTTGAAAATCTCACCAGCAAGCAGGACACAGAACTAAGCAGGTAGGCTGGGCAGTTGGAAAGCTCTCTTCCTGTTATCTCTTTATGCATTCCATCTTCAAAGCATTGTGACCTGTCTTCAATACACCCTCGGGTGTGGGATTTACATTTTTAATATTGGCATTTATGACGTGGTGCTTCTTCCCGGTTAATTGGTATCAGAGCAAAATGTTTGCCTCTCTCCTCAAATAAATCTCTTCAAGAGCTTCAATCACACATTCTTTTGTTCTATCCCTCATTTGAAACGGGCTCTATAAAGCCGCCAGACCACAGTACATAATCTTTTGCCTCTCACATTTTTAAATCTGGGGGTTTATGCTTTAATGGCTTTGATGTGCTTACTATTCAGCCTGTTACTTAAACCACGTTCCTCCCCATCCAACACCCGGCTCTCCCTCAGACTTACAAGCCTGTACCCTCTGAGGCTGAAAGGATTTATTTATCATCCAGAACGTTTCCATAATTTTGGAAACATATGTTTTGAAATTGCATTCCAATATCTCATACTATGTTCTTTGTCTTGCATCTGTTCTGTAAAAACAAACAAAACACACATAATTATATTCCAATGACTGCAAAGGCTACGTTTTCCACAAGAGTTGGTTCTTCCACAAACAGTAAGTCACACAACAAAGGCACTTACATACCCCGTGGATGTCATCTGAATCACATTCTTGTGTTAATTAGAGCTAACCACTGATAATCGTGAACTTCTACAACTGAGAGACCCTGACTCCTTTCCAAAATTATTCCAATTTTACAGGATAATCTCGGTACTGAAAATTAGCTATTGTTGAAAGCCAAAGTCTTGACATACTACTCAACCTGGCATAGACAACAACTCAGGAATCTTTCATACTCCTAGTGTATGACTTGCATTAAATACTCTTTAAAAAATTCGCTTTTCTCCCTGTAATAGCTTAGTGGAAAGATAATCAGTCAATGCACAACGAAAAAGACCCCTCCTCACCCTGCCCACTAAAATAGATAAATAAATACACAAACCTCAATGAAACATAGGGAAATAACTGACCAAAACAAATTTCTTTTTCATATAACTATTCCACCACATACCAGCTCCCTCTTGCCTAAGTCTTTCATGTCACACATTCTCACACACACACATACACACAGGCACCATTTAAAACCCAATCATTAAAAAATAATAATAAATAAATAAATAAATAAAACCCAATAATTTTGCATATACTGTGTTTTACTAAAATATCTGATGTCAAAATTAGGTAAATTTGCATTGAAACATTCAAAAAGCCACTCAAATCAAGAAGTACTTTTCAGCCTACCTCTTAAAAATAAAATGTCACCATGGAAATGGTCTGCTCCCCTTAGGTTGCTGGCCTTGTTACCCATGATCCTTATATTCTTAGGTAATAAAATCAATTTTGGAACTGAGAAGAAAGATAGGCCTTGATGCCTACAGTGGTGCGCTGGTAGATATATTTAGCAACCAGCTTCCAGTGAGTAAGAAAGCCTCTGACTTGTAGCTAATTTCTGTGATATAAATGCCTCCGTGGTGGCCAGTTTCCAGCTACCAGTGTGATGCTGCTAATGGGCAGAGCAGAGAGTATCTGCACCATTGGCTCTTGTAAGGTGGTACAAGCTGGCTCCACCATCTCATGCCTATGACTCTTCTTGGAAGTTTAAAAATGGTCCCAGCACCTTTGACATCTAGCAGCAGCTCTACAGGTCATTCTTAATGTTTGCTCTCAACCAGTCTGTTTCTACGATGGTTTTCAGACATCACTGCCAATGTCCTGGGCTAAAAAGCACTTTATACCCATAAATCACGGGTGGAGCAGCCAGTAGTATTACCACATTCACTCAATATATAACATAACCCAGAGACACCCTGGCCCCCATGTGACCCACTCTCAACATAAAGTTATATTTGAAGGAAACACAAAGAAGATTCCAGAAGCCTTGAAAAACAGTATCATCATCATTGCGTTTTCTTATGAAAGTTTGGTGCCGGTGCTGCTTCACCCAGAAATCTTCCCAATCAACCCTCCTTACACATCTCATTCTGTCTCTAGAGTCTTAGTTATGTTAAAGGCTGCAAACACACACCTGCTCCTCTCTCCCACCATCTCCCTTGCTCCCCTTGTACATGCACACATGCGTGTGGGTACACACAGGCACAGATCCTACATAGTGCCCCTCATTCAAGCCACACAACCCTTATGTCTGTGCCACGCTCCGCTACCTATGACTGCCCCAACAGTCACAGCACCCTGGGAAGCTTAGTTCTTCTCTTGGTCATACCGCTTTTCTCCAATTCCCGTGGATGATATTCTCTATTTCACTGCAGTAACATGAAGGTCGTTGTCAATGTGGTTCCTGTGGCACCACGATAATAAAAATAATACAGAACACCGACTCGTTCCCACGCTACCCCAGGCAGTAAGCTGAGCACCTGATACATAGAGAGGCTTGTTGAAGTCATGGAGCCAGGAGTCAAGGCAGGCAAGGTGGCACAAGAACCCATCATTCTCCACCACCATACTCTACCAGTTCTTAGATCCATCTGAAGAAAAGCTACTGCGGGATCTTGGCCAAGTCACACTTGCTGTGCCTCAGTTTACTCATCTGTAAAATGGGGCTGATAGGAGGCCCTACCTCACAGGGTCTAGAGGAGAATTCTGAGTTAACATACATACACTGCGTAGAAGGGTGCCTGGCACTTAAGAGCTATTATGCTAGCTAAGTGCAACTACTAAGTGTTAACCAGGACAAACTGGCTCCTCACAGCCTGTAGAGTCCCATGACTTTTACACGTCTTCTGTTAGAGTCCTAAGGGTTGACAAATGTTTTCTGTAAAGGGTCAGACAGTAAATATTTCAGGCTTTGCAAGTCACATACAGTCTCTCTGTCACATAATCTTCTTAGGATTAAGTCCTTCAAAATGTAAAAACCATTTGTAGTTTATGGATGAAAACAGACCACAGGCTGGATGTTGTCCTATGTACATAGTTTGCTGATCCTGGGCTAGACAGAGAGAGAGAGAGAGAAAGAGAGAGAGAGAGAGAGAGCCCTGTTTTAAATACCATATTTTTTTTTATATATAAGCAAATATATGAACTCTGAAAAAGACACACGTATAACAATCACACATTCCCTCAGCAAATGTTCACTCGTCCCTTATGTGCAAGGTGCCATTCTGGATGCTGAAGCCACAAGGATGGAGATGTGCACCCTTGACCTTTGGGATTCTCATAGCCCAATGGCAAGATAATCCCAGCATAACGTGTACTGAAGTCTTGAATAAAGGAGGAAGGGATCTGGTCTGGTTAGGGCAAGTAAAGGGTTAAAAAAGAAAAGGACCCTTGAGCTATACCTTGAAGAGGCAAGGAATTCACTTGGCAGACAGAAGTATAAGAGAGCAAGGAGATTGCAGTTTCTAGTATCAGAGAAGGCCCGTGAGGTCCATGAGAGGCAGATCAGGGAGGGAGGGAGGGCCTAGTCAGCCCGCTAAGGCACTGGGACTTCATCCTCTAGGCCTCTGGTTTTCAGACTCTGTAACACACAAGTTTGTCTTCAGACAAAATCTAATCTAGAGTCCTGTGTGCAAAACGACCCTGGTTGAAGCTGGGTGGTAAATCCCAAGCACTTCCCTCCTGCTGGACTTCACCACAGGCAGCTCAGGGCAGCCTCCCAGCCTCCTGGCAGCACAGCTGGAAATCCACAGCTCCTGGCAACAGGCAGCAGGCTCGGGGGCCTGGGAAGTCCTGCTGTAGTGACTCCATGCAAATTCTTCTGAAGTCAATAAAATTCCATGTATCTATTTTTATCTTGAACAGACATCCTGTTCTTCCCCAGCACCGCTGCCTTTGCTGGTTGCAGGCTGGCCCCCACGCGGTTTAACACTTCATTAGGTAGCATCTTGTGTGGTTATCTAATTGCTTTTTGAGCATCTAGATGAACTGGCCAAACGGCAGGAAGTGCAACTTGCTTCTCTTGTATCCCCCTCAACAAGCCGCGTGGGGCGAGGAGGTGCGATTGAAGTGAAGGGCTCCTCCACCCTAAGATTCTAAGACTCCCCACAGGAGGACAGTATTTTCAAACAGAATAAGCGCAGTAACATGAGGAAACATCTCCCAAGGCAGGCATTAAGTTAGTGCAAGTGGAGTATCTAGTGGGGAGGGATTTGTGTGTCTCAGGACTGAAGGTTGGGTAGATCAGATACTTGAGTTCCCGAAAGAGCATTGCTTTGCGTCCTTACACAACCCCTCTCCCCTCACGTTTTTGTAATTCCTTTTCATCTCTATTCCCCAGCCCAATCCCCCTCCCTATAGCAGATAACCATGCTATTGTCTTTATATATATGTGTGTGTGTGTGTGTGTTCTTTGTTGTATAGTGTGCATATATATCTTAATACACAGAAATAGTATGTTCTCGTGGTTTAGATATCATCCCATCTCTTCCTTTTTCACCCAGCATGTTTTTAATATCTACCCATATTGACAAGCAAGCCTCTATCCACTTCTGAATGCTGCAGACTGTGCATAGTCTGTACCCACCATATTGTCCATATCCAGCCTGCCAGGAGGGACAACTAGAATGCTTCTGACTCCTCCACCCCAAACAGTGCTGTGGTGAACATTCACAAGCTCCCACTCTTTACAAATCTGCTTATATGCCCAGGAGCAGGCAAGTAAGTCACATGGCATGAGTATAAGTACTGCCAGGGGCCTCTCCAGAGAAGCCGCACCAGTCCCCCCTCACACCAGCCAGGCCTGGGGGTCTCTGCAGCTCGCATCCCTACCACCACTGAGCAAGATTCAGTGTTACAGATGGAAATGTGTCCCCCCAAAATGATACACTGAAGTTCTATCCTCTAGAATGGCTCAGAATGTGGCCATATGTGGAAATAGGATCCTTGCAGATGCAATTAAGTTAAATACGATCATTAGGATGGGCCTTAATCCAATATGACTGGAGTCTTTACAAAAAGGGAACATTGGACGCAGAGGCAGACACCCAGAGGAAGATAGTATGAAGACAAGGAGAACACCATGTGGAGAAGAAGGCAGAGATTGGAGCGATCCATCTACAAACCAAGGAATCTCAGAGAGGGTCAGCAAACCACCAGAAGCCAGGAAAAGGGGATGGAACACATTCTTCTTCACACTCTCAAAAGGAACCAACCCTACCAATGCCTTGATGTTGAACTTCCAGCTTCCAGGACTACAAAACAATACATTCCTGTCACTTAAGCTACCTAATTTTTGGTATTTTGTTATAGCAGCCAGAGGACACTACTAATACACTCAGCTTTCCAGGGTCTGCCAGTGTGGTGGGTATAACATAATATCGGGTTATTTTTATTTTTGTTTCTCTGATCACTAGTGACTTCAAACATTTTCTTCACATGCTTTTAGTCATACGGGCTTCCTTGGAAACTGCCCATGTCTATCCTTTGGCCCACTTTTTTATAGAGATTGCTCTCTTTTTTCTTGTTGATTTATAATAGCTCCTTGTAAATTCTCAATATGAGTCCCTTAGCGTCTGATACTTTACAAACATTCTCTTCTCCAACTATCATTGGTCTGTTAACTCTATCCTCACTGGGTAAGTGCTAACTAATTAGTAACAGGACAGAATTACTTAATTTCTCTTTAATCAAATTCATCAATTTTTCAACTGTGACTTGTGCAGTTGGGGTTTCACTTAATAAATACTGCCCTACTCCTACGTTACAAAGATATTCTCCCACAAAATGTTCTACAGACTGCATCGTGTCACCTGTAACACGTAGAGTCTATATCTGCATGTGGTGTGAGCCAGAGGGCTGTTTGAAAAAAAACTCTGAACAACAAGACATCCCAAAATGTAGCGGCTTTAAACAAGAACAAACCTCTATGTTGCTCACATGCCTGCACTGTAGGTAGGGATCAGCAAGGATGGTTCATCTTTGTGCCACGGAGCGTCAGCTGAGATGGCCTGCCTGAGGCTCCCTTCTGGCGGCAAGTCCGTGCGGGCTGTCCACTGGACGTTCCGCTAAGGCTGAGGGCTGGGGTCACAGCTCCTTTCTACTTGCACCTTGCTTGTCACAGGCCGTTTGGACTTTCTCACATTCTGATGGCTGAGTTCCAAGGAGAAAAAAAAAAAAAAAAAACAAAGGCAATGACTGTACCACTTTGTATAACCATAACCTAGCTTCAGAAATCACTTAGCATTACTTCCACAGTAGTTGAAACTTGCCCAGAATTAAGGAGAAGGAACCCTACACCCCACCTCTCAATGGGGAATGTGTCAAAGCTACACTGTAAAAAGTTCACATGGGAGGGCAGCGAATGTTGCCATCGTCTTGGGGAACAGAATCTACCATAGGATCTGATTTTATGAGGCCATTTTTATCATTTCTTAAATTCTTTCATACACATGGTCTGCCACCGAGTTCTCTACTCTGTTACACTGCTCCATCTGACTGGGTTTGTTTTTTTGTTGTTAATTTTTTTTGTCCTCATAAGGCTAGTAATGTGTTCCTATATGATAAGGCAAGTTCCCTCCTTTCATTCTCTTTTTTCAAACTAGTGAGTTATTCATGAACCTTTCTTTTTCCATACGACTTTTTAAGTACATCTATCAAACTCATAAAAAATAATCTTACTGGAATTTTGTTGGGAGTGCCTTGACTGTATGAATTAATCTGGGAATAATAAACATAATTTTATACTGTCATACAACTTAAATACATACAAATTACTGTTACTATTCAAGCTTCCTTTTATAGCTTTTAAAATTTTTAGTAAATTTCTGCAGTAGAGAAATGTCTATTTTTTTTGTCAATCCCCAAATGTTTCATAGATTTGGCTGCTTCCATGAATAATATTCTTTTTTTAAGTACATTTTCTAATCTGTTTTTGCTGCTGTTTAGAAATTCTATTGATACTCATAAGCTAATCTTAAATCTGGCACTCTTGCTTAATTCTAATAGTTAAATCTCTTGCCTCTGCTTTCTAAACAATCACATTATCTGTGAATAAGTACAGTTTCATTTCTTCCCTTCTAATTCACACCTTTTGTTTCTTTTTCTGTATTTGTAGTCGTGGCTAGGAAGTCCAGTTGTGTGCTAACACTACTCAGTGATATTAGAGATCCTTGTCTCATTCCTGATTTTAAATGGCCTGCATCTTTCTCCACTAAGTATAATTCGTGCTTTAAGTTTGTTTTTAAATTTTATTTAATCATGAAAGACAGAGAGAGAGGCAGAGACACAGAGGGAGAAGCAGGCTCCTTGCAGAGAGCCCAATGAGGGACTCGATCCCAGGACCCTGGCATCATGACCTGAGCCAAAGGCAGACACTCAACACACTGAGACACCCAGGCATCCCTAAGTTTTCATTATAAATAGGTATTGAGCTTTATTAAAAGCTTTTCTGAATCAGTATACTGAGATAAATATGTGATTTTGAGTGCCATCTCAATTTTTGGTACTTATTTGTTTATTATAGTTTTCTTTGTCTTCTTTTACCAACGTAGACATTAAATAGTCTTCTCTAAATGTTCTTGTTTCATATAGGATTTCCAAATTTAGTAGGTTAAAGTTATTTACAATTTCTCTTATTTTTTATAACTCTGTATCTATAACTGTTTCTGTTGAAAAAAATTCTATTTTTTAATTGAATCTTTTTTTCCTCGTTAGTCTTTACTAACTTATATACTTGTTAATTATTAAATAGTAATAGGATAGTTTCTGCTATTGATATTTCCAAAAATAAAAACAATCTTTTGGTTGTGGAGTCTTCTCCTGACTTCATCTACCTCCCCATCCTGGGACTACCTCCCAGGTCTCCACTCTTTGACATAAAAGAGAAGTCAGAAGCCTGAGCCTGTGTCCCTTTGTGTCACCACTCAAACATGCCTTCCAGGGGCTACCGATCCACAGGTTACAGGGACAATCTTCTTATCCATTCCCTAGCAAGCAGTGCCAAGTAGTAAACAATTACTGACTGCCTGCTGCGTGCCTACCTTGTACAAAGCAATAGGGACTATAATCATTTCCCCCCGAAAAAATATATGGTCAGTGGAGAGACAACAGCAAACACCCAAGAATACACATGAACATGAAAGGAAAAGGAACTCTGAGCAGGAATCTGGAAGGTATGAAGGAAATGATTTCAAGTGAGAGCAGTGCAGAGGTCCTGGCCAAAAACTTGAACATGTACTTCCTTCTGCTATTTCCTTGTAGACTAGAGATCTGCCCCAGTAACAGAAGAGGGAGGAGAGAGGGTAAATAAAGAGATGGGAAGAATAGGACAAAGGACAAAGAAAAACAACACTATCCTAGTGAAGTCAAAGCTATTAATACAGGATGTGTCTAATTATGACAGCTAATCTGTGTATCCTTTCTCACACAGCACTTACACAGGAACTACCTCACTGATTCCCCCACAGCCCAGCTTTACAGATGTGGAGCCTGAGGTCCCCAAAGACTGTGAACTTCCTAGACTTACATAACTGGTAAGTGACAAAGCTAGGATCCCCAAAGCCTGGCCTTCTGACTCCAATATCACTCTCTTCCCCCTAAACCATGTGGCCTCCAAAAACAGCAAGTTATAGGATAGGCAAAGGGGAAACTGACTTCCAGATGTTCTTCCCACCTCTGCAAGCCTTCATCTATTCTGCCACAGTCACTTCCTCCCAACCCGTCCCCCCAAACACAGGAAGCTACGATGAGTGGAGAGTCACCTGATACGCTTTCTAAAGAACATGTTATCTTTTACTTGCCAAGAAGTTCAGCAGGGCCTCTGTGCTGTCAAAAATCTTGTTCTAGGAATCCAAGGGTCAAACTGGGAAGAGATGAGGCTGGGGCCATCCCCAACCTCCCCTGAAGATCACTACCTGTAGGTGCATGTCTAGGTGCTCTGGTGGATACAAGAAAGGTCTTGAGAGCCTTATGATGATGTCTGGAACATGATATGTCTGGCAAAGTAATAATTACAGCAACAATGATAAGAGCTAACACTTCTTGAATGCTTGCCATTCACTGCCATCACGATAAGAGTTTTTAATGGCTTTGAATCTTGTTTAACCTTCATGACTGCCTAGTGGAGTAGGTTCTAGTCTCCCATGAGAGGCTGAGGCTTAGAGGTATAAGTTATCATATCCAGGGTTACACACTCAACAAGGGACAGAACCAGGACACAGACCAGGTCTGTCCAACTCCTGGCACCACACCACTATATATACTGCCTCTTTGCTCTATCAATACCTGCAGGGGGATATAAACACTAACTGACCGATACAACTAATGCCTGCCAGCACCCGGAGTGGTGAGGGAAAGCTTCAAAGAAAGCAAGCCTGATACCGTCTGTACGAAGGTAAAGGACAAAGAGCCTGGGTCACACACAGGAGAAGTATTGGGGGCAGATGGAACAGGCCTCCTTGGTTTTGGGTTTTTTTTTAAAGATTTATTTATTCATGAGAGACACAGAGAGAGAGAGAGGCAGAGACACATGCAGAGAGAGAAGCAGGCTCCCTGTGGGGAGCCCCACGTGGGTCTTGATCCCAGGTCTCCAGGATCACAGCCTGAGCCGAAGGCAGACACTCAACCACTGGGCCACTCAGGCTCCCCTCCTGGGGTTATAAAGTGCAGTGGGAGATTGAGGCAGCGTGACTGGTGGCATGGAAATCACTATCGTTGATGGCCAATCCTTCAGACTAACAAATTTAGTACTAGGTGAAGAACAGATGGCAAAGGAAAAAAGAGAAAAGAAAAGAGACCACAGTCACCAGAGGTACTTGTGCTAAGTATATAGGAAGTTCATAAGAGAGGTTCCTGGGTGGCTCAGTCACTTGAGTTCAGCTCAGGTCATGGTCTCAGGGTCCTGGGATTAAGCCCTGTGTCGGGCTCCACGCAGAGTCTGCTTGGGATTGCCTCTCCCTCTCCCTCTGCCCCTCCTCCTGCTCACACTCTCTTTTGATTAATCAGTCAATTCTGGGGGAAGGGGAGAAAGAAAGAAAGACCATGAGCAATTTGTCCCATCATCTGATTATTCAGTCTTCAGGTATCTGGGACAAAGTTTGCATCCCCAGAGTAGCTTTATCTAATATTCCCAGTCACCTCCCTCAGAAATGAGTCATATGTACAGGACACAGGTAGGAACAGCTCTCTCCATGCAAATAAAGGAAAAAAGGATTAGAAGAAAATGAATCAGTGGTTGAAGTGGACATGGGTGTTTCCAGTCAGTTGGGGATCTCACTACGGCATGGGATCCTCTCTGTCTGATGGGAAATGACCCATTTAGTCTTCTCCCATTCCAGCCACACCATGATTCCAGCATGGTCAGCTGCCCACAGTCCATCCAATTTGCTTGCTGGGAACCACCAAACAGGGTGGCCAGGGGACTTCCTGTTGGGCCGGGCAGGCATTCCGTCTGCCTCAAGTTTAGGGGTGGAAATGCATTTGCAAGATCTTGTCCATGCCCACCAGTGCACTCACACTGCCAACACCACCCACATAGCCTGTGGACTCCACGCCATTGCCACGGTATCCAAATCTTGCTCAGGGAACTGCGACCTCTGACAAACAAGTATTACAAAGAGAATCTGCCTCCCAAACATTGAAAATTATTATCGATCAGGGGGAAAGGATGTACCTTCGGCCAAATTCCACTAAGTTTTTTGTAGTTCTCCATTATTAAGAAGTCCTGCTTCGGGGTCACAATTTTAACTGTTTTGTTCTAAGCTTAATATATATATAGTTATTTTACCACTTAAACTATATAAGATGGCAACCACAAAATTGAAATTCTGTCGTTCAAAGGGTTTTATGTACTCCTCTAACTAAAAACAGCTTCACAATAAAAAGATCCAGTTTTACAAGTGGGCCCAACCCAAAATAGTAACTATGGCCTTAAGGGCTATTATCCCATTGCCGTACGAAGGATTTAGGGCATATAAATGCCCATTAACACGACTAAGCATAATAATCTGATTTATAAAGTATCCCTTGCCAGGGCCCTTGTAGCACCCTACAATTACACCACCTCAATTAAAACATCCTGCAAGCCTAATAGACTTGCCCTGAAAGAAACCGCCCTGTAAAAGCATGACCCACCCCAGCAAAAAATCCTGACGGAGGGGGTTCAACAGCAAGGTGGTGGCAGCAAAAGGGGTTTTCAGATAGAAGGAGAGCATTTTAAGTATCTAATTCCCACGCTCAACGCCTGCCAAAGTACACAGGAGTGAATAACAACTCCAAAGCAAAGAAGCATTAACGAGGAGGGTTGTCCGGGTGTCCATCTCAACCTTTCTTAGTAGATTTGGCATTTGCTTGATAAAATGAACACATCTGGGTTCAGAATCCAAATGACATTTTCTAGTGAAAAGCAAGAGGAATCCTTCTATTCCCAAGACCTGTTTGGGGCATGGAGTTTGGAAACTGTCTCTCACCTTTCGCCACTTCAACCCCAAATCACTAAGCACAAATTGTAGGGTCTCAGCTACAATTGTGTGTGTGTGTGTGCGTGCGTGCGTGTGTGTGTGTTGCAGGGGGTGGGAGTTTTCTCATCTGTCTTAACTGCTATTAGACAATCATATCATAGCAAAATGAAAAGATTCCTCTCAAAATTTACCTACTATTCTACATGTCATTAGACAGTTGAAATTTCCTAAGAATTTGCTAAAGTTAAGCATCTCCAAAGTCAGCTCAATGTGGATCTTAGTGAAGAGGGAACACTCCCTCCTGAGTATACTGAGGGAAAACCATGCAGCAAGGGAGAAAAGATTGGGGGATGCCTGGGTGGCTCGGTGGTTGAGCGTCTGCCTTTGGCTCAGGGTGTGATCCAGGGGTCCTGGGATCGAGTCCCACATTGGCTCCCCACAGGGAGCCTGCTTCTCCCTCTACCTGTGTCTCTGCCTCTCTGTGTCTCTCATGAGCAAATAAATATAATCTTTAAAAACGAAAAAGACTGGTTTACAGACAGGCAGAGGTGCCACAAGCACTGTGTTCCATCCACCACATGCCTCATCCCATTAACATAGCAAACTTTCCATTAATGTTAACATTTGAAATGCTGGTGAGGGTTTAGCTAGACAGGTACTCTTGTACCTCTGGTAGGAGGATAGACTATTTGAGTCTCCCTGAAAAGCAATTTTCCAACAGCTACTAAGAGCCTTTAAAATGCCTAGATCCTTTGATCATGCTTCTGGAAATATATTCCAAGGACATCAGCAAAATGTGGTCCAAAAGCAAAACACGCTGATGTCCATTGCAGCGTGCTGAATCTAGTAAGAGATGTGAAAGAATCCAATAGTTCAGCAATAAGGGAATAATCACATAAACTCTGGTAAATCTCAAAGTATTATGTTGCCTTTAAAAATGATGTTTGCTTCTGAAAACACAAAATAAGACTTAAAGAAAAGGAAACAAAAACTGTCCTCTGGCATTAGAAGTGTTAGTAGTGTAAAGATGTTGATTTTCTCCATTTTATTCTATAAATTTAATGTCATCCCAATCAAACTTGCAAAAAGAATTTTGTTTCTCATTTTGTTGGGAGGTATTTGACAAAATGACTTCATTCATAGTCATCTGGAAAAATAGTCTATATGAAAATAGCCAAGAAATTTGTTTTCAAAGGAAGAGTAGTATAGATACTCTAGACTTCGCCATTATAAAAATACATTGTAAAAGCTACAGTAATTAAAACAATATGGCTCAAAAGCAGGACTAGACAGACCAATGGAACAGACTAGGAAATTCAGAGGCCAAAGTATACATAAGAATTCAAGTACAACATAAAGGAGACATTCCAAATCAGAAGGGTAAAATAGATTATTCAACAAATGGTATAAAGCAACTAGCTCAAAAAAAAAAAAAAAAAAAGCAACTAGCTCAATGTTTGAAAAAAAATTTAATTAGGCCCATACATTACAATGTTTATTTTAACATAACAATAACATGATTTTAGCATGAAAATAAAAACACCTTTTAAAAATTGCTAATAGGGAAGATAGGTGAATCGTCTAAATTATTCTGGAATAATTTAGACTTTTTTTTAATTTAGACTTCTTACTATGAAATGAAATAATTGAAGAAAAGATTAAATTGAAGAAAAGATTAATAAATTTGATTACATAAACATTTTAAATGACTGTAAGTAAAAACACCATAATTGAGGTGAGAGACAAAAATGTATGCAATTTCTTCTACTGCCTACGGCAAGCAGCTACTTTCCTTACTGTCTGAAGACACAGAACATATCAATAAGAAATTTACCAGCAATGGGCCAAAAAATGTACAAAGTTCAGAAGTGAATTTTGTAGAAAAAGAAATACAAGTGGACGATAAATGTACAGCCTCAATAATAATGAACTTCCTGTTTGTTTGCTTATATGTTTGTTTTAGACATCATTATTGATAAGGGAGTGAGAAACCTGAAGGCTTATGTTTGACTAGTGTGATGTGAATGGATCACCAACCATTTTTTGAAGGGCGATTTTCCTATATCCTTCAACATTTTAAATGTGAGCGTTTCCCTTAGTCCAGAATTTCCATTTCCAGGAATTAATTCTACGTAAATACTCACACTTGTGCATAGAAATATATGCGCACTGATGTTCAATACAGCATTGTTTGTGATAGCAAAAAATTGGAAGACACATCAATATCTATCAGTAAGAGTGTGGCTAAAATGAGGTTTCCATAAGATGGGATATCTTGTAGCAGTTTAAAACAATGAGGTGGATTTGAACACAGTAACATGAAAGATGTCCAAGATATAATAAGTCCAAAAATCATGTTGGAAAACTATATGAATAATATGAAACATGCTTTATATGCCGATGGATGTAAAATTACTGTCTGGAAGGAGACCTAAGAGGTTGTTTGGAAAGGTTACGGGAAGTGAGAGGATGAGGCAGATGCAGAGAAAAAGGGTGTTCACTTTTCACTGTCTTTTCTTATATTTCTTTTTTTTTTTAAGATTTTGTTTATTTATTCTTGAGAGAGAGAGAGGCAGAGACACAGGCAGAGGGAGAAGCAGGCTCCATGCAGGGAGCCCGACGTGGGACTCGATCCTGGGTCTCCAGGATTACACTCTGGGCTGAAGGCGGCGCTAAACCGCTGAGCCACCCGGGCTGCCCTTTTTTTATATTTCAAGGGTCTTTTGACAATGAACGGGTATTACTATTTAAGCCACAAACTAACAAATAGTTTAAATTTTAAAAATTAAAATTCAAGCATTGTAACATTTGTCAAGACTCATTTAAAGATTCAGAGAAGTAATCGTAATGTAGTAGAATAGGAAAAACCAGATTCCATAATTATGTAGAGAATATACTCTCCACTGTGTTAAAATTTATTATCTAAATATGCGCATAGAAAAAAGCCTATCAGGAAACACATAGAATAGTAGTGGTAGACACCTCTAGTTACAATGTTCTGATCTATCTTTACTGGATTCTTCATGCTTTTACTTTTCAAATTTTCCAAAATTAGTAGTATAGGTATAATCAGGGAAAAAAATGTAATGATCAATTCAGAATTTGCTAAGCTAATTATTATGTATCCTATACTAGACCAGGAATCAAGAGGAGGGAAAATGTGGGACACAATCCCCTCCCTCAAACATTTTACAGTTTCACAGATAAATATGTACATAAGTTAAAGACGATCAGTTCATTTGACTTTACAAACTTGCAATCACATGAAATGTACAGCACAGTGACTACAGTTAATAATACTGTGTTGCATATTTAAAAATTGGTAAGAAAGTAGATCTTAAAAGTTCTTATCACAAGAAAAAAGATTTTGTAACTCAGTATAGTAACAGTATAGTTAATCAGACTTACTGTGGTGATCACTTTGCAATATATCTAAGTATCAAATCATTGTGTTGCGCACCTGAAACTAATATAATGTTATATGTCAACTATACCTCAGTAAAAATAAACCATTAGAGGTCAAGACGGGATGACAAAGAGCCAGGTGCTAAACTGAATCTTCTCAAACATCAAAATGTATGAAAGAGACAATACGAGCAAGGGCGAGGGAAGATGCGATGCTAGCCTCAAATACTAGTAGCTCCCTAACCAGGCAACGAGGGGGGTGGCCTTGGGAAAGAACATGAGAATTCTCTGCCACAGACCGACTCAGAACTATACACGTGCTTGATTCTGGGCATCAGGAGGTCTAACCTCCTCAAATGCACCAAGATCTGACATTTTGCCATGAAGCTTTATCCCCTTATCTCATATTGTCGATCCCTCTTGAGAAGGAATGGACCCAGGAAGGCCAACAGCTGACACGGAGGGCGCCCGGCCCGCCTCCCGGCGCCAGTGGCCGACCCCACGGATCAATCTGAGCACAGTCACTGTCCCTGGGAGAGCATCTCCGACTCCTCAGCGTGGACCTCAAGCAGCTACCACCCATCAAGCAAAGTTGGGGCGCGAGCGGAAAACTATCTGCCATCCCTTGCTAGATTGGCAGTAACAGATCTGCATTGGAGTTAGAGCTGAGAATTTTTCAGAGCTCTCTCACATCCATTATTCCATCACAGTGGGACGTATTTTCCTCTTCTTTACAGCAAAACGGAGGACTTAAGAGTTGCCACCAACGGTTTGCGGATGCGCCTCTATTAAGAAGCGGGTCCAGGTTATGATGTGGAAGCCAGTCCTTGTTCCGAACCCGCTGCTCTCTCCCAAAGCGTCGCCCTCTCACACAGCAGAAAGAAGAGCAGGCCTTATGGCGTCCAAAGCCAGGCTGGGGTGGGGAGAGCTTGAGGAGCCTTGGGGAGCACTGAGAAGAGGAAAGGGCCTGACCAAAAAGAAGCAAGACATCAGAACCCGGAGGCTGGGGATGTAAGGGACACCGCAAGTTTGCCAAAAGCCAGCTCTTCACACTGAGGGAACCAGTAGATACACCTACGTTCCCAACCAAGACCAGTATCTGACTGGAATGCCACCAGGAATCCCATTAGGGGAAAGCACCGTGGGCAGCCGCACAAAGACCCAGCAGAGCGGGGCTGCGGAGGTGAGTCCCCGCGCCTCAGGCTGACATGCAGATTTGGGGGTTGTGCCAGCACCCACGCAGCTCCCATTCTACTCTCCAGGCTCCCAAGGGCCAGAGCCAGCCTGATGGGCACACCCAACGGCTCCTCCAAGTTCTAAACACCCAGGGGGAAAAAGCCACAATCTCCTAACCATTTCTCTTTTGGTGCTTCAAACTGGACTCTCAGATCCCCCGGGGGCTGCCCCAGGAGCTGAAGCTCTTCTCACCTGGCTCCATGTGGGGCCATGCTCAGGTTAACTGTCCTGAGCAAGGGCCTCCCCTCCCAGTGAGTGTGACTGTGTTCGAGCAGGTATGTGTGTGTTTCCAAGGACACCTATTAACTCACCCTCCAATCCAATCTGATCCAATATTGAACATGCAACAGTCCTAAAACTGTTTTTGAAATACCAGAATTAGATAGAGTGTTGAATATGAGGTTAACGTACAGATTCTTGACTTTAAAAGGCTAGATTTTCACAACAAACATGCGTTGCTATGGAGATGGCATAAGCCTATGTAAACTTCAGGCATTCATATTCATAGAAACTCCTGAAGCAAGACCAAATGTTGGCCCTAACATTCCTGCTCTTGCCAACTTCCAAATAGTGCACAAATTATGCCAAAAATAAATGGGTGTGACTAATACAAGCTTAGAACTTTTTTAAAAATTTTACCTTGAGGGCAACATTTGTTGATATAGGAGCTGGGTGTGTAAAGCATACTTCCCCCCTCTGTAAATCCATCCGTTTTATTTACACTTCCTAAAAGACCTGTGTGCACATTTTTCCCATAAATTGTACAACTGCTAGTAATCACGTATCATTTCAATCTGTGCCCTGGTTCTATTTTAACACTGCCTCTCTTCCTTTTTGTTTGTGTTCCATTAAGCACATACTAGAGGCAGAGCAGTCAAGACTTAACTCCTCTGGTCCCAAGTACACACTCCAGGGCTGCAGAACTATCAAGCTTTTGCACAGGCGACACCTCCAAGGTCTGCAAGCCTAGGGTAAATCCTATTACGAGCTGGGGGATGTCAAATTGGTTTTTGCTACTGACCTTCTTTCTCGTGACCCCTTCCCCACCCCACCAGGCCCCAATCCCAAATCCCTCGTTTCTCCTGCATGGAGGTCAACCTGTAAGACAACTGCGCTCTGCCCCGAGTCTACTCTATCCTGGACTGGAAACTCACTGCTAATTACTGTAGTCACACTTCTTAATTCAACAAGCGCCAGACGGCTGCCTGCCATCTCCCCAGTGGGATGGGTCACCAGCTATCTCACGCAGGTCACTAAGTCGGCATTTATTTCCTGATAGGAGATGGCGTTACAAGGTAGCTGTTCCAACATGAATGGTAATCAACAATAATTAAAAGTGATACACCCATTCTGACTCATATGATAGTGTTAAAAAAAAATTTTTTTTTAAAGGGTGGTGGAAGGAGGAGAGAGAAAAAACTGCTCAGCCGAGACAGATAAGTTTTTTCATCTCAACTTAGAATTTCTGGGAAATGAATATATGTCTTTGTCTTCTTCTTTTTAAAAAAAACAGGCTCCACGCCCAACAAGGGGCTTGAACTCATGACCCCGAGATCAAGAGTCACATGCTGTACCTACTGAGCCGGCCAGGTACCCCGTCTTTGTCTTCTTTTAATTCACACAGAAATATGTCCATGTTGTGACCATGTGAAAAGCAGTGAATCTAAATTTTCCTTAAAGGAAGAAAATATTCATTCTCAAAGGCGGAGTCCCTTCACCAGAGGAGAGAGAGCCCAGAGAGAGCAATAGGTCAGGGACCGGGCAAAATCTGCCCTCTGCCCATGGGGGCCAACACGACGGTTCCACGGCTGATGCCAGCTTTCAATCCCAGAAACAGTAACTCCACTACAACAACCCTTTGTCTTCCAGAAGTGATTTAACTTGCCCTACATGAACTGACTGCGGCCCACCTAGATTCTCAGCCCTGATCTGGAAGGTTCCTCTCTAAACCACTAGCAGCCCCAGCCTGGCACGACTAACTACCAAGCCTTGCTGGACGATTTTCTCCATATCTCCCCGTGGTATACACAGAGGCTGTGTGCCACCAGATCAAGACCCAGTGAAGCTTTGTTTTAACCACCGTTGGGATTATCCCTCATCTATACCCTTCTCGCTGCCACCACGGTTGCCCTCTGCTGCCCTGCCCTCACCTTAAATCAGGTGCCCCAGGTCCCTTAAATCAGACCTTGAGACCATGACTCGCTGGCCAGTTGTATATCAATGAAGAGTTCCCAGGAGAAGCCGAGAAGGAAGTAGAGGAAGCAGAATGAGACAAGGGCAAGACCTGAGCTCGGGTGTGGCCCTACGTCTCAGCCTCGGCCTGATCCATGGGGTGTTCTGGAGCACGAATCATCTCACACTTAGGCAAGGCTGCTGGGACCTTCTTACTCCCACTCGGTGAGTCACTTGCCACCAGCCACCTCAGACTGGATGTCAACCCCCAGGTATTCTGGCTCTTGGCACCGTATCTACTCAATTCCAGTGGCCCGAGGGCATCTTGCGAAGGCCACTGGTATCAGCCAGGAAGCAAGTGATGTGAGGCTGGGCCACTGGCACTCAAAAGGATCTCAGCGGGCACCAGTAGCATCTATTACACCCAGGGAAGGGAACACTGGTAGTATTTTAACATTAATTTCTTAAAACAATTCTTTCTATGAACATCTTAGAGATCCAAGTGTGAACTGAGGGTAGAGAAAAAGTCACATCTCAGATTGTACCTACAGGAAAACACCAAAATGTAAAATCTACTTAAATGGTGTCACACATAGGCCAGGAAATAAGAATGTGAGACCTGGGCTCCTGTGTATTAGAATGCTATGGGGACAAGGTGCCATTTTATTCACCTTCCTGCATGGTCACCAGCCGAGCAGGACCGTCCAATTCCCTCAGTATGGCAAACTTTTAAAGGGCTGTCTCTCATGCCCAAGACATCCTCCTGCCCTTTGACTGCACCACTGCATCACATCTTAGATACTTCAAACATTTCAAGGAAGACAGAGAAATAAAGGGTAAGAACTGCAAAGCCTTCGTGCTCCCCACATATGTTTCAGAGCACTGAGCCTCCTCCTACTGACTTACAGTGCCTGACAAGATCTGTCCGACCAAGAAGAGTGTGCTGGTGTATTCCTGATGCCTACCACTGGTGCAGGAGGAGGAAGTAAAGGCACATCCATGCAGGAGAGACTGCCCTAGGATCTCATCTGCTCTTGAGAGTACATCTTCCTTCTCAATACTTCTACTCTTCATTTCACAAAAACCATATTCGCAAAAGAAAAAAGAAAGTAATGGGTTTTAGAATGCTTACAATGTTCGGTATAAAGTCTGGCACTGGAAAGTATACAAAAGGAATTGGGGGGCAGCCCGGATGGCTCAGCGGTTTAGCGCCGGCTTTAGCCCGGGTCGTGGTCCTGGAGACCCGGGATCAGGTCCCGCGTCGGGCTCCCTGCATGGAGCCCGCTTCTCCCTCTGCCTGTGTCTCTGCCTCTCTCTCTCTCTCTGTGTCTCTCATGAATAAATAAATGAAATTTAAAAAAAAAAAAAAGGAATTGGGCATGCCGTTTGTTCTAAAGAAACAAACCATTTCGAGAATGAACCATTACAGTCCAAGAGCAACGCTCAAGACATACATCATAAACTGGTAAGAGAAAAATAAATTCACAAGTGTCAACATATACAGAATTTAAGTAAGATAAGCAAGAGCCTATAACGTGGTGGATCTAAACGGGCTTCTGGGTGTTCATGAAGCAAACGCAAGACTATTCTTGAAGTGTGGGAGAAAATGGGATTTGAGAAAAGCCCTGGAAGGGTGAGTTGAATTTGGATGGGAAGACCAAGGGAGAAAGGACTTTTCACTCAAACGGAGAAGAGCAAGAGAAAAGAAGTCACATCCTGGGAACATTTGGCAAAACTCTTGAAGGTTCTAAAGATAGTTTTTCCTATGCCCCACACAGAAACAAAGCCTGCCCACGCCCCTGAGCAGCTGCCAGGAGAGGCCCTTCAGAGCTGGGGCTGCTCTCAAGGACCAGTGGTACTCCCCCAGCCTGCTGTCTGTGAGGCCAGATGATGGGACCCCAGTGACCACCACCGCCGCCCACCCCCAGGCTTTCCCTGTGCTGCCCAACCTGGCCCCAGGAGCTCCGGCCAACACATGGCCTCCAGCTAATACTCCAGCATGTTCAAGCCACCCCCAAGAAAAGGATGAAAAGAGCCCGGTGAAGGAAAGGCAGCAGGGCCTTCCCTTTCCCACCTGAAAACAGTGGGAACAGCTACCTTCCTTTAAGACAACAAATCACCACCAGCCACCTCTGGCTTGCTTCATGATTTATTTTCCAGCATTCGGCCCCATATTTAATGAAATCTGACCAGCAGTCAGAACCCTAATCAGATCCAGGACCAAAGGCCCCAAGCCCTCTCTTCCAGACTCCACCTGCCCCCGCTTCAACCCAGGCGGGGCTGACCTGCAAACAGAAGACAGAAGTGT
Organism: Canis aureus; assembly: GCF_053574225.1. Taxonomy (NCBI): domain Eukaryota; kingdom Metazoa; phylum Chordata; class Mammalia; order Carnivora; family Canidae; genus Canis; species Canis aureus. Next base: position 67,947,124 of record NC_135621.1, on the reverse strand, counting down.
AGGCCAAAGGAGAGAGCGCTCAAACTTGAACTAAGGCCCCTGTTTCCCCCCAGCTCCCCAAATTCCCCCCAGCGTGCACCCCTCTCTTTTTCCTGCAGAAGCAAGCCCTCCTCCCTCTCACTCAGCCAAGCCAAATACGTAGGAACCAATTCAGCTTTCCAGAAGTTGAAGATCAACTCCAAGCTGAGACTTGTTCTAAAATAATTAAGGGGGGGTTGAAAGGGTAGAGAAAGAGATGTGGGAAAGAGAGAAAAAATACGGCTATTGGCTCCCTGTCATTTGGCACTGAACATGACAAAACAAAGTTTACAGTTTTTAGAGGCTTTGGGGGGGGCCCTAATCCACGCTGATTTTAAAAACAACTTTTCCTCCTATTCACTCAGTGCATGCTGGTGAGGGAGGGGGGAATTTCGTTGCTCTAAAAACAAGAAACTAATAAATGGTACCTCCTTCCAAATGCCCCCTCAATACCTGTCTCCTGGGGGATGGGACCCTTCAAGAAGACTGCCTCTCTGACACTGTGGATTAATTACAATAACAATTTGCGTTTGTGAGGAGCTTTTAACTTTTCAAAGTGCTCCTCCATCTATCATCCCACTTTATCCTCCTGACAGCCTGGTGATGCAGGTGGAGCCGGGATTATCAGGGCCAGCCTTCAGTGTAAGCAAAGCAGATTATGTACTCAGCGCATCTGGGGGCCCAGAATGGGCGCGCCAGCCTCAGAGAATCCCTCCTGACAAACTGCACCTGAAAATCCCTCTCACAAAGAACCCTTCCGTTCCATGATGCAGATAAGGCTTAAGGAGCAAATAGCCTTTGGAAAGATAACCCACTGACCAGTGTGTAATGCGGGGCACAACCACAAGTGAGCATCTCCTGAGAGGAACTTAATAGGGGAAGAAAATGGGTCGCCCAAAGGGAATGGAGGAAAACTTAGTTTAGGTCACAATTTTGCCTGCGGCCACCCCTAAGAATTGTTAGCCCTGTTTTATAGTGGGAAGAAACCAGGAGGTCAAGTCACTCCCTCATTCATTTATTCCTTGATTCAAATGTTTTCTTGGTGGCTCCTATGGGGCCATGTGTCAGCCAAGCCTGGTGGCACCAAATGAAGACACAGACCCTGCTTCAAGGAGCTCACAGCAGGGCAAAGGAGACAACATGAGTATGGGTTGGTATTTTGAAATACGCCCCACCTACCTCTCTCCTCACTCAGGCAACAGGAATGGCCTTCTAAATTCACCGTCTGCAAAAAATGATTTTTGATTTCAGAATAGGTATTTTTTTAAAGATTTTATTTATTTATTCATGAGAGACACAGAAAGAGGCGGAGACACAGGCAGAGAGAGAAGTAGGGTCCCTGCAGGAATCCTGAGCTGAAGGCAGACACTCAACCACTGAGCCACCCAGACGTCCTTCTGAATAGGTATTTTAGACACATAGTAGAAACTTTTTTAGAGTGAAAGAGAGTTTAGAACTCTAAAATCTTGGTTTTCATATCAAAAGCCAACTTCTGAAAGCCTCAGAGCATAGAGTTAGTATCACTTGCCATAGAGTGGTGAGGAATACACAACAATGATAGTTTTTCTTTCCACCAGAAAGGAAGGACTCATCCCACCAGCTGTTCAGAGCAAGAGACTCTGGGGTGATCTGATCACATGAGTGTCTCAGAACACTGGACTCTGAAAGGTCTGGGAGGCTAGAAGTCCTGAAAATCCTTGTAATTTGACCATGTGTTGTTCAACCACAGGACTCATGCTTTAGATGTTTCTCTTGAAATGCAGAGGGAAGATGTGATTTGAGTCTCTACAAATGATGCATTTTGTTTGTTTTTGTGTTGAGTTTTGAAAAATACCTTGGTGTAACCAATGTCACATACAATGAGATTAGAATTTTTTATCGGTGGATTATTTTTCAGCTCAGTCACCTTTGTTATTGCAGCTAAAAATACATATTATAAACCTACCATCTTAACCATTTTTTAGGTATATAGTTCAGTAGTCTTAGGTATATTCACATTGTTGTAAAACAATCTCCAGAACCTTTTCATCTTGCAGAAGTGGAACTCTAAACCATTAAGCAAAAGTTCCCTCCCGGCCATCCATCCAGTCCCTGGAAACCCATTCTTCTACTTTCTACATCTATGAATTTGGCTATTTTAGGTACCTTCATATAAGTGGGATCTTACTGTTTTTGTCTTTCTAACTGCTTTATTTCACTTAGCATAGGGTCTTCAAGGTTCACCCACGAGGTAACATGTGGCAGGCTTTCCTTCCTTGTTAAGGCTGTGTAGTATTTATTGTAGGTATAGACCATATTTCCTTTAACCATTCATCCATAAGTAGACACCTGGGTTACTTCCACCTCTTGGGTATTGTGAATAATGCTGCTGTGAATATGCTGTGCAAATCTCTCTTTAAGACCCTGCTTTCAGGCAGCCCCCGTGGCCCAGCGGTTTAGGGCCACCTTCAGCCCGGGGTGTGATCCTGGAGACCCGGGATCAAGTCACATGGGGCTTCCTGCATGGGGCCTGCTTCTCCTTCTGCCTGTGTCTCTGTCTCTCTCTCGCTCTCTCTGAATGAATAAATAAATAAATCTTAAAAAAAAAAAAAAACCCTTCTTTCAATTCTTTGGGATATATACCCAGTAGAATTGCTGGGTCATACAGTAGTTACAACTTTAATTTTTTGAGGAATTGTCACGCTATTTGCCACAGTAGTTGTACCATTTTAGTACCACCAACAGTACACAAGGGTTCCAACTTCATATCCCAGCCAACACTTTTTTTTTTTTAAGTAGCAGCCATCCTGACAGGTGTGAGGAGGTGTCAGTTGTGGTTTTGATTCATATTTATGAGATAATTAGGGATGCTGACCATCTTTTCATATGCTTAGTTGGCACCTTAGTAACCATCTTTAATAGCATTGATTTTATAAGCCCTGAGATTTTGTTTCCCTGTTCTTAGGCAAGTCCCACCTGCCAACTTTCAAATAGGATATCCCAGTGAAAAGGAGTCAGTTTCTCTAATGATGTACTATATGTCTTTTTAAAAAAATTTTTTTTCTAAAAGTCAGTTTTTCGACTTTAACATACCGACTAAACAGTTTCTCAACCTTAGCACTATCAACATTTTAGACCAAATAATTCTTTGCTGTGGGGAATGTCTTGTTCAATGTAGGATGTTGAACAGCATCCCTGGCCTCTAGATGCCAGCAGCATTCCCTACTCCATTGTGCTGGACAAAAATAAATCCAGATATTGTCACATGTCTCCTGGTGGGGCAAAATTGTCCCTGGTTGTGAACCACTGGATTAGAGTCAGCAACCTAGCATGTTCAAAGTTGGCCAACATAATAATCTAAAACTTTTGAATCAGCATTAAAAATCTTAGAGATACCCCTGAAAAAAATCCAGATCTTCAGCTTTTTTTTTTTTTTTTTCCAGCTTTTCCTGAGAAAGCAAAGGATCAAGCCAACTTGGTTTATATTGCCCTGTGGCAATAATCTGCTGGGTAGAAACCACTGTCCCACCTAAATTTGAGGTTATGACCTAAATACAGCCCATAAACTAAACCTATTTGAATATTGGATAAAGCTGTCTCCAATTTTTTTTCTATTTTTTTTAAAGATTTTATTTATTTATTCATGACAGACACAGAGAGAGGCAGAGACACAGGCAGAGGGAGAGAAGCAGGCTCCATACAGGGAGCCTGACGTGAGACTCGATCCCGGGTCTCCAGGACCACGCCCCGGCTGAAGGCGGCACTAAACCGCTGAGCCACCCGGCTGTCCTGTCTCCAATTTTTCAAATGAAATAATTCTGATTTGCCTGACTTCTCTTTTAAGTATATATGATAACATAAAATTCTGGGCTGACAGAAACTGAATTATTTCTCTCAGTCTCTCTGTTTCTGTCCCCTGTGCGGGCTCACACTCATGCACACACACACACACACAGCAGTATGGGTCTGACAAAAAAAAAAAACAATGGATTAGAAGTCAGGAGAGCATGGTTCTAATCCCCAATTCATATTCTGAAATAATTCAATTCAACAAATTCAATTCATTAAACACCTACTGCAAGCAAGGTTACAAGTTCAGTCCCAGAACTCATCTGGGTTTTAGCTTCTTTAACCCAGCTTACTGGGTTCTCTGACTGAACAGGTGAACTCCAAGAGCTGTTCGAGCTCTAAAACATCCATGATCCACACCTGGTGACCATATCCAGCAAAACCTCTGCAGCTTCAGGACAACTAAGGCTGGGAACAAAGAGGAACAGTACTGATTAGTGGCCAGAAGAGAATCCTTTTTACAAAATAGAATCCTGGGGCAGCCCAGGTGGCTCAGCAGTTTAGCGCCGCCTTCAGTCCAGGGTGTGATCCCAGAGACCTGGGATTGAGTCCCATGTCGGGCTCCCTGCATGGAGCCTGCTTCTCCCTCTGCCTGTGTCTCTGCCTCTCTCTCTCTCTCTCTCTCTCTCTCTCTCTCTCTGAAGAAATAAATATAATCTTTAAAAAAAAATAAAATAAAAAATAGAATCCTTTTTCTAAAAATATAGTTACTTTTCACACTTCTGCAGTTGTGCATGCTGGGCTGTAACGGGCACCAGTGGCCACGGCGCACAGATGGGTCTAGCACTCAGACCCCCCAGCTCGGGGTAGCGCACGGTTCCAGGTTTGCTCAGCTGCACAGCAGCCTCACCTGGCAGCCCACGTCTGCTGAGCTATCTGGTAGGTATAGAAGCCTGGCCATTTCAACCCCATGCAAGATGCTCCAGGGAAACACTCTCCTGGTTTGGCCAAGGCTCTCAGGCTCGCATCACAGTTCAGCCTCTTCTCCTGCCTAGTCCTGCTTCTCCCTTCCCTTCACAGGAATTGAACCCTGACAACATCTTGCACTCCAAACTTTGTCTCAGTATCTTCTCCTGGAGAGCTTCTGCGGTTAGCTATTTTTGGATAGCCGTGCACGCATGTATGTGTGTGTACGATTTTTTTTTTTAATTTATTTATGATAGTCACACACAGAGAGAGAGAGGCAGAGACACAGGCAGAGGGAGAAGCAGGCTCCATGCACTGGGAGCCCGATGTGGGATTCGATCCCGGGTCTCCAGGATCACGCCCTGGGCCAAAGGCAGGCGCCAAACCGCTGCGCCACCCAGGGATCCCGTGTGTGTACGATTTTGTTCTGAGGTCCACCTCTTCCCAAATTGACCCAAGAATAATTCCTGATTGGTCTCTAGCTCTATGCAGTCAGTGTGATCCCATTCACCTCGATACTGACTGACTTAGGAAGAGAGTATGATCCACTCCTGGCCAATGAGATGTGACAGGAAGTCTGCTGAGAGGTCTCTAGAATGTTTCCTCAATTCTAAAAAGCAATGTAAAAGAGGAATATTCTTTTGCTTGGACATGGTTATGTCCATTTTGATGCCAGAACTCTGAACCAGCCATCTTGGACCAGGAGAAGGTACTAAGTTCATTGAGTCAAAGTGTCCAGAATATGAGACTAGAATATAAGGATGATGTTTTTGAGGTGCTGATTTTGGAACCAATCCTGAAGGTACCCTCTGTCAGAGTTTTACATCTTTTCGCGATGTAAGATGACAAAATATCCATATTTAAACCATTCTGTAACTTGCAGTCGAAAGCATCCTACACGATGTACAGGCATCAAGTACGGCCTGGCAGAAATTCTTGTAGGGTCTTTTCTAACAAATACCTTTAAAAATTGTAAATACTTTGCAATTTTTTGTATGTGAGTTAATTGAAAGTTTGTCATCAAGAACAATACAAACGTGCTTTTGAAATCCCATTTCACTTGTAATAGCTTAAAAGAATTTGTCAAGAAGAAACAAATTTCATCCCAATTTTGGCTGATTATTGTGGATTGTCAAAGAATTTCAAGTCCAAGGTAACAGCCTCATAATTAAGTGCAATCCAGCCAATATCACTAACCCAGCCTGCATCAAAGTTATGCCCTGAACGTCTACTAGTATACGTTTTGGTAGCTCTTATCTCCTTCAAATCTCCAGGGTGCCATTTCCAGGCATAAACCTGGAATTCACTGAACAGCTCTCTACTTATACATTGTAATGCTCTCTTCTACAAACAGGGAGTAGTAGCTCTCCCTCAGAGAGGCTGTGTCTCTGTTGTGTTTTCCAAAGATATAACTTATTCATGACAAGCCATTCAACTTTTTGCAGGCTAAGAAAAAGCAAGACCCTAAATGGAAAGAAATGCAAGTTTTTGCACACAAGGCCATGCGTACAGGTCAGAGTGGCAGTTCACTTGTGATCTGGCTGGGCCAGCAGAGCTCCAGCTCCCCGGCTGGACATGGACAATCTGTCTTCCATCTCTACCAGATTGTGGTTTCCAGGATCTGGGCTCAGAGACTCTTCCCTATGCCAATTCCCTTTGGCAGGAAAGACACCTTCTGGCATCAGCATTACTATTCCCAGTCCTTTGCTTCTGCCAACCTCTTCATGTTTTATCTATTTTTATTTGAATTGGTGATCAAGGGATTAACCCAGCTTATACAAATTCCATCTTCCAAAAGCCATTATGGTGTAGTTGCAATTGTGATATTTCACTCTTCAAATGAATCGAATTGGATTTTAATGACAGTAGACTCCATTAAGCAACACCTGATTGGGTTATTTCCTGGAAATTTCATCTTCATTGTTTTCTCCATCCTTGTTACCCAAAAAACATAGCAGGAGAGCTATCAAGGACTGTTGCCAAGCTATATTGAATCGTCCTTGAAACTGTGGTCACATTTTTTTCTGTTTCAAACAAGTCAAACAAAACACTTCAACACAGTATTAATTTTCATGGAAAAAGGGAAAACAATATTTTTTTGTAGGTTACTTAGAGTTATAGGGGACTATCATTCTTCCCAAGAAGCTTTCACACAACAAATTCTCATGTGAGGTGTACAATTTATATGTAATTTTCTATTTTTTAAATAACATTAAAGCATTTTTCTCACTAGAATGGAAAAGTAAACTTTATTTTGTATTTATGTACCCCAAATTAAGTCTAAGTCAAGTGAAGGGTAAAACAGTGACTCTGAATCAGTCTGGAGAAGTCCATTTTCCCTCTGACAGTACCAGACTTTAAGTAGTTCACATCCTCCCTAGAAGTATTTAGGATCTTGACAGAGTCCAACAATACAAGTCCCAGGGGGCCAGGGTATGTTTGTCTTGTCCCCACTGTAGTTCTGGGGCTGCACAGTATCCTGCCACTTAATGGGTAATCAACACACGCTTGTTGGAAGAATGAGTAGATGAATGTCTGGGAATACCTGAGAAGTGTCCAGACTCTGGATAAACTACCCAGTCAGTATTGTACTCAGCCAATCTGCTACCCATTCTACTCTAGTAATCAGTACCTATCATCAGAAAAGGGAAAATGGTGAAACCATTCTGCATAAATGGCCATATGTGTATAAAGCAGAATGGGACAGGTGAGAGAAACAAAGAATAGCCACTTTATCTTTCACCCCCTGATTCAAATAAAAATACTCAGATAAGCATTCTAAATAAAATATTCATAATGTGAAATTGAAGGTGCAAATTAGCACTTTTAATTAGCCAGGATTTCTTTATTCTTTCCTAAGAGACTGCCAAATCACAAGCAAATCAGGAGATAACAAAGATTTATACCACCATCCCTTCCCAAGATTAACATTTGGGGCCATGTCCTCATGTGGCAAATTTAAACAAATCTAATGCTAACCTGCACTGCAATAAGGAAACGTATTTATCGAGCACCTACTGTGTATGATACCCTTTAAGGAATATCGAACACAAAAAATACAGGATACATATTTACACCATTCAAGGAACTCACACTTTAGCTGGGAAGATAAGACACCTGTAGAAATAACAATAAAGCCCCACCATGATTGATTCAACAAGGTAAAGTATAACCTGGACAAGTTAACAGGCAGAAAAGAAGTGCTACACTTTAGAAAACTGCATTATAAATCTCCTTCTACTAAAGAGAGCAAGCCAAATGCAAGATATTTTAAAGCAAATCCTAAATAATAAATTATATATTTTAATGGGCAGCTGCAAAATTATTTTATTGTAAAAAAAAGTGCCAAATTAAGGGTATTAGCCATGAAAAGACACATTCCCAAATTTCCTACGGAAGAGGGATTTTCTACCCAATGCTATTAAGTATTTAAGAATGTACTGTTTGCTTTTTTACGTGATGTATCTGTTCATGTATTACATCTATAACTTAAGTAAATATTTTTTAAATATTTAGGAAGAAAGCCTAATTTAGTTTTCTAATCACCTCCTAAAATCTACTTGGGATCCTTTCTCAACATTCTTCATGTTAATAGACCATATTAAGCTGAATTTGGACAAATGTTCAGAATGGAATATTTGAATAATAACCTTCTTATGTTTTGATAAGTGCTCATTCACATACGTAAGACAAAGCATTACAAGTTGGAAAATAAATGAATTCTGACACATCAAAAGCATTTTCTTTCCTCTGATATTTTATCTGTTTGTGGTCTGGGTTTTTAAATACAGGAGAATGTTATCGTGAATTCCAAACCTAATTATGTGTTTCTAGAAAAGAGCCGTCATTATTTGATAGCACAAATGGCTTTGGTATGATATCCAATGCCACTTCCCCCACTTTGTTCTCGTAAGTCACCCTAATTGAACACTTGGAGGAATCGCAGGCCCTGTCCACATAGGCAAAATGAGAAATGGCATTAAAGCTATGATAGAACATCCTACTAAGAGATTACTTCTGTGGGATAATTAAATCAAAAGCTGGACTTAAAGGTGAGAGACGAATACTAATCTCATACTCTTCTCCCAAAAAGAAAATTATATCATCCCAAAACACAAGGAGTTTGTCTTTTACAAGATACAGAACAACAACAACAAAAAAAAAGGATCAAGGCTCATGTCCTAATCTTCCCGATTTCACTCCAAATGGAAAATAGGCCTAGGGAACTCTGAATATAGCATCATATTAGGTTAATACCAATTCACTCCTTCAACTACAAGATTAATACATGCACACTGGGCAAAATGTGACATATATATAAATTTCCCTGGGCACTGGTTTTGTTTAAACAAGTATTCTACTTGGCTACTTACTAACATCCTAAACAGAGTTTGTGGAATTTTTTATATCTACTCACATCCATTCTGGCCTCCATAGGGGGTGCCAACAGCTGGAAAACAGGTGCCTCAGAAAGTTCCCATCTGCTTGGGCCTGTGACCAGCATACAAATACTCCCCTCTTTGAGCTAACAGATCCGGAACAATAAAAAGGGAAATTCTTCTATACCTGTTCCCTCCTTCCTGAACAGAAACCTCATCTTGAGGAGTAGCCAATGGCAGAGGAGCCAGCAAAGGCCACTCACCAAGGGAGTTGAAATGGCTTCTCTCTGGGTGTGTAACCATCCCCACACTACTCTTTCCATCACAGCTCATGGGAGTTTCTGGGTTATAGGAGAATGCTAACAGAGGTCTACTCACTTCCTAACTCAAACTGTCACTTCTACAATGGGCTATATATTCAGAGCACCATTACCCACATGGATCCTAAAACATCAGTGTAATAACAATTCCATATCCTCTGGAAGATCAGAATCTGCTCAAACAGAAGTAAGTAAGCAAACCAGGCCAAAAGGACCATTTACAAGCAAGAGAGTGGAGAAAATGGAAAATAAAATTCTACATGATACAATCCCTATAACAACTATGTGTCACAAGATCATACTCAGGCCGCTCCTGCATGCCCACCCCAGGAACTGGAGGGGTACCCTATTACATGAAGACCTCTGAGTCTCCTTTAACCTAGATGATATGAAGGTTAATTATTAGAAAACTAGACACTGACAATAAACACATGTGTGTGCACATGCACACACATATACATGCTGATAACGGCTGCCTTAGAAAGTCCTGGAATTTATCCCAAGGGGAAGAGGATCTAGAGTCTATGTCCAATTTTGAGTCACAGATTCTTTAGAAGAAACAGCAGAGAATTGGGTGTGGCACAAAATTTACTACCCAGCCCCAAGAGGACTCAAAGCTTTCTCAATAAAGGAAGTGTGGTGCAAGAAGGAGAGGTAGCAATACTGGAAGAGCCAGACCATCTAGGGTGAATTAAAATAGCCATCCCTGGATTTAAAAAATAAGACCCAACTATAGATTGCCTATGAAAGATTCACTTCAGCTGCACACAGACTCAAAGTAAAGGGATGAAAATAGATATTCCCTGCAAGTAGAAACCAAAAGACTGAAGGGGTTGCTGTATTTCTATGAGACAAAATAGGTCTTAAGCCAAGAACTGTAACAAGAAAGAACAAAGTCATTAAATAATGATAAAAAAGATCAATTCATCAAAAAGATGTAACAATCATAAATATATATGTACCCATTATCAGAACACCTAAGTATATTCAGCAAATATTAACAGATCTGAAGGGAAAAATAGACAATAATACAATAATAATAGGGGACCTTAATACCCACATTTCAATACTGGATAGATAATCTAGGAGAAAATCAATAGGGAGATGTTAGATTTGAACTTCACTTTGGACCAAACGGATCTAACAGATATATACAGAACATTCCATCCAATAGTAGCAGAATATACATTCTTCTCAAGCATACACAGAACATTCCCCAGGGTAGATCATATTATATGTCACAAAATAAGTCTAGTAAGATTGAAACTGAGAATAAATGAAATCTGGGCATCCCTGGACAGCTCAGCGGTTTGGTGCCTGCCTTCAGCCCAGGGCATGATCCTAGAGTCCTGGGATCAAGTCCCACATTGGGCTCCCTGCATGGGGCCTGCTTCTCCCTCTGCCTGTGTCTCCATCTCTCTCTCTCTCTCTCTCTCTCTTTCTGTTTCTCATGAATAAATAAATAAAATCTTTTTATAAATAAATGAAAGAGAAAGAAAGAAAGAAAGAAAGAAGAAAGAAAGAAAGAAAGAAAGAAAGAAAGAAAGAAAGAAAGAAAGAAAGAGAAAGAAAGAAATGAAATGAAATCTTAAGAAGATTGAAATCATACCAAAGTATCTTCTCTGGCCACAATGGTATGAAACTGGAAATCAATAATAGGAGGAAAACTGGAAAATTCACAAATATATGGAAATTAAACAACATACTCCTGAGCAACCAGTGAGTCAAAGAAGAAATCAGAAGGAAAATTTTAAAAACACAAATGAAACAAAAAAATAAAAATGGAAATACAACATCCCAAAACTTATGCCATGTAGCAAAAGCAATTTTAATAGAGAAGTTTTGGGGTACCTTGGTGGCTCAGTCAGTCCAACTCCTGATTTCAGCTTAGGTCATGGGATCAAGCTCCACATCAGAGCCTGCTTAAGATTCTCTCTCTCTCCCCCTCTCCCTCTGCCCCTACCCCAACCCCCACCACTCAAATGTGTGCTCTCTCTCCCCCAAAAAAATAAATAAATAAAAATAAAAGAGACATTTGTAGTGATAAATGCCTATGTTAAGAAAAAGAAAGATCTCAAAGAATGTAACTTTACACCTCAAGGAACTAAAAAAAGAAGGAAAAACTAAACCCAAAGCCAGCAGAAGAAAGGAAATAACAAAGAGCAGAGCAGAAATAAATGAAATTAAGACCAGAAAAACAACAGAAAAAAATCAACAAAATTATGAGCTGGTTTTTTTGAAAAGATAAACAAAATTGACACACCGTTTTGCTCAATTAAGTGAAAAAGAGATAAGATGAAAATCAATATAATCATAATTGAAAGAAGAGACATTACAACTGATATCACAGAAAAGATCATAAGAGACTAACCTAGGAGAAATGGATAAAGCTCTAAAAACATACAACCTACCAAGACTAAATCATGAAGAAATACAAAATCTGAACAGACCAATAACAAGTAAGGGGATTGAATCAGAATAAAAAAAGCCTCCCAACATATAAAAGCTCAGGGCCAGGGGCTTTGCCTGGTGAAATCTAGCCAACATTTAAAGAATAAGAATAAGAATAATTAATGTCAATTGTTCTCTAACTCTTCCCAAAAAATTTAAGAGGAGAGAACACTCCAAAACTCACTTTATGAGGCCAGCCTTACCCTGATACCAAAGTTGGAGGAGATCACTACAAGAAAAGAAAACTACAAACCAATATCCCTAATGAATGTAGACACAAAGACTATCAACAAAACATTAGCAAACTGAATTCAATAGCACATTAACTGGACCAGTCACTATGACCAAGTGGGATTTATCCCTGGGATACAAAGATGGTTCAACATACGTAAATCAACAAACATGATATACTACATTAATAGAATGAAAGGTGAAAATCATGATCATCTCAATAGCAAGTGATACCAGAGAACAGAGAGTTAAAGAAATGGATTCCCCAGTTCTATGCCTGAATCAATACAAGTCTGAGGTGCATGTGTGTGGAACAGACCCAAAGTGTATCAAAGGCTTTGAGGCCTAGCCAAGCCCCAGATGAATCCCTGAGTGGCACATGTGCAGGGAAGACCCAAATAACATAGCAAAAGTGTTGAAAACTGAACTCACATTGGACTCAAAGCCCAAAGAATGTGGGCCAGACTGCCCACTCCAAACCTAATGGTGTTGACTACCTGCTAAAAAACAAAAGTAATCAACATTCTCCAAAGAATCTCAACAGGAGTCAGATGTGTGCAACATAATATTCAAAATATCCAGGATACAAACCCAAAGTGTTCAACATGGTAAAAACTGGGGGAAAAAAATCTAACCAATTCTCAGTGTAAAAGAGAGAATACTCACTAGCTGTCACCCCTAAGATGACTTAGGTATTGGAATGATCAGATAATGACTTCAAAACAGCTACTAAACCATGCTCCATGACCACACTATAAAGATAAATACTATTAAAATGAATATTTCTCGGCAGAGAAGTAGAAATTTTATTTTTTTATTTTTTTAAGATTTTATTTATTCATGAGGGACACAGAGAGGCAGAGACATAGGCAGAGGAAGAAGCAGGCTCCCTGTGGAGAGACTGATGCAGGACTTGATCCCAGGACCCAGGGATCATGCCCTGAGCCAAAGGCAGATGCTCAACCACTGAGCCACCCAGGCGCCTCTAGAAATTTCTATTAAAAAGAGCCAAGTGGAAACTTTAGATCTGTAAATACATAATGCATGACATGAAAGATTCATTGGGTGGGTTTAATTTTTTTTTAATTTTTATTTATTTATGATAGTCACAGAGAGAGAGAGAGAGAGAGAGAGAGAGAGAGGCAGAGACATAGGCAGAGGGAGAAGCAGGCTCCATGCACCGGGAGCCCGATGTGGGATTCGATCCCGGGTCTCCAGGATCGCGCCCTGGGCCAAAGGCAGGCGCCAAACCCCTGCGCCACCCAGGGATCCCATTGGGTGGGTTTAATAGCAGAATGGTGATGACAGAGGAAAAGGGTCAGGAACTTCTAGATAGATCCATAGAAACTATTCAGTCTGAGAACAGAGAGAAAACAAGATTGAAAAAAAAAATTAACAAACTCTGAGGAACCTTCAGGACAATATCAAAACATTCACTACCCTGGAGTCCCAGAAGAAAAGGAGAAAAAGGCTGAGGCAGAAAGAAAATGTATTTAATTTAATGAAACACATAATTTATAAATCAAGAAGCTCAGATGAACCCCAAACTTGATACACTTAAAAAAAAAAATACTCACTACAACATAATTGAACTGCTGATAAACGAAACAAAGCAAAACAAAGACAATGTCTTAAAAAGATACAGCTAGAAGAAGATCAACAGATGACATTTAAGGAGTGAATGGCTGCAGATCTCTCCCGGGAAACAGCAGAGGCCAGAAATCAATAGACAACCATCTTTAAGTGTTGAAAGAAAAGAACCATCATCAGAAACATGAAAGGCTGGGGAGACATGTTATCAGAGGAATCCTGGAACTACACAAATAAAAGCAAGAGAAATGATAAATATCTGCAGAAGTGTAGCAAACTCATTTTTCCTCTTAAAGTCATTAAGATATTTATGACTATTGGTTACAAAAATTATAACATTATCTGGTAGTTTTCAATGTAAGTAGATATAATACACATGACAATTATGACATTGAGGTGGAAGCTAAAGGAAACAAAAACAAAGAAGACAAACAAAAAACAAGTAAGAAAATGTGAACATTAAACCAACTATATAAAATGTAAATGGTTTAAACATGCAATTAAAAAATAGAGACTGTCAGACTGGATCTTTTTAAAGAGCCATCGATATGCTATGTACAAAAAACTTATTTAAATGTAATTATAGAGATGAATTAAAGTTAAAATGACAGAGAAATATATATTGTGCAAGTGTTAATTTTTTAAAAGCTTTAGTGGTTATATTCATGTCAGAAAAAGTAGACTTTAGAATAAGGAATAAAATTTTGACCAAGGATAAAGAAAGACATGATAAGAGAGATGATAAGAGGGTCAATTTTCTAAGAATACAATAATCCTAAATGTGTATGTACCTAACAATAGAGCATCAAAATATATGAGGCAAAAACTGATAGAATTAGGGATCCCTGGGTGGCGCAGCGGTTTGGCACCTGCCTTTGGCCCAGGGCGCAATCCTGGAGACCCGGGATCAAGTCCCACTTTGGGCTCCCGGTGCATGGAGCCTGCTTCTCCCTCTGCCTGTGTCTCTGCCTCTTTCTCTCTCTCTCTCTCTCTCCCTCTCTCTCTCTGTGTGACTATCATAGATAAATAAAAATAAATAAAAAAATAAAGACACCACTTTACAATGACATGTGTCTTTAAAAAAAAAAAACTGATAGAATTAAAAGGAGAAATAGCCATCCTTATATCAGATAAACTAAAATTTACCCCAAAGACTGTAGTGAGAGATGAAGAGGGACACTATCTCATACTTAAAGGATCTATTCAACAAGAGGACTTAACAATCCTCAATATATATGCCCCGAATGTGGGAGCTGCCAAATATATAAATCAATTATTAACCAAAGTGAAGAAATACTTAGATAATAATACACTTATACTTGGTGACTTCAATCTAGCTCTTTCTATACTCGATAGGTCTTCTAAGCACAACATCTCCAAAGAAACGAGAGCTTTAAATGATACACTGGACCAGATGGATTTCACAGATATCTACAGAACTTTACATCCAAACTCAACTGAATACACATTCTTCTCAAGCGCACATGGAACTTTCTCCAGAATAGACCACATATTGGGTCACAAATCGGGTCTGAACCGATACCAAAAGATTGGGATTGTCCCCTGCATATTCTCAGACCATAATGCCTTGAAATTAGAACTAAATCACAACAAGAAGTTTGGAAGGACCTCAAACACGTGGAGGTTAAGGACCATCCTGCTAAAAGATAAAAGGGTCAACCAGGAAATTAAGGAAGAATTAAAAAGATTCATGGAAACTAATGAGAATGAAGATACAACCATTCAAAATCTTTGGGATGCAGCAAAAGCAGTCCTAAGGGGGAAATACATCGCAATACAAGCATCCATTCAAAAACTGGAAAGAACTCAAATACAAAAGCTAACCTTACACATAAAGGAGCTAGAGAAAAAACAGCAAATAGATCCTACACCCAAGAGAAGAAGGGAGTTAATAAAGATTCGAGCAGAACTCAACGAAATCGAGACCAGAAGAACTGTGGAACAGATCAACAGAACCAGGAGTTGGTTCTTTGAAAGAATTAATAAGACAGATAAACCATTAGCCAGCCTTATTAAAAAGAAGAGAGAGAAGACTCAAATTAATAAAATCATGAATGAGAAAGGAGAGATCACTACCAACACCAAGGAAATACAAACGATTTTAAAAACATATTATGAACAGCTATACGCCAATAAATTAGGCAATCTAGAAGAAATGGACGCATTCCTGGAAAGCCACAAACTACCAAAACTGGAACAGGAAGAAATAGAAAACCTGAACAGGCCAATAACCAGGGAGGAAATTGAAGCAGTCATCAAAAACCTCCCAAGACACAAGAGTCCAGGGCCAGATGGCTTCCCAGGGGAATTTTATCAAACGTTTAAAGAAGAAACCATACCTATTCTCCTAAAGCTGTTTGGAAAGATAGAAAGAGATGGAGTACTTCCAAATTCGTTCTATGAGGCCAGCATCACCTTAATTCCAAAACCAGACAAAGACCCCACCAAAAAGGAGAATTACAGACCAATATCCCTGATGAACATGGATGCAAAAATTCTCAACAAGATACTAGCCAATAGGATCCAACAGTACATTAAGAAAATTATTCACCATGACCAAGTAGGATTTATCCCTGGGACACAAGGCTGGTTCAACACCCGTAAAACAATCAATGTGATTCATCATATCAGCAAGAGAAAAACCAAGAACCATATGATCCTCTCATTAGATGCAGAGAAAGCATTTGACAAAATACAGCATCCATTCCTGATCAAAACTCTTCAGAGTGTAGGGATAGAGGGAACATTCCTCGACATCTTAAAAGCCATCTATGAAAAGCCCACAGCAAATATCATTCTCAATGGGGAAGCACTGGGAGCCTTTCCCCTAAGATCAGGAACAAGACAGGGATGTCCACTCTCACCACTGCTGTTCAACATAGTACTGGAAGTCCTAGCCTCAGCAATCAGACAACAAAAAGACATTAAAGGCATTCAAATTGGCAAAGAAGAAGTCAAACTCTCCCTCTTCGCCGATGACATGATACTCTACATAGAAAACCCAAAAGTCTCCACCCCAAGATTGCTAGAACTCATACAGCAATTCGGTAGCGTGGCAGGATACAAAATCAATGCCCAGAAGTCAGTGGCATTTCTATACACTAACAATGAGACTGAAGAAAGAGAAATTAAGGAGTCAATCCCATTTACAATTGCACCCAAAAGCATAAGATACCTAGGAATAAACCTAACCAAAGATGTGAAGGATCTATACCCTCAAAACTATAGAACACTTCTGAAAGAAATTGAGGAAGACACAAAGAGATGGAAAAATATTCCATGCTCATGGATTGGCAGAATTAATATTGTGAAAATGTCAATGTTACCCAGGGCAATATACACGTTTAATGCAATCCCTATCAAAATGCCATGGACTTTCTTCAGAGAGTTAGAACAAATTATTTTAAGATTTGTGTGGAATCAGAAAAGACCCCGAATAGCCAGGGGAATTTTAAAAAAGAAAACCATATCTGGGGGCATCACAATGCCAGATTTCAGGTTGTACTACAAAGCTGTGGTCATCAAGACAGTGTGGTACTGGCACAAAAACAGACACATAGATCAGTGGAACAGAATAGAGAATCCAGAAGTGGACCCTGAACTTTATGGGCAACTAATATTCGATAAAGGAGGAAAGACTATCCACTGGAAGAAAGACAGTCTCTTCAATAAATGGTGCTGGGAAAATTGGACATCCACATGCAGAAGAATGAAACTAGACCACTCTCTTTCACCATACACAAAGATAAACTCAAAATGGATGAAAGATCTAAATGTGAGACAAGATTCCATCATAATCCTAGAGAAGAACACAGGCAACACCCTTTTTGAACTCGGCCATAGTAACTTCTTGCAAGATACATCCATGAAGGCAAAAGAAACAAAAGCAAAAATGAACTATTGGGACTTCATCAAGATAAGAAGCTTTTGCACAGCAAAGGATACAGTCAAAAAAAACTCAAAGACAACCTACAGAATGGGAGAAGATATTTGCAAATGACATATCAGATAAAGGGCTAGTTTCCAAGATCTATAAAGAACTTATTAAACTCAACACCAAAGAAACAAACAATCCAATCATGAAATGGGCAAAAGACATGAACAGAAATCTCACAGAGGAAGATATAGACATGGCCAACATGCATATGAGAAAATGCTCTGCATCACTTGCCGTCAGGGAAATACAAATCAAAACCACAATGTGATACCACCTCACACCAGTGAGAATGGGGAAAATTAACAAGGCAGGAAACAACAAATGTTGGAGAGGATGCGGAGAAAAGGGAACCCTCATACACTGTTGGTGGGAATGTGAACTGGTGCAGCCACTCTGGAAAACTGTGTGGAGGTTCCTCAAACAGTTAAAAATATACCTGCCCTACGACCCAGCAATTGCACTGTTGGGGATTTACCCCAAAGATACAAATGCAATGAAACGCCGGGACACCTGCACCCCGATGTTTATAGCAGCAATGGCCACGATAGCCAAACTGTGGAAGGAGCCTCGGTGTCCAACGAAAGATGAATGGATAAAGAAGATGTGGTTTATGTATACGATGGAATATTACTCAGCTATTAGAAATGACAAATACCCACCATTTGCTTCAACGTGGATGGAACTGGAGGGTATTATGCTGAGTGAAGTAAGTCAGTCGGAGAAGGACAAACATTATATGTTCTCATTCATTTGGGGAATATAAATAATAGTGAAAGGGAAAATAAGGGAAGGGAGAAGAAATGTGTGGGAAATATCAGAAAGGGAGACAGAACGTAAAGACTGCTAACTCTGGGAAACGAACTAGGGGTGGTAGAAGGGGAGGAGGGCGGGGGGTGGGAGTGAATGGGTGATGGGCACTGGGGGTTATTCTGTATGTTAGTAAATTGAACACCAATAAAAAATAAATTTAAAAAAATAAATAAATAAATAAAAATAAATAAATAAATAAAAGAAAAATCTAAAAAAAAAAAGGAGAAATAGATCAAGGGTGCCTGGGTGGCTCAGTCAGTTAAATGGCTGACTCCTGATCCCAAATCAGGTCTTGATCTCAGGGTTGTGAGTTTGAGCCCCACACCCAGTGTGGAGCTTACTTTACAAAATAAAAAAAGGAAAAATGGATCGCAGAAGATCCTTAAATAGCAAATAAACACATGAAACTGTACTCAACATAATCATCCACTAGAGACATGAAGTTAAAACCATGGTGAGATACTACACACCTATCAGAATGCCTCCCTCCCACATAATCCAGCAATAGCAAGTACTAGCAAGGTTAAGAAGCCACTGGAACTTTCATACATTTCTGGCAGAAACTAAAAAATGGCACGGCTACTTAGGAAAACAGCTGGCAGTTACTTAAAAAATTAAATATCAACTTACTATATGACTCATATAGTAGGCAATCCCATTCCTAGGTATCTGTCCTAGAGAAGTAGACCTTGATGGTCCCACAAAAATCTGTACATGAATGTTTATGGAAGCTTTATTCATAATTGCCAAGAACTATAAACAACCCAAATCCCCTTCAGTTGGTATAATCAAACACACTGGTACTTTCATGCAGTAGATGCCTACTTAACAATAAAAAGAAACAAACTATTATTGAACCTCAAATGCATCACACTAAGTGAAAGAAGCCAGACTGAAAATAAGATAGCATACCGTATGATTTCATTCACATCTAGATACCCTGTAATAGGCAAAACCATAGGGTCAAGACCAGATCAATGGTTGCCAGGGGTCAAGTGTGGGAGAGGAGTTGACTTCAAAGGGACAGTATGAGGGAATTTCACAGAGTGATGGGTTCATATCTGGATTGTGATGGTGACTCTACACGTTTGCCAAATAACTGTACATATTTGTCAAAACTCATTGACCCGAATACCAAAAAGAATGGATTTTACTGTATGTAAATTTTAGGATACATTTTGTTTAAAACAACAACAACAAGAACAACAAACAGTGTGGTCTGAGTCTAAAGCAGTGGTCTTAAAGTCTAGAATCACCCAGAAACCATTGGCCAATTAAATCAGAATCTCTGAAGGTTGGATACATGTATCCGTAATTTTACAAACCTCCTAGGTTATTTAAATATATGGTAAATAAGGAGAAACACTGTGCTCAGAGTGTGGGCCCAGGACCAGCAGCAGCAGGACATCACCCAGGAATATGCTAGAAGTGCACATTCCCAGTCCTAGTGACTCAAAAACTCTGGGGATGGGATCCTGCAATCTGTGTTTTAACAAGTCTTCCAGGTGTTTCTGATTCTTGCTTCCATCTGAGATCAGCATCTACATTTCCTACAATGTCATGAAAATCTCCACCTGTGTGACCCTCGCCCTGCCTGGCTCCTAGCCTCTTCTCCCTGTCAGAGCCCTTGATCCCCCATGTGCAGAGCAAGCTCTGCCTCAGTGCCCCAAGTCTCAGCCATTAGGCTCAGACACAGGAAACTCAAGAGGCCAATGTGGTGGACACTCACCAGCACTGACCTTGAACCTCAGCTCCTGGCCCATATCTTGTTCATGCCTCCTGAACCCCCTATGGTAATGTGAATTATCTCGAGAATGAGGGCTTTAGCCTTGCTTTTTCCTTCCTTTTTCCAGGATGCTGTTTTTAAACGCAGCCCAGCAACTAGAGGTTCTGCAACAATCTACCTGGATTTGGGGTGTGCTCTGCCGCTATATTTATCCACCCATCATGAACCTCCATGCCATCCACTGTTGTTGCCATACGTTTTGGAGCCTGTTCTGCATGCTCAATAAATTTTCTTCTAATAACATCACTCAAGGCATCTTTTTTTGTTTTCATTCTAACCTGCTTTGGAATTTACAGCAGCGTAACAAGACTTCTCACAAACAAACATGGTCAAGGTCAAACATCCTCAGGTCAAATTGGTGGCAAGAGTTATCATCTTTTAAATCTCTATTTCCTTCACCCATTGCAGACTTTTGTTTTCATAAATCATTAGAACTTCAGATGTTATAATAAATTTCAAAAGATGCAAGTCAACATAACTTGTCTTTGATGAGCTATCTGCAAACAAAGAATGGGAAGAACATGCCCTGACTACTCTGACATAAATTACATTGAGTTCTTAGGTCTGAGAGGAAAGAAAGAGAAGAGGAATGGGGTACAGACTAGAGCTATCAGATCAGTCTACACTGGGATGGAGCCAATATTTACAAAATGAACGCCATTCTTCACAATGGTCATGTAACACCATGCCAAACATCTACTGGTTGCTCAATAATCAAAACTGATTTTACACAGTCCAATGGTTCTATCTGGCAAGAAGGAATGAAAGAAATTTATTTCTTTGGGACGAATAATTACATGTGTCTACTCTTCACTTTCCATTCTCCTTGCCTGGTCCAAATGCATAACACCATCCACCTGAGAAGTATTGCAGCAGACTCTAGTTGGTGTCTTGGTCGTATTCTCTCCCATTCAAAACCCCCTCCTCTATCCTAGTATATAATCCTCCGAAAAAAGCAGGTGAGATTGAGTTACCCTCTGCTAATAACCATCTGATGCTTCCTATTCAAGGCAGTCAACAATATGACTCCAATACACCCCACCTCCTAGAACTTACCTCCCCCAGCAAGCCCTGCTCTAACCACCCTGATGCCCTCCCCCCCGATCTACACTGCAGCCTCATGGTTCTCCCAATCCCCTGAGCCCCTTCCCCATTTCTCCCAAAAGCATTTCCCTAATAAATTTCACGAGAAAAAAAATTTCATGAGCATCTAATCCCATCTTCGTGTCTGCTTCTCAGATAATCTAAACTAATACAAATAGAAAGTGAAAAAACAAGGATGTAAATCAATCCTAGCCTGTAAGTGTCAGAAAGCATCTCTCCAAATGAAATTTTCACACAAACATTCCAAGATTCTCAATCTTCTCAAAACCTATCTAATTCTTTCCAGTCCCCAACTTACAGATGGAAATACTGAGCCTCAAGAAGTTATCTGAAAGTCATATAGCTATTAAGGGATGAAATCAGAGCCCTCGACTCAAGGTCCCAGTGCTCTTTTAACTACATGTTACTGAAATTGAAAGAAATCATGGTGTAAATGGTATATTAGCATCTAATGTGAGATGTTATAAACCACACTTCTCCTTGAGCATCTTTGCAGTTAAGCTAAAGGTGGAGCAGATCTGTCACACTGAATGCAGAAGACAGAATAATGGTACCCAAAGATGCCTTTATCTTAACTCCCAAACCTGTGATTATGTGACCTTCTGTGGCAAAAGGGACCTTGCAGATGTGATTAAGCTGGGCATCTGGGATTATCCTAGTGGGCCCAGATGTAGTCACAGTGATCTTTATGAGAGAGAACAGGAGTCTTGGAGTCAGAGATGATGGGATGACAGAGCAAAGGTCAGAGTGTCAGAGAGATCTGAAGATGCTACTCTGCCAGCTTTGGACACAGCAGGGGTCCACAAGCCAATGAGTGCAGGCAGCCTTGAGAAGCCTGAAAAGGCTGGGAAACAGAGCCTCCAAAAAGAACTGCCAGTGCTGCTGACACCTTGATTTTGGAACTCTGACTCCAGAACCCTAAAAGAATAGATGTTATAAAAAAAAAAAAAGAATAGATTTATGTTGTTTTCATCCGCTGTTTGTGGTCGTTTGTTACAACAACAATAGGAACCTAATACACAGAATGCTCTAAACACCTGTCACTGTAACATTCACCCAACACTTACACACACACCCCATTATAGATTATACACATCATCACCTCCCCAAGCCCTGGGTGTTACTGTAGCCTCTACCTGGACTTGGAGCCTCATGGTTCTTGCTGGTGTCCACCCCCTCCTCTCCCCAGTGACTGCCCAAGATACCCCCAAGGACCCCCACTTCCAGTTCTCAGGCCTGTGGCTCCGATTCATTTATCAATAAATCTGTGCTTTTTATTAAGCAATTAAGAGAAAAGGCCCAGATTTCCCTGAGCCATGCCTGAGAGTTCCACAGAGGGGTCTTTTATGCAAGATGGAAAGTACACTATATCAAGACCCGAAGATAGCACAACCCCCTTAAAGATAAATACACAAATAAATGTAAACTTCCTCCAAGGAAGCTTGCAAGCAAGGTTTATATAAAAGTAGACCACCCGCAGTAGCCTTCTGATCTATTTAGAGACACACACCCCCAAAGAAAAAAAAAAGCATTCCTGGCCTCTTTTGGAACCATACCCGCCCCTGCTTTGGAAAATTTCAAGACTTCAGGTACCCTAGGACTTATGTCCGGGGGTATCTCTGGAACTTAACAAGGAAGGCGGAGACCTCCATACAGGACATTCTGAATACAGTAACCACCTCTGAAACCTGTAGACACAATAGAAACTAAAAGACAGCTGACAAAATCCTAAGGATATTTCAGTGGCTCGGACTGATGGCCTCGGTGACAACGTAGTAACTAATTTACAGGATCACTGGAGTTAATAGCAATGGTTCTGCGAAGCCATTAGCCTCAGCAAAACGTCCACTGCCCTCTTTCCACTGCCTGGTTCCCATTGATCTCTGTGTGGTTCGTGCTGATAAGTGTTAGGAAAAGGAGAAAATAACTTCACGATAGCCCCGGCAGCTCCAAGCTTGGGACCCGACCACATCATTCTCCCCTGAGCAGGGGTCACGGAATCAAACACTTTATGTAGTTGAACAAATGAATTTATAAACCGCCTGAGAGTAGGATGCTTGAATTAGTGCCTCATTGGAAAATTAACATCCGAACTCCCTATCCCATCCTCAGTTGATGATCAACTTTAAATTTAAACTGGTGGATTTTTTTTTAAAGATTTTATTTATTTATTCATGAGAGACACACACAGAGAGAGAGAGGCAGAGACACAGGCAGAGGGAGAAGCAGGCTCCATGCAGGGAGCCCGATGCGGGACTCGATCCCGGGTCCCCAGGATCACACACTGGGCTGCAGGCGGCGCTAAACCGCTTCGCCACCGGGGCTGCCCTAAACTGGTGGATTTTAAGGATTCTTTCACACAGCTAAAGGAAAATAAAAATGTTTGTGAAAGCCCTGGAAGAGAAATCATTTGTTGAGCAAGGATACCAAATATTTAGAGAAAGCTCATTGCCCTATATTTAGAGCTTCATAGAGATCTGATATCCTTTTTTAAAAAACAACAACCCTGAACCTTGCAGACAAAAATATCAAAGATAAGGACCATGAAGGATAAAATTGACAGGCCTGACCATACACAAGATTTTTTTTAATTTTGTAGGTCAAAGATGTTAAATAAAATTTAAATATATACCACAAATGTTTGATGGGCAACAGGTTGGCATTCTTAGCTTACAAACACCTCTTTGCTGAGTTAAGACACAGAACCAAAAGAGTAAGTCTGGTGAGAATAACCAGTCTACTTGGCTCACTCCTCGCCTCTTAATGTTACTCTGCTGCCGCTAGGCTGGGAGGCCTACCTGGTCCAGTGCTACCTGTGCCTGCTTGGCCACACCCATCTAATTCTAGGCTTTCCTTTGCAACACAATGTGGCTCTCATACTAGGCTATACCTCCAACTTTTCCTTTATTAGCAGTAAAGAAGGTGTCCTGGCCTTTGTACTCTTGCCCTAGATGGGGAAGGAGGGTAGAGCTTATTGGGTCTCCTCAGAGATTCCAATGTCTATCAGTCAGAACTTTGTGTGAAAAGAAGATAAACCTTCTCTGGCGAACTGAGGCAAAGAGGCCTTTATGAAGAGGATAAGTAGTAGGAATGAGAGAACTGTTTCCAGATTCGACAGAAGATTGAAGAGGTAGACTTAGGGGAGGTCAGAAAGTAGGATATTCCACAAGGGAGTCCCCAGGAGAGTTTGGGCCAGCACACCACCTCACCATTGCTCCCACTGTTCTTTCCATTCTTGCACACTGCACCCAAAACTGAAGAAAGGATGACCAAAGAATGCTTACCCAGTGTCTATTCCCCAATTTTCCCTTCCTAACTGAGCCCAAGGATCCATTGCTCCTCTGCTCTGTATTTAGAGAAAGTGGATCCCACTCCCCACTGACCCATTTCCCTGATCACGGTCCACGAGTAAGCGAGCTACCTGGGGTGGACCGGCCAGGTGAAGACTTGGAATACCGGGGGGAGGTGGGGAGAACACTGTGTTTGGCGCCCCCCTGACGTGGGCTGGGAAGCACATGGCCCTGGGAGCTGTTGGCGGTCTTAAATTGCAGCTGACATCACAGAAGGCTAAACAGAGGAACCAACAGAGAGTCACTCAATCAAACCAACCTGAAGCCAGATGGACGCTGGGCAAGCCCAAATGATCAATGTGTACCAACTATAAAGAACAAGGAGGAGGACCAGATTCGGACCAACTGAGCTTGGATCTTGGATCCATTCTTTAACTGGCTCATCTGCTAAACTTAGCCTTTCTGAACCTCGGTTCTAAAATCTCTAAAATCAGGATAATAATAGTACTTCCTCCTAGGATTACTGGAGGCTGAAATGGCATAATCCATGTAAGACACCCTGTCAGGCTCAGCGTAACCGCTGGAGACATCGTTACTCCTGTATACCAAAATGGAAGCGCAGATGTACCAGATGTCTCTTGCAAGCCCCTTCGTATTCCCTGGGCCTCACCTGTCTCTCGGTCCACACAGACCAGTTCCTACAGCACCAAACTCAGGCCCACCTGGGTCTTTCTTCCGCTTTTTCAGTGATGCCCCACTCAGTGGTCATGTATGCCTGGCCGAGAAATGCAGGTGAGGCAATCCCCCAGGAAGCAAGCGTTCCACTGTCGGGGGATGACAGCCGGGGGATAAGTGCTTCTCCTTTCTTCTCCCAGACAAATGTCCGGATGCAGATTTCACATGACAGGGGCCTTTAGGCGGAGTGGATCAAGCACCCAGCTGCTCATAGCAGGGCTCAGATGGAATGTGCATCCTTCTCCTGCTCTCCCTTCCCTGCCTCAGCCCTCAGTGCCTCGTGCCTTGCTCCGGTCTCCCCTCGGCCTCTCCTTTCTAGCACACCCACGCTGACCTCAGGCTATCTCTCAGGAACACATTTTCTATGCTTGGTTTTTATTTTTCTCCCTTCTCCCAGTTTCTATTTCCTAACCGTCCTTACAAGGAACACTCCCAACCCTCACAATTTTTTTAATTCCTTTTCTCCCCCAAGCTTGTAGCCACATCCTCAAGGCTAATTTTCCTTTGTCATGAAAGCAGTACGGAACTAGTTAGGGGAAAGTATGGAATCACAACATTAAACATGGCTAGCAAACACAGAGTCGTCTGGCCCAGGAGGTGGGGAACAGAAGAAGGCAGGAGACGGGGACCTCGGTTATTCTCCCCCGATGCTCTACAGCCAGCTCTGAGATGGTTTCTCAGAAAAGCAGAGTCCCATGGAGTTGGAAGGGAGACAGGAAAACAGGGATTGGGGGGAGGGGGGGGGCATCTGGCTTCCTTTGTTCTGCTGCCTGGGTCCCTGAGATGGGAATGAGGAGCACGGCCCCCTTCTGTTTCAGGCCTTCTGTTCTGCGGAGGTGCTAACTGGCTGGCAGGCCCAGGTAAAAGGCAGACTCAGAGGGGAGCACGAGAAGGCAGGAGAGGTGACAAACTAGGTGTGAAGGCCCCTCACAGAGCTGGAGAGAGCCATTTGCCTGTGGCTGGACAGGCAATTGGAAGAATGCACTGAGCTGCACAGATCCTGTGAAGGAGCAGGCACACGTCCCCAGCGTCTTAGAAAGGCAGGAAGCTCTGAGGAAGAAAATGCAGAAAGGCCCACCCCATGTGTCCACATCACTAAGCAGAACTTGGGCCGCTGCTGTTTCAGTGTCTACCTGCTGCTGCCTAAGGCCCAAAGCCCCAGATCCCAGGATGCGATCCAGGCTCAGGGCACCTCCCGTTCCTTGCGTGTCAGCCTGGCTTGGCGGCAGAGACCCACACCCCGTAGCCGGGGCTGCCGTGCACCACACTGGGCTGGCCGGGCTGGCCGCTCAGACAGCATGGGGGACTCAACAGGGTGTCCCCGGACTTGATAACAAGGTTAGTTTCTGAAGCAAGCAGGTAAAATCCGCATAAATCAGCACAAAATGATGAGAAAAGCCCCCTGAGCCCTGCCTTCTAAATCTGGCTAAGTCTCTCAAAGTGTAAAATGGGTATTTTTTTTTAAATGCCCACAAATTATCTTTTTTTTAATCGTGTTAAGACATACATAATATAAAATCTTCCATCTTAACCATTTTAAATGTACGGTACACGTGCTAACGATACGCACATTTTTGCACAGCAGGTCTCTGGAAATTTCTCATCTTGCAAACCTAAAACTCTGCACCCTTTGAACGACTCTTCCCCCTCGTCCAGCCCCTGGGAACCAACATTCTACTTTCTGTTTCTACAAGTTTGACTACTCTAGATGCCTCGCATTAGCAGAATCAATAATAGTTATTTGTCTTCTTGTGATTAGACTTATTTCATTTAACATAACATCCTCGAGGTCCACCTATGCTGTACCAGGGGACAGGATTTCCTTCCTTTCAAGTCTGAATAACAACATTCTGCTGTATGTACAACGAGAGATCTTGGTGCACCACTCTACTGGGGAGTGGGGAGAAGGAACGGACTTGTGAAAATGCACCTGTGCTGATCCAGCTCCTTGAGGGAAGAAGAGACGTTACCGCCCGTGGGTTCAAATCTCTGAGTAGTGCCATCTATTGGTTCATTGATTTACTGATGTATCGAGTATGTACCAATCCCCCACCTGCTTGATGTGTGGGGGGAAACAGACTAAGTCCCCATCTTCCTGATGCTTCTTCCAGCCCGGGGGCGGTGTGGTGGGGAGACACACACCAACAAGCCCAAAAATGCCCCAATCCAATGCCTAGTGACAGGAGTACTGGGTGTGGAAGGAGCCTAAGAGAAAGGCAGCTCCCCGGGCTTGGAGGAAGGGGAAGGGGGCTGCCAGGCAATGAGGAGGGCTGAGCACTGGAGTGGGAACAAGTGCAGATAGAAAAGTTCGAAGAACCAAGAGAACATCTCTGGTGTGATGTACTAGGAGAAGTACCATCTCCCAACCTTCCTTACTCAAAGAAGACTTGAATCTAATCAAATCTCTAGGCCAGAGTTCCTTAGCCTTAGCACTATACATATTTGGGGCCAGATGTTCCTTTGTTGCCAGGAGGAAGGGACTGCCCTGTGTACTGTAGGATGTTTAGCAGAATCCTGGGACTCCACCCACCTAGTTGTAACAACCAAAATCATCTCCAGATATTGTCATATGCCCTTTCAGGAGCAAAACCACTTCCATTTAAGGAGCAATTTAACAGTAGTGAGGACTTGAGGAGTGGTTTCTTCAGGCAGGGCGCTGGCTCTATTTCTCTGTTTCTTTCATGAATTGCCTTTGATCTCAGGGTCATGAGTACAAGTCCCACATTGGGCATACAGCCTACTTAAGAAGAAAAAGAGGGGGATCCCTGGGTGGCGCAGCGGTTTGGCGCCTGCCTTTGGCCCAGGGCGCGATCCTGGAGACCCGGGATCAAATCCCACATCAGGCTCCCGGTGCATGGAGCCTGCTTCTCCCTCTGCCTGTGTGTCTGCCTCTCTCTCTCTCTGTGACTATCATAAATAAATAAAAAAAAAAAAAAAAAGAAGAAGAAGAAAAAGAGAGACGCCTGGATAGCTCAGCAGTTGAGCGTCTGTCTTTGGCTCAGGGTGTGATCCTGTGGTCTCAGGATCAAGTCCTGCATCAGGCTCCTTGCAGGGAGCCTGCTTCTCTCTCTGTCTGTGTCTTTGCCTCTCTCTCTGTGTCTCCCATGAATAAATAAAATTTTTTAAAAAGAAAGAAAGAAAAAGAAAGTTAAAAACAAGAAAAAAGAAAAGTATCACTCTCTTCCTTAGATAAAAATGCCATTACCTTTTTGCCTACTCATAAATCAGAGACTATCCTATCACTATAAATCCCAAAGATAGTCCCAACTCCGAAGGAAGGATACCCAGTCAGCATTTGGGATATACTTATACTAAATAATATTTAGAATATACTTACACTAAAAAAAAAAAAAGTATTCATTGTTTCTCTAAAATTCAAACTTCACTAGGAATCCTGTATTTTGTCTGACAGGTGAACCACAGGGTTGCTTGAGTATCCTCACAACACAGCAAGCAGCTGGCTTCCCCCAGGGCAGGCCATCCAACAGAGCCAGGAGGAAATTATAACATGTTTTGTGACCTGGTCTTGGAGCCCTTCTCTTTTCCTTCCTCCAAATTCTACATTCATTAAAAGCCTGTCACTATGTCTAGCCCACAGCCAAGCAAAGGCTCAGTAGGCATCATACTTAAATGGAGAAGTATTATAAGAATTTGTGAACCACAACAATCCGACATCTTTTTCAGGCAGCCTCCCATCTGGTCCTTGCGACACACTCACACATCCTGTGCCCTGTAACCTTGGGGGATGGGACCAATCCACACCCAACAGTGCTCTCCTGGCTCTGCTAAAAGCAGCCAGATAGGCTTGTCTGGGCCCTTGGTTTCCAGGTAGCAGTCCACACTCTGCCTGGCGTGCACACCGATCTTCTGTGTCACCCTACGGAGTGTTTTTCGAAGTTCTCCTAGTGGTCTCCAGCCTGTTACAAGGAAGCACCCTCAACTTCCCAAAAGAGGGGATTTGGGGGCCCAGACACAGCAACAGCCCTCTCCAAAGAAACCCCTTCAGTAAGTTTAGTTCTTTTCTTTCTCTTCTTGCTCACTACTTTTTAAAAATATTTTATTTATTTATTTATGTAGAGAGTGCACAGGGCAGAGGGAGAGGAAGAAAGAGAATATCAAGCAGACTCCCCACTGAGCCTGGAGCCCCTGAGATCATGACCTGAGCCTAATTCAAGTCTCTGACTTAACCAATGTGCCACCCAGATGCCCCTCATTCATTACTTTTTAAGGACATCCAAAGGTCAAGGGGCAGGTTCCTAGAGATTTCCTTTGAAGTCAAGGCAGAACTGTCTCCCACTCACTTTGCCAGAAAAAATCTCAATCTAACATCTTTCATATTGGGATATAAGAGGACTTCATTCAGGGTAAAGAAAGCCACAAACCAGAAAGAGGGAGGGTGTATTCACACATCATGTGAACAAGATCAGCTCTTGGATTTGAGAAAATCTTCAATTAGATCCTCACTTTGCATCATATGCAAAAAAAATAAAATTAAATTCCACGTACATTAAGCCAATTTAAAAAATTAACAACTGGAACACTTTGAAGTGGATAATTAACTAATACTGAATCATAGAGAAACTTCTAAAACTGAAGGCATGGGAGGTGGGGGGATGCACAGAGCAAAAGATCATTAGTTTAACAGTTCTTTTTAACTAAAACACTCAATAGACGTTGAGAACTGACCACTAAATTGAGAATCCTCTCCTAGGATCAGAAGTGCTAGAGAGCACAAAAAAACAATCTACGTGTTATGTGACAGACCAAGACATGCCTTCCCGTAATACTCCACGAGTCACCTTGAACTGAACCTACGTAGCATGCTGTAAATTCTGCAGTGACAAAGAAAAATGAAAATAAATAAATAAATAAATAAATTCTGCAGTGAAATTGACCCTTTCCACAGAAAAAAAACATATTTATAATTAACAGAGCCAGAGAGCGGGCTATATTTTTGGTCATTCATTTCACAACAGCCATGTGAACCCAGACCTTGCCCAGCACTGTTCAGGCTCACGGCGCCCAGGGGTGAAACAGACCATGGTCCCTACCCCGTGTATTTTATCTTCTTTGGAGGCAAAGGGACAGTAAATAAGTACAGGAATTAATTGTCTTTTTTTTTACATTGTGAGAAATTGCACTGTATTTTTACGACCTGGAACAGTTTCCACTGAACTATCGTTTTCACCATGTAGCAGGGGAACCCGTTGAAAGCTGTGGTTTTCAACATTGGCTGCGCGACGGACCGATATGAGAAACTAAAAAATACTGATACCTGGGTCCCACCCCCAGAGATTCTGAAATACTTTGTCAAATATACTTTGCCTGAATATCTGGGTTTTAAGATCTTTTCAGGTAATTAATTGTAAACGTGAAGCCAGCCAGCCTGAGAACCCCTGGAAAGGGTATTTAAATATATAAGCACTAGATGTCGCTGTCCCCAAAGTTTTGAGGAAGAATAGTCCTGAAATGATCCATGACTAAATTCCCACATAGATGAATCTTCTTTAGTCAGGAATTGGACCCCAGGAAAATCTCAAGAACAAATGTTCCCCAATTTCTCTTTGAAATGAAGCAAGTCACACAAAATCCAAGTGCATTCGTTTCCTACGGCTGCCGTAACCAAAGACCACAGACTGAGAGGCTGAAACAACAGAAATTTATTTTCTCACTGTTCTGAAAGCCGGAAGTTCGAGTTCCAAGGTATCATCAGGGTTGGTTTCCTCTGAGGTCTCTCTCCTTGGTGGGAAGATGGTCACCTTCTCCCTGTGTCCTCTCATGGCCATCCCTCCGTCCACGCTGTCGGTGTCCTAATCTCTGCTTATAAGGACCCCAGTTGTACTGCTTGAGGCCCTGTTTCGAATTAATGACCTCCTTAAAGGTCCTGTCTTCAGATACAGTCACATTCTGAGGTACTGGGCTTCAGCCTATGAATTTTTAAGGAATATAATTCCACCAACTACACCAAGAGATCAACACCACAACCAATCCAGTTGATGAATTGCCAAAGAACAGTTTGCTAGCCACCAACAGCCCCACAGATCTCTCACGCGGTGACTGAGAGAGGCTTTTTTTCTTTTTAAACTCTCCTTTCCAAGGGTCACATCTGTTATTCAGTTTTAATCCAAAGTTTTCTAAACAGCCCCCACACATTGAGGTTTAAAGTATTCATTAGGTTACTCAACCCTATTTCCTGAACCAAGATACTTGAGCTTAAAAAAAAAAAAAAAAAAAAGCAACAGCCTGAGAGAAAGGGAACGGAGTTATATTGATTGTTGTGGTGGTAAACTATGTTCTCATTATCGTTTTTACAACACAACTGAAGCATGTCCATTAGAAAAAAGTTAAAGTATAATACAAAACACTTAAGTCATCTAAAACTCTATTACCAAAGTAACACTCAGAATATACCCATCAGGACTTTTCCTCCCCATATATATGTGTGTGTCCTCGGAAAAGGAACCATATGGTTCATGACCTGCCTTTTTTTTTTTTTTTTTTTTTTTTTTTTTTACATAACAAAATACCCTGAACACTCTTCCATGTCAGTAGTAATGCAAGGAAGACTTGGGAGAAGGCAATCTAAAACAATTGTATGTGTTCCTGTATTTATTTAGGTAAAAGTTATACATGTACATAATTGAAACTACAAACTATGGTGGAAGATATAAACAAAAAGGAAAACTCCTTTTCTCCATTCCAGCTCCACCCCCACTCCCCACCCTCGACTCTTCATTCTAAGATAAAACATTAAAAATTAGGACTATCCTGGGCAGCCAGGGTGGCTCAGCAGTTTAGCACCGCCTTCAGCCCAGAGTGTGATCCTGGAGACCCAGGATCGAGTCCCACGTTGGGCTCCCTGTATGGAGCCTGCTTCTCCCTCTGCCTGTGTCTCTGCCTCTCTCTCTCTCCTCTCTCTCTCTCTCTGTGTGTGTCTCTAATGAAAAAATAAATAAAATCTTTTTAAAAAATAAAATAAAATAAAAATTTTTTTTAAATTAGGACTATCTTGGAACCCCATGGTTTGAATCCCATATCCTGTGAACATGGCACTGCATTAGAGCTGTGTGCTGAAGAATCGTTATTTCGGGTTACTGAAGTCCTCATCTACCACAGAAAGTTAAAAAAAAAGAAAAAAAAAGAATGCCTACAGCCACCTGTCAGGGTGTCTGAATCCCACCACCAAAGGCACCCTTTTGGAGCCTTTTGGAGATTCTTTTTACTTAAGGTTGCTATGATGGTTGCCTTGGAGGCATGACTCCTTTAACAGTTAACACACTCCCACACACTTTCCTGTCTGGCAATATTATTCCTGTCCACTGAACACAACCCGAGAGAAGTTTCTAGAACTGCTCCAATAGTTGCTAAAATGCATATGGCTGCCTGAGTTTAAAGTAGTTAAAATGAAAAATTTAGCAAAACCATGGATCTGGTGCCCCCTTTTCTGTACCCCCCTCGCTGTTACTGAGCAACAACTGACCCCATGCCTAGAAGATGGATCCCAGCTGTCCAGGGACAAGGCTGGAGAGGTGCTGTGGAAGCCATGGGTCTTATCACAGTGCCTACAGTCAACTCAGCCCTCAGGACTCTGTCATTAAATCCAATCTTCCACATCTCAATTTGCATTTTTGTTGAAGAGGAACCATTTAGGACCTCACCAAGAGTCCAGAGTGGTGTATGCACATCCAAGCCAGACTAGCAAGAAGGGACCCCTGGGAGCAGGAGCTCCCACCTACAAATCCCAAACACATTTATCTTCTACATCCTGACCTCACACAGCCTTCAAGGATGTGAACCAAGACCCCAAAGAGCTCAGGACCCTCTTCCTCTTGGTACTAAACCCTTGTTGGAGTCCCACACCCAAACCAGAACTGAACACGCCCGCCCCTTGGTGGAATGAAAGAAAGCCTTCCACTGGTGCCAAAATCCCTCAGAAAGGAAGAATAAGAGGAATCCCTGCTTTGTCAAGAAAGTCACACTGAGCCTTGGGGGAGGGATTTACTCAGAGAAGAGGGTGTCACACACTATAAACAAATGGAAATAGCGTCAGGACATGGAGCAAAAGAGGTTTTACCAGGCTTTTCCTGGCAGGAATGTGTCTAAATGGTCAACCAAAAAATTTCTTGACGGTGGTCCCCACGCTGGTTCAGAAGCACCAACAACACAACAAGCTCACTTGAACTTCAAGCTGCTGCATGCTACACTGAGCACATGGAGAAACCAAATACCTTTCACAAAAGCTAAAACAAACCAACACCTCCTCCCAGCAGCTCCTCACAAGCAGACACTCAACTGACTGTTTTCACAGCAAATGAAATATGTGCTGGGAAAAGTTCCTTCCGAATTTCAGCACAAGCTGAGCAGCATCTGGCTCCTGTGAGTTCAGCAACACAATTACTGTCTCCTAGGAAGCATGTCTGGGCGTTGTCAAGCCTTAGAGCAGGTGCCTTTAGAAGTCATCTGGTGGCTACCTCCTGAAGGAGAGAACTGAAGCCCAAGAGGTAAAGAAACACCTAGAGGTCAGAACTAGTTACTGGGAGAGACAGAAGCAGAACCCGAGGGCCAGCTTTTTGCTTTTTTTTGCTTTTTTTTTTTTAAGTCGGCTCCACACCCAGCATGGAGCCCAACACGGGGCTTGAACTCCTAGCCCTGAAATCAAGACCTGAGCTGAGGCTGAGAATCGGACACTTCATCGGTTGAGCCACCCAGGTGCTCCTTATGGAAGCCAACTTCTTTTTTCCTTTTTAAGATTTAAAAAATTTATTTATTCATAAGAGACATACCCACAGAGAGGCAGAGACACAGGCAGAGGGAGAAACAGGCTCCCTGTGGGGAGCCCTATGGAGGCCATGATCCCAGGACCCCAGGTCACGCCCTGAGCCCAAGGCAGACGCTCAACCACTGAGCCACCCAGGTGCCCCATAGAAGCCAACTTCTGACTGAGCTGTTCCCACTACCCCCACACTGCTCCCATCACCCAGAGAGGAGAGAGTGTGATGTTATAGGAGATTTTTAATTTTTACTAGATTGAGCCGAGATTTCTTAAGAACAGCATTTTTTTCTGAAACTGGAGTTATCCAGAGCAACCTCACAAGCTTCCTGGAAACATTAGGGGCTCAGCCCTGGCCAAGTGAGAGGCCAAGTAGCCAAATGGGGCAGATGTCCCTCCAGAGGAATTCTGGAGCCTCAGAGCCAGTGGGAAAGACAGAACCAAGTTCTCAAGAGAGAGTTAAGAGCATTACCAAGGAGCCCAGTCTAATTCCAAAGGTATAGAGACAGAATGAGGAAAAGGGTGGGAGCCTACGATTAAAGATCAGGTTGAAATGAGATCAGATGGAGTGGGAAGGGACAGGACTCCAGGAGGGGCACCACTCGCTTTACAAAGTCTAGTCTAAGGACTAGAGCCCCACTGGAGTTGTGCAGTGCATGGGCTGCACAACTATACGTGGTGACATGACCAGAAGCGAGCAGGTACCATGATCAAGTAAACGTTGCTCTGAACAGCTTGGAAACATCTGTGGCTCACTCACGTTGGTCAGTGGCTGCGTAGTACAGAACGCTACAACCTGACTTAAAAATGAGGTCCCAGCAAACACAAGATCTATACTCCTTGCTAATTTGGAGACTTACACTAATCCACGGGTTTAAATGTGTGATTAATTGAGGTGGTTACCTGCACAAGCGTGATATGAAATCTTTTTTTTTTTTTTTAGATTTTATTTATTTATTCATGAGAGACACAGAGGGAGAGAGGCAGAGACACAGGCAGAGGGAGAAGCAGGCTCCATGCAGGGAGCCTGACGTGGGACTTGATCCCAGGACTCCAAGATCACACCCTGGGGCGAAAGCAGATGCTCAACCGTTGAGCCACCCAAGAATCCCATGATATGAAATCTTAAACACAAAACAAATCCAAGAAAGAATGTGTAGGGAAATATCTCTGAGATATTGAAACATTATTTATAAGTTCCTAGCCAAGCCAGCCCTACTCAATTAATGTCATTCACTGTGTACCTGGGAAGGGGGAGCCACCACCACTCAGGTCAGAGAAGTCATAGATGCGGTTTCAACACAGAACTGTTAAGATCCATAAAGAGACAGCAGTCTTGAAAGCCAGGTTTTATTCAAAAAGAAAAGGGTTTTCTAAATTTGAAAGCTTCCTTTTTGACATCAAGAGCAAAACCTAAGATCTTAGTCCAGCATTTTACTATAAACCCTATGTAAAGAGGAGGCTAGATCTGATATAACATAGCTCTTACCGGGGCAAAAAGAAAAGTGTAAGCGGAAGGTAGGAAAAAGTGAGTACAAGACAAGGGTCTGGGTCTCCAAGGAGAGAAGCAACCCTCACCACCTCGGGCTGGAAAGCTACTCTGGGTAGTGAGGGTGAGCCCTAGAGAACCCGGGCTGCTGTCCCAGGTGCAGAAGAGACTGACACTTTGGAACAGGAGCAGAAGGGAGGCTATGGCAGGGTGGGGAGTTGTTCAGTCTACACTGGTAAGTAGGAGAGCCGACGGTTCCTAAGTGTTCCTAAAGGACTCGAAAACGCTGGGAGAATCAGTAGACTCAGACTCTGGGAAAGTCAGGATGGAAACAAGAAAAGATCCTGACAGCAGCTGCAGACAAAGCCAGATGCCAGAGCTAGACAGACAAGACCCAGGCCTCCGCAGAGGCCCCCTCGGGATCAGACAAGACCAGTCCTGCTGCAGTCAGTCAGACCAAAGCCCTGGATGACCCCACAAAGCCCTGAGGCCTCCTTGATGCTGGAAAGAAGACAAAGTCATTGTAGAAAATGGTACAGACTTGGCTTACTGGAACCATGATACGTAAATTGTAAGCCCACTACCGCTTTCTAATGGAAACGTATGAGAAAACACAATTGTTACAGAGCATCTTTCCCCATTGCTTTGTGAAAATGGCCCAGCTATTAAATTACCTTAGGTGCCCAACCTGAACCATCTGTCCGCATCCAGTTATTTGTTCTGCGAAGTGTGGTTGCGTTATCCACACCAGTTCACTGCCTCATGGGGAGCAAAAATGGGTATCCAAAAGGAGATGCATATTTACTCTCGCCTGTTCCTTCACAAAGGCTTTGTTTTAGTCTGCTCAGGCTTATCTAACAAATACCAAGCCTGGGGGCTCAGAAAACACACACTTCTCTCTTAAAGTTCTGGAGACTAAAAGTCCAAGATCAGGGTGCCAGTATGATCGGGTCCTGTGAGAGCCTTTCCCAGCTTGGAGAAGGCTGCCTTCTTACTGTGTCCTCGCGTGACAAAGACAGATCATGTCTCTTGTGTCTCCTCTTCTAAGGGTACCATGATGGTTAGTTTGATGTGTCAACTTGACTGGGCTCAGGGATGCCCAGACAGTGGTTGTTAAACATTATTTTGGGGTATGCCTGCGAGGATGTTTCTGGATGAAAGTACCATTTGACTCAGTAGACTGAATAAAGAGATCCACCCTCACCAATGTGGGCAGCACCACCCAATCCCTTGGGAGCCTCCAAATGAAACTAAAAGGTGAAGGCAAAGTGGATTCCCTCTCTCTCTCTTCTTGCACTCGTATGCCTCGGACATTGGAGCTCCTGGTTGGCAGGCCCTCGGACTCCGGGACTTCTATCAGCAGCCCCTAGTTCTCAGACCTTCAGATTCAGACAGAATCACACCACCAGCTTTCCTGGTTCTCCAGCTTGCAGATGGCAAGTCGTAGGATTTCCAGCCTCCATAGCTTCACGAGCCAATTCCTGTAATAAATCTCTTATCTGTATGTATCTGTATCTGTTTCTATCTATGTGTCTATCATCTATCTATTTACCTATCATCTATCTACCTATCCTATTGGTTCTGTTTCTCTGCAGAACCCTGACTAATATAGGCACGAATCCCATTTATGGGCACTTCACCCCTGTGATCTAATTACCTAAGTTCTCACCTCCAAATACTATCACACTGGAGATTAGGGTTTCAGCAGATGAATTTTAGGGAGACACAAGCAGCCTGTAATAGGCTTTGAGTAAAAGTTACACCATGCCGCCAGGCAAATTCCCAGATGCCCTGTGGAGTAGCCTAATCTGGCTTCTTGTCCCCACCTCTCAGAGGCATTGGTGGCCACGTTGGCCCATTATAAGTGGGAAAAGAGTGGGGACTTCAGTCGCCATGGTAACCTAGATAACCCCTTTTATTTTCCTGCTGTGAAAATACAAAGCGGGCTCCAGGCCAGAAATAGGTGGTGGACATCCTGGGGTAAAGGAAATTTTCTTAGCTAACTTGGATAAAAGCCCCTATGCTGCCCATTAGCAAGGATTTTGAAGATTCTAGAGTATTTAATGAATGCATGTTGATGATACTTTTAATGGTCTTTGAGCTTTTCAGAGAAAATTGTTATTTCAAGATAAGATATCTTGTTTTTAATCTCTTGGGATTAATGTATAGGGACCAGAGATTTCCTATATGTTTTCCTCTAATCTCAAAAGTGTTCATTATTTGGGAGGAGAAAAATAGGTACTTTCTCTTAAATTGCTCAGGGTTATGTGTCCTGAAGAGTTGCATTTTCACTCTGATGAAGCTAGTCATGACCCAACTCAGGCTCCCAACCCAGAGAAGGGAAGTCCCGAGCATGCAGGGGAATGTAAGACAGCAGCTGCCTCAAAGCCTTCGTCCTTTTGAAGATGGTCTTCAAAGTCCCAAATCCACAATGGGGAGGAAGAGAGGGTGGAAAGAACATTAAAAAGGAGAGTAATTAAGAACAAGGATTTTCCTCAGTGGCTTTAATTCTGCCTCCCTACTTCTAAAGCTGTACAAACGTACCAGTTTGCTTCTCCGCCAAGTGTGGCATGTATAGTGTGTACCACAGCTGCCATTCCACCCCTGCCAGCCAGACCCCTTGGTGGGAAACTATAAAATTTAGTGTCCTAACCATGACACTTTTAAGAGAGAAAAAGAGCACTCTTTATAAATACACTAAGATAAGGGTCAACAAACTATGGCCCATGGCCAAATGTACAGCCACCTGTTTCGTACACCTGTGAACACAGCCATACTCATGCATTCGCCTAGTGTCTCCAGCCACTTTCACACTACATCAGTGGTATAGTTGTGACAGAGACTGCATGTGGCCTCTTGGCCCTTGAAGTCAAAAATATTTACTCTGTGACCATCTGTAGAAAAGTTTGGCAACCCCCATGTTGCTGATCTGGGGACCACATTTTGAGAACTACAGGTATAAAAGATTCCTATCCACCTGCAGAATGATTTCGGGGTTCCTAAGAAAGCCCTGTTACAGATGAGCTTATAGCACAACAGAAGTCAGCCCCAGATGCCCCCAAAAGAAATCTGCCTTTCTCACAAATTCTGATATGACTCCTGACTTCTGGTTTGGGGTAACAGGCATGATGCCTCCTTGAGGCCCAGGAGGTGGGGCAGTGGTTCGGAGTGACAGGACAGAGAAAGAAAGTCCTTCCTCACCAGTAGAACCTAAAACTCTGTGACTTACATGCAGATCATAGAGCCAGCATTCCCTCCTTTTTTCCTCCCTCACCAAATTAAAGGGTGAAGATTTCTCTCCCCCTTTCCCACTCAGCCTATTGTGATGCCAAAGTTGACCCTGCTACTTTTATTTTTATTTTTTTTAGAGATTTTATTTATTTATTCATGAGAGACAGATAGAGAGGCAGAGACACAGGCAGAGGGAGAAGCAGGCTCCATGCAGGAGCCCGATGTGGGACTCGATTCCAGGACCCCAGGATCATGCCCTGAGCCAAAGGTAGACGCTTAACCACTGAGCCACCCAGGCGTCCCCCCACCCTTCTCCTTTTAAAGCTGATTCTCTCTGTATGCAAATCACAGAGGACTTGAGCTTTGCCCTACAGCTATTCTTTGCAACTCTGGCCTGGGTCTCTCTCTGTAAGATAAGTTCAGGAGGATGATCAACGGAAAGAACTCAATGGTTTTACCAACCATGGACCTAAGTGAAGAGGTCCAGATGATGATGGCAATGATGGTGATGATGATGATAATTTGTAGCAAATTTTAAATGTGCCAGATGCTGTTCACGTTCATCCATACAATTCAGTGAAGTCATACTGCTATGGTGATCAGGTAAGAGAGCAACTGAAGCTAAGAATGGTTGCCCAAGGATACTTGTTATGCATTGAATTGTGTTCCTCCAAACTCATATGTTGAAGTCCTAATCCTCAGAAGCTCAGAACATGCTATTTAGAGATGGAAATTTAAAGAAGCAATCGAATTAAAAAGAGGTCATCAGGGAGCCCTTATAAAAATGGGAC
Organism: Canis aureus; assembly: GCF_053574225.1. NCBI lineage: Eukaryota > Metazoa > Chordata > Mammalia > Carnivora > Canidae > Canis > Canis aureus. The sequence goes on along the minus strand of NC_135621.1, from coordinate 67,907,437 downwards.
ATTTTAAGACAGACACATAGAGAGGCAATGTGAAAAGATCTAGGGAGACAATGGCCATAAACAAACCAAGGAGAAAGGCCTGAAGCAATCCTTCCCCTGTGATCCTCCCAGGGGCCAACCCTTCCAACACCTTGATTTCAGAACTCTAGCCAGAACTGTAAGACAATATACTTTTGTTGTTTAAGCCACCCAGTCTACGGGACCAGCAATCCTGGCAAAACAATGCAACAACCAATTGGTATTTAACTGAGATGTAACTGACCTCTACCAATGAGCCTTCTGAACAATAAATATGCCTGTCACCTGGCCAAGAAGATAGAGCAACTGCTCCATTTAGGCTCTCCCAAGACATGGCTGGAATTTGCAGCCAGTTCTGGCACCAAAACTAAAGCCATCAATGATGGGAACACTGGGGCCTGTTGCTTCATCCATATTCCTTGCCCTCACCCATCAAATTCATTCCACCTCACATCTTCCCCTTTCTTTATGGTGCTTTTCCTAGCTGGTGCCTTGGGCCACGGACAGCCACTGTGTTTCTCCCAGTCTGTTCCTCCATCCAGAACATGTTGTAACCTTTCTTCCCATGTGGACAACCTCCTCTGTTTCTCAGCCTTTCTGCTGAATATGTCATCCACCTCCTGCTTTCCCATACTCCCTTGACCCAAGGCAAGAAGACACAGCAAATAGGCATCCCGCTCACAGTTTCTGCTTCCAAGATATTAGTCTTTCACCCGTGGCCAAGCTTCTCCTCCTCTGACACTCCCAACATCTACCACAGCCAGTGTTCCTCTTTCTAGGCCATGCCCACCTCAACGGAGAACTTTGGCATCTGCCATCAGCATAAGAGATTTCAACATCTACTGTAATGAGCTCATTCCATCTAATATCCCAGGTTCAAAGTTCCTCAATCCCCCAGGACTTTTACCTCCACACTATCCTCCATCCCCCAGCCTCACCCACTTGAACCATGTCACTTCTAACATTGAAAACCATGGCCTCTTGCCTTTAACCTTTCTGACTTCCTCCCTTCCACTAGTTCTGTTCTCTGCCCTACCCTCTACTCTCAGCAGAAGGCATGCATTTCTGCCTGCCTAGCCAAGACTCTTCTTTCCCCTGCTGTTGGATTCCATCCTGCCCCCCTGGGAGTGATGGCCAGCTACCAGCTTTCTCTCATCCATACTCTTGTTTTCACCGTTTTCCTCTATATGGTCCTTTCCATATTGGCAGTATTTAAATGCTGCCAATTCTCTCTCATCTTTAAAGAGAGGGAATTCCATATGTACATTTTTTTTTCTGGAAGATATTTAAGAAATTGATCACAATCATTACATTTTGAGAGAGGGACTAGTGTTTTGGGATGAAAGGTGTGGAATTTTACTTTTGTACATTTGCTATTGCATTTGATTTTTTACCACTTATATGTAATATGTTAATTTAAAATAGCAGTTGATAGATAATGATTTAACCATTGCCTCCTCCCCTTTACAAAAAGCCCTCCAGGGATCCCTGGGTGGCTCAGTGGTTAAGCATCTGCCTTCGGCTCAGGATATGATCCTGGAGTCCCGGGATCGAGTCCCACATCGGGCTCCCTACATGGAGCCTGCTTCTCCCTCTGCCTGTTTCTCTGCCTCTCTGTGTCTCATGAATAAACAAATAAAATCTTAAAAAAAAAAAAAAGGAAAAGAAAAGAAAAAGCCTTCCATTGGCCTCATTCCTCGGTCTTCAGAGTTAACTTCCTTTAGTGCCCTTTGGTCTCTGCCCTGGAGGAGACCCACACAGGCTCTGGAAGCAGGTTCAGGGCCACAGGAGCGAGGAATTGTGGGTTCACAGAACGCAGAGCAATCTGGGAGATGTGGGCTTTGCATGAGTACATCCCTTTATCCCACGGTCTCACCTCTTGTGAGAGCAAAGGGGCTAAAAGAGGGCCAGAGGTGCAGTGCCCAGTTCAAGGACCCCTTCCTGCCCACGTTTGATGATGGTGCTCTCCATGTTCATGTTGTCACTTATTTCTAGAATGCCTGGCCTCCCTGGAAGATCCTTAGTCATTCTTGAGACACAGCTATATCATCACTGGGGCCCTGGGGTTGTAAAAGGCAATAAGACACAGTTGCTCCAAGAGGCAGGGAGCCTGATGGTAGTGACAGCCAAGTAAATTGGCAAAATACAATGTGATGAGCACAACGATCAGGGTATAGCCAGGGTGCTAAGGGCATGGGAGAACCAAATCATCTGGCCTTGGGGGGCTTCAAGGAGGGCCTCCTCACATAAATGACCCATAAGACCAGGAAAGCAGGCCAGATTTAACCAAGCAAAAGGGAATGCCCCTAGCAGGGACTTCTCCAGTGTTCTACCGTCAGATATGCTCAAACATTGCTGTCTCTCTGACAACAGCATTGAGGAGCACATGGTGCAATCGTAGAAGCTGAACATGCCAAACGCTTAATGCATTTCACGCATGACAGGTTGTATTAGACATGCTAATCATTGCCCTTAATGCCCTCACCCCTTTCAGGGGGAGTAGACCTTAACCATGATCCTGTCGTCTGCAACTCTGTCTCTAGTTAGAAGAACGGAAGACATGAAAGGGCCACATGCTGACTGGTGAGTGACCAGGGGACAGGGTGGGAGGCCTTGAGGGCTGGTTGAAAGTAGTCAGGAGAAACTGCTGGCGTGAATGGAACCAGAGACACAACGTCTTGCGCTGACCCCCTAGGCCAACTCAGAACCCCTCGTAGCCTGGCCTGACTGCAGCTGGTGAGCCTAAGCCCTGGGTGACTCTCTGCCAGGAGCAGAGACCTTCGCCATGGCTCCCCTCTGGGTCAGGATCAAAGTAGGGGAAAAGAGATCCCCAAACCAGTTTGTTCCTTGTAAACTGGTGGGAAGCTTGGCTGTTGGCAAACAAACCACGGGCTAAAATTTGATATTTTAATTACCTGCACTTTCTCTTTACTCGATTTATTGTCCAGCCCCCAGTGGTTTCAAATCCCTTTTGCTACACAGCAAAATATAACTCTGTCTCGTACCATATTTTGCAGATCATGGTCCTTGGGCTGTTTCAATTAAATAATATTTGCCACTACCTAGATCTTTTCTTCCCGCATGTTTTCTCCGTGATCACCACAAGAGGGAGCCAGCAGGTCCTCGTTTGGACTTGACTTTCTCTGCTCCTCAACTCCAGGCACCCCAGCGGGCTGAAGGTGAAAGGTGGAAATGTTACAAACCCGGTACCGGTAAACCAAACTGCAGTTCTCGAATTTTCTGGTGGGTAGCACTCTGTAGAACGCTAGGATTTGGGGGCAACTTATTTAAAGGGAATAAGAAATGAAAATCTTGGGCATCCTGGGTGGCTCAGTGGTTGAGCACCTGCCTTCAGCCCAGGGTGTGACCCCGGAGTCCCAGGATGGAATCCCATGTCGGGCTCCCTGCATGGACCCTGCTTCTCCCTCTGCCTGTGTCTCTGCCTCTCCCTCTCTGTCTTTCATGAATAAATAAAACCAAGAAAGAAAAAAAAGAAGAAAAGAAAAGGAAAGAAAAGACAAGACCTGGTTTCTGATTGGAGAGGTAGAAACAGGAAGGGACCAGAAGCAAGGTAGGAGACTAAAAGCTGGCTGTGATTTGAGGCAACAGAGCAATGACAATCACTCTGAATTCAGCACCTCAATTAATCCTTGTAGTTTCATCACAGCAGCACTTACATACACTTAAAAAACAGAATGCACATGTGGGAAATATTATATATTTTATCTACAGGTAAGGCTTGTTGCACACGTCACAGACCACTTGCAGTAATTCCGCAGCACTTTTCCACTCTGCCCTGGCTCCTTGGCACAGAATACAACAAATATAAATGTGTGACGGTAAAGAGAGATGTTATGCTCTCCGTCCACCAGAAGAAGAATTGCCCTAGCACTCCTGCTCCATTGCAGTGGAAATGGGGGCCTCTCCCTAGGTGGGCTGGGGTAGGGCTGGGGCAGGTCCAGGCAGCCTTTAAATCCTAACCTTTGGCTTTTCCATCTCCCTCAAGCCTGAATTTCTCATGAGACAATCCTCCGCAGCCTCCTGAGCTCTTGTGGCTCAACATGCAATCGAGGGAGGTTAGAATGACAGAACTGTGAGTGACCCAGATGATTCTCCTCCTTCTCCAAAGCTCCCTTGCCAGGACACCCTCACTGAGCAGGACTTCCTGGGGCCGGATGTGGGGGCTTTTCTGAAGAAATCTGCAGTCAGCTGTGAATAATCACTGTTGAGCAAGAGAATGAGCTCTAGACTCTTGGTCACATCTGAGACAATCTTAGCTACTCACACAAATCTGCCCGCTGGAGTGAGAAGCCACACGGTTTTAGAAACCAGGAGGCCCTCTGAGCAGCACCGCAGGCCATCTGAACTCACCAGGGTGGAATCGGCACAGGCCACATGGGGGAGACCATCCCACCCCCTCTCCCCATGCATACAGGCCTTGGTTAAGAACAAAGGCCACCATCAGGCACTATCGTTGATGCTTTCAGAGTCCAGGAGATGCACCATCTCCCTGGGAGCTTTCAATCTAGGAGAGGAGAGACATGAGCCCCAGTGGTCCTCTTGTCTCTCAACTGGCCTTACTCATCTTTTAGCCTCCCACTTAGCCAAGCACTGTGTCTGGCACACAGATGATGCTCCCAAAATGTTTGCTGAGTATTATGTATAAAATGCAAGCGGCAGTCCTGAGAGGGAGAGAACGTGCACTTGCTTTGGGATCCATTTACAACAAAGTTTCTCAAGAGTGACGCTATTGACCTTTTGGGTCAGATAGTTCTTTACTGTGGCTCTCCTGCATATTGTAGGATCTTTAGCAGCATCTTTGGCCTCAGTAGAACCTCCCGCTCAGCTATAATTGAAAGTTTCTCCAGCCACTGTGAAATGTTCCCAAGGGCAATGTCACCCCCCACTGGGAATAACTGGGTTATAGCCTTTAAGTCATCCCACTACCCAGTCTTTCTTCTAGGGATTTCTGAGATTTCTCTATCCTGTTTCTATGAAAAAATTATGCTTCCTGAAATCTGTTACCTCAGAACCTTATTCTCCTTTCAATATGTCGAACAAGTAATATGCTGAGTGAATTCAAATTGAGTTAGAATTCAAATTAATGGAAATAGATACCAGTGGTGCCCTCATCCCTACTCACTTCCACAGTCCTTCATTTGTCACAGGGACATCTTAATAGGGACTACTTGGGATCAACCTTATAGTACTGAGCATCCTGTGACGTAAGTACCCAGTATGGCACAAGGGGGCCCCCGCAACAACACTTCCCAAGAACTGCTACAAGGAGCTACTGAGCACTTGAACTGCAGCTCAAGGCAATGAGCTTGCTCCCACCTGATGAAGAGATCAAGCTCAGCGGAGTGGTATGCGCCACTCTGAGAAGATCACCTACTCCTCCTAAGACCCCGAAGCCATGACTTGAAATGGTGAGGATTTTAGGTTACATCCAAATCTAGCCCTGAAACCATTTTCCAAATTTCTGTATGTCCCCTGCCCCACCTCTCACCTGTAAGGGCCCATCCTAGAGATCCTAGAGATTTGGGTACGTGTCCCAAAGCCCCAAAGCCCTGATTTTCAAACATCTGACATTGAGATTCACTGGCTGACCCAGTGAGGATCACTGCAACATAAGCCTATTCTTCTAAAAGGATAGAGAGAATGAGTGGAGAGAAAGCCCCGTGGCCCAGAAACACTGGTCAGCTGTAGAAGTGACCCTGGGGAAAGCCATGCACAGGCTCCCCACAGGGGTCCTCTGCTGTTCTCAGCTCGCCTGAGTTGACTGTGACACAGAGACATCCCTCAGACCCTGTCCCAGTTCCCGGTAGTGAGTCAGCTCAGCCCAATGCTCTAATTTAAAGCTTATTCACAAATTATAATTTTAGTACAATAGGGCACAGCTTTAAATAAGATTATGAGAAACCCACCCACCTATGACACGCCAGTGGGCTGCTCATCTCCCAACTTTGGGTGGACATTCTGTTAGTCATAGAGAAGCATCTGGGCCCAGCTCACTTGTCTCTCCGCTTTTTGTATCTCTAGACATTTTACCAAACAGACACTGAGTCAGAATAAGTGGGTTTAGCAATTAAAATTTGTGTGGAGGCTGCCTTGAAGAAGCATTTGGTGGATTTGGAAATAAATATTCCTGCACAGCAAATCAAACACTCATTGTAAAAACCTGAATGTAATATGCATGAAGACCAGCTCGAGCTGGAAGCTCGCAGCATAATCTTTTCCTCCTTCAGCAAGGAACACAAAGGACTTCCACTTGCTGCGGGGAAAGCTGAGTAATTTAGAGTAGAACTGTCTCTGAGCACAAGGAGCAGTAAGATCCTGTCAAAGGAAGCTTCTCTCTGCTTCTGCATAAGCACATTTCCATCAGGAACCTTGGTCAGCAAGGAGGACCCCGGACGACGACATCCCACCCGCTAAACCCAGGCCATTAAAATGAAGCACGAGGGATCCCTGGGTGGCGCAGCGGTTTGGCGCCTGCATTTGGCCCAGGGCGCGATCCCGGAGACCCGGGATCGAATCCCACATCAGGCTCCCGGTGCATGGAGCCTGCTTCTCCCTCCGCCTGTGTCTCTGCCTCTCTCTCTCTCTCTCTCTCTCTCTCTCTCTGTGACTATCATAAATAAATAAAAATTAAAAAAAAATAAAATAAAATGAAGCACGAGCCCAGCAATCTGATCACACCCAATTTCCAGTCCATCTTCTCCTTCGGGCTCCGACGGGAACTCAGGCCTGGGATGTTTCTGCATTCTGAAAGCTCCTGCAAGGCCAGTGGGGGAGACCCTCTGCCGAACCTTTTCCAGGCACGAGAGGGGACAAAAGGCCACCTTCTGCAGCACTGCTACCTACAAGCCTGGAAGATGTTCCTCTAGGACGAACGTCTTTGTTTTCTCGTGTTTGCTGTGAGAGCCAGTAGACCTCCCGCGGCTACCCGCTAGCTTTGATGGGAGTGGGGTAGGGCCGTGGCTCAGTAAGACCAAGCCTTGGCTTCCGTTTACACAAGGATCACTGGCTATCTCTTTTATAAAGTTCCTGGATTACTGACTGCACCTCCACCCCCAGCAGCTGGTGCAAACATCTGCCACCCAAAAGCCAGGCAGACACACACACACACACACACAGAGAGAGAGAGCTGCGTTGCAGAGCCTGGCAGAGCCTGTTCCAGGCGGTACACCTCCCACCGGAGCATGAGGGCTGACAGTGTCCGAAAGAACAGGGCCTGTAACAGGAGCAAATGCCATAGCAGAGCCAGTCACTGCACCTGCCAGGCTTAAATGAGGTTCTCTCATTTCCCCACCTAGATGTCCGACGCTGCACAGGGCTGCCAGGGGACCTGTGCTTGAGCTGATTCCTGCTCCCCGAGCTGTCCCCATCACATCCTAGGATATCAACAGCAATGCACAGTTAGGTCTCTAGTCTGTAGGACTTGAGGCCCATGGCTCTTAGCATTTTTAAAGCCACAGAAATGCTGAAAAGCTGATAAAAGCCAATGTTTCTTCCCTCGGAAAAGTGCACTTCCACACATAATTGACCATACAGTTCCAGGGGATTCAGAGAACCTCTGAAAACCATTCCTGAAGCACACACACAAAAAAAAATCTCTTCACTGGTTACTGAATTTTAAAGTGCAAGAGCATTCCCTGCTCCCATCTAACCACCTCACACCTGCCCCACTCCAGGTAAGCACAATTAAACCATCTCTTGCGCTGGGATAAAGCAGCAATATCATCTAAACTGGCCAAATGTTAAGGCCGCATGTAGCAGGCCCTTTCTATGTCCTACAATAGGCAACATCCCTCAGCAGCTGTGAGTGAGGGGCTACTCCATGCCAGGCCCTCTAGAGGCTCAGAGAGGTGAAGTACCCTTCCCGGCCAGGCACACCGGCTCCCAGGCATGACTGCTAATGCCCCAAAGGCCCATCAGTTGCTCCAAGCACGGTTGGCTGGAGCAAATGCCTTTCTCTAAACTGGTAGGAACAGACTGAAATCTCAAAGCATTTGGTGAACAAGTTGTTAGAAATACAGGTTTGCTTTGTTTGCTACCGGGATTGTCTTTGTGTTCATTTGCCTTCTGACTTCCTGTTTGGTGTGGAAAACGAGCACGCAAGTTTCTAGAGGCCCGTCCTTCTGAATTTGTAACAGATTCAGAACACACTGACTTCAAGGAGCAGGCCTCTATCTCCTGGTACAGATAAGAGCTACGCGTGATGAATAACAACAAAAACTTGGATTGATGCGGAAATTGGTCACTGATTCGATACTGTCTCGGCTGTCATCACATAAAACTCAGAAAACCAGCAGTTTAACATCTGTGTTTTAAAACATGACAAGCTTAGTGAGGTCATCAGAGGAGCAAGCACTCAGAGTGACTCCTCTGTGCCTGGCACTGTGCTGAGCCTTGAAGAGACGGAGGTGAATAAGGCAAGTCCTGTCCACAATGAACTCATCATCTGGCAGGGAGGAGGGGAAGGCATATGATTAAGTGGAATAACAATATGATAACTGCTTTACCAGTGATATGACCAAGGTGCCAAGGGACAGAAGGCAGGAAGTGAGTAATGCTGAGGAAAGGAGAGGCAAAGTCTCAGGGGGTTTCTAAGGGGCCAGGTCAGGGCACTGTGAGGGAAAGGCATAGGGTGCGTGGAGACCCACTGGGTGGCAAGCTGGGAACGAGGGACCAGGACCGGCTGCTGGAGGCAGACACACAGGATGTGAGCCAGAAGAGGAAGATGGTAGCCAGATTATGAAGGCCTTTGTCATGTATGAGAAGTCTCTAAGAGATTCTTTTCCTGGAGAAAGGATTCAATCACATTTGCACCGTGACAGCAGCAGGAAAGGTGGAACCCCCTGGGGGAATTAAGAAGCAGGAAATGGAACAGAACAGTGCCACACCGGCTTCAGTCAACAATGAACAAGGTAGCGTTTCGGTTCTAGAAGGCCCCCACAAGCAAGCCCTCATAGAGAAAACCAGCAGAGTCTGAGGACATGTGGGATGTTGAGTCAAGGCAGAAAGAGAAGAATGAAGCGCCTCTGAGGTTTCTGACTTGGAGAGGTTGGTAGACCAAGAGTCTCTTCAGAGAGGAAGAAAGCAGAACAAAGCACTGGTTTGGGGGCTAAGGAGACAGAGACGATGAGTTGTGTTTTGGACAGGTTGGCTCTGAGGCAGCCAAAGGAGAGTCAGTCAATCGCCTGAAGATGATGGCGTCAGAGGGTTTGAGCCTAAAGCATGAACAAGAGTCAGGAGCTAAGTATGGAACCTCAGGAGCAGGAATGTTTACAGGGAGCTCAAGGAAAGAGCTAGCGAAGGAAGCTTAGGATGGAGAACTAAATGCAGGGTATGGACAAGACATCTTCCTAAAAGGAGCAAATATCAAAAGCTATAGCGAGAAGAATGGGACCCAGAGGAAGTCCTTGGGCCAGGGAGCTAGGCCTTCCTGTCTGGCCGTTCAAGTTCAGCAGAATCTCCCAGGACTGGGAGTGGAGGCAGAGCGTTTACACCACTCTGTAGGGAATGTTGGCCAAGGAGGGAAGGAGAGGCCACCCAGCCTCACAGCAGAGCTGGTGCTCCTCTACAGCGAGTGACGTAGTGCAGGCCGGGTCACACGGCCCCAACAGACTCACCACTCACCACTTGTGTTTGGGTAGAGCCACAGAACAGGGCACGTAAAAAAAAAAAAAAAAAAAAAAAAAAAAAAAAGAACAGGGCACGTATGTCCACACTGGCTGATGTAGACACCGAGTGCTGGCATGGCCAAAGATTACTAGGTAAGGACTTCAGTGGTCCTGAAATGTGGGGTGAAAATGATTACTCAGCATTAGAGTGAGGAGGTGAGGCTCCAATGGGCAAGAGGAAGAGGAGGAGTATCTGCTAAGAAAACACAAAACCAAGAACGAAAGTGGCAAAGGGTCTGGTTGGTTTTGATAATACCTAGATGACATTTCTGGGAAGCTGGCATTCTCAGACAGCACCAGTCAGGATTTAAACTGGCATAATTTTATCAACAAGTAACCAAACAACAAACAACATTTAAAAGATACAATAGGAATGGGCAGCCCGGGTGGCTCAGCGGTTTAGCGCTGCCTTCAGCCCAGGGTGTGATCCTGGAGACCCGGGACCGAGTCCCATGTTGGGCTCCCTGCATGGAGCCTGCTTCTCCCTCTGCCTGTGTCTCTGCCTCTCTCTCTCTCTCTCTCTCTCTCATGAATAAATAAAATCTTAAAAAAAAAAATAGGAGGAAATATATATTTGGTCTTGGTCCTTTCCTGGCATGGAGCTGCTAAAACCCTTGGGATTTCCAAAGTCATGAGGAATGGTGTCTTTTGTTATGTTAATAAGGTGACTTTTGGAAAACCCCTAGGTCACCTAAGGGGAAGGAAGGCTAGTTGCCAGGGGAAACAGCTTTGTGATTAGAAGGTTGGAACTTTTAGTCCCCCCCCCTCCAGGGACCCGAGAGGGGCTGGAGATGAGTTCAGTCACTAACAGCCAATGATTTAGTCAATCATGGAGATGTCATGAAGCCTCCAGAAAAACCCAAAGGAAAGGGTTCCAGGAGCTTCCAGGCTGGTGGAAGTACTGGGAAAATATGGAAGCTCCTTCACCTTCCCTATGCATCACTTCCATCTGGCTACTCCTGAGTTATATCCTTTTATGATAAACTGGTAATATAGAAGGTAAATTTTTCTCTGGGTTCTATGAGCCCCTCTAGCAAATTAATCAAAGAGAGGGTCATGGAAGCCTCTGATTTACAGCAGGTTGGTCAGAAGCACAGGGAGAAAATCTGGACTTGCTATTGGCATCTGAGGTTGGGATTAGGGATTAATTGTAGGATTCAGGCCTCAACCTATGGGATCTGATGATGCAATCTCCAGGTAGAAGGTGTCAGAATTGAGTTGAATTGTAGGACACACAGCTGGTGTCAGAGAATTGCTTGGCAGTATGAGGGGAAATTCCATACATCCAAAGAGGAACTGAACCAGAATCATGGTGGGGAATCAGATTCATGGTGACTGCATACACTTTAGTCCAGTGATTCAACTTGCACAAACTTACCCTATATAAGTCATAATGGATATCTGCAAAGATTTAACTACAAGAAAGTTCACATTAGCTTTGTTTGTAAGAGTAAAATACTCTTGATTATGAGTAAAAAACTGGAAACAATATAAATTTCCAACAATAGGTAATCATCATACATCACTATAGGATAGAATACTATGCAACCATTTAAAATGTTGGGTAATTGACTATTTAACAACCCAGAAAAATGTTCACAATGTGCTATTAAAGTTTCAAAAATAGAAAAAAAAAAAATAAAGTTTCAAAAATAGTTTACAAAAGATAATGAGTACACATATACATTGTGTACATATACTCATATATACTCAGCCAAAAGACGAAAAGAATATGCACCAAATTAGCAACACATTCATATGAAAGACTAGGGAAATATGTACCAAAATAGGAACAGTAGCAAAATTTCTGATTGTTATAACTACAGGTGGTTTTAATTTACTTTTTGCTTCTCTGTATTTTTTAAAATATTTATAATAAACATATATAGCTTTTGTAATTAAAAACATAATGAAACATAATATAAAAATAGTTTAATAGATAAAAAATAATTTAATATAACAAAATACTCTTTTTAAGTATAAAAAGTAATAGAACCTGATCATTAAAAATTTAGAAAAGTATTAAAGCATATTAATGAGGGGTAGCCCTGGTGGCACAGCGGTTTAGCGCCGCCTGCAGCCCGGGGTGTGATCCTGGAGACCCGGGATCAAGTCCCACATCGGGCTTCCTGCATGGAGCCTGCTTCTCTCTCTCTCTCTCTCTCTGAATGAATAAATAAATAAATCTTTTTAAAAAAACGCATATTAAGGAAAAATTAATTATTCCATTTCACAAATTCCTCCAAGTCTAACTCCCCCATAGGGAATCACAAATAGCTTTGTTTTATTATTGTAAACCTTTTCTATCTAAATATATGTATACTTTTAAAAGTAATTGAAGATGTTTTTATTTTAGCTAAAGTAGAAGATTAGGTCAGGGGTCAGCAAACTTTTTTCTGTAAAGGTTAGGACAGTAAATATTTTCAGCTTTGTGGATGGTATCTGTCGCAGCTACTCAACTCTGCCATTGTAGTGCGAAAGCAGCCACGAATAATATGTAAACAAATGAGTGTGGCAATTTTCCAATAAAACTTTATTTACAAAAACAAGTGGTGAGGCAGGCTTGGCCCATGAGCCATGGCTTTCAGACTCTTGGACTTCGGTGAACAAATAAACAAACTAGAAATGCCAACTTACTGAACATACTGGCCAAAAAATGTAATTTTTTTGGTTCCTGTTTCATGTTAACATCAGCTACAGTTCAAACAGCCATGTTTCTGGATTGCCACGTAGTATTTCTTCCTTTTTAATGACAGTAAATAATGATGACTTTTTTTTTTATGCACTTCAGCCTGGGCTCCATATTGCAAGTGCCACACTACCCACTGCTCACAGCCAGGCTACCTGGATCAGGGCCCCATGCCAACGTTCTGAAACCGAACACCTTGGTACCACTCATCGAGCATGTGCTATGTACAGGGCACTGTGCTGCTAATGCAGTCTCGTAGTAATTGTGGTCAGGGTCCATGTCTCGTTCACCTTTTTATTTCCAGCACTTGGCACACTGCCTAGCAAACATGGATCACTAATTAGAGTTGAAGAAATGAGTGAGCCAGAACCAAAGTAAGGATCCTACCCTCAAGTACTGTGGCCTGGTAGTGAGAAAGGCGCTGGCACACAGTGGGTGCTCAGTAGACAGGAGTCTCCCTTGCATTTATATATAACAAATTCTATAGCAGCAACTGCTAGTGCCACAATCATGAGTACTTTAGACAAATGTTCCTCAAAGTTCTTTGTGAATTTGAATCACTTGGGCTTTGGTATTAAAAGGCAGATTTTGATTTAGGAGTTCTGGGGTAAGGCCTGAGAGTCTCTGCCTTTCTAACAAGTTCCCAGCAGATGCCAATTCTACTGGTCCAAATAGTAAGGTTATGGGAGGTTCAAGGCAGAGGTAATGACTGAGCACTGAGGAACTGGGGAAGCTGCATGCCTCCCCAAAAGCCTCGGAAATGTGGCCACTATTGAGAAGCTTAGTTGAGAAACTTAGTTGAGAAGCTTAGTTATGCTAGGTAAGAAAAGAAGCCTATGTCAACATGGGCCTCACAGGGAACTCCACCTGTGCAGTCCTTCATGGTCCAGGATAGGTCCTCAGTTCTACAGACCTATAAACTGAATTTTATTGATCTTTCTGGCATAACTAGATTGCTCTGACCAGAAAGCACGCTGATGGCTTCTACTGAGAAAGAAAAAATAGGCTAATATTGGGGCAAGAGCTGAGGAAATCAGCCAGGACAGATAAGACTATTCTTTCCTCCTCTATCAGTCAAAAAAGATTCTAGCATTTCAAGTGACCAAAGCTCAAGGGACAGAGTGAACTCTGGAAGATGAAGCCCAGCATTACTACTCCAGGTTTCCATTTGGTAGGGGTACAGGAACATTAGCCTCCTGGTCTAGAAAACCAAGGCTCTTTGGGTCAGGTGTATGCATCAGTCAGAGCTCAGGAAGGCCCTCAGAGTTGCTGAGAGAGACACTAGGTGCAGGTCCCAGAGGAAAGGGAACCAGAAGTGATCCAAAAAGCAGAGACTCGGGCGGCCCAGGTGGCTCAGTGGTTTAGCACCGCCTTTAGCCCAGGGCCTGATCCTGGAGACCTGGGATTGAGTCCCACGTCAGGATCCCTGCATGGAGCCTGCTTCTCCCTCTGCCTGTGTCTCTGCCTCTCTGTCTCTCTCTCTCTGTGTCTCTCATGAATAAATAAAATTTATTAAAAAAAAAAAAAAAAAGCAGAGACTCAAGCACAGGGCTGGCCAGCAGACTAGCTGTACACAGGGAGCTGTCCCTGATGAAGACAGGCACCCACAGCCCTTGGGACACTCAGCACAAAGAAGACAATTTCCAGATGCACACATTAGTGGGGAAGGAGCTAACACACTGCCACCCCGGGGGTTCCTGGATTCCAGCCTGGCCTTGATGGAGCCTGACGTAGGTAATGATTCCTGATGGCTACTGGGGCTATGACTGCTGAGCACTGATACAGAAGCCATCAGGTTGCGCTGAGTTGAATCCTGCTATCCCATCTCCACATTACTACGTAAAATGTGAAAGCCAGTTTATCATGAGAAATGTCATTGTCAATTGTGATAGGCAAGGCTTCAGTATATCCCCTTCTTGGTGGAAGAAGCTGAGCTAGGATGCAGAGGTTGCCTAGGGATCTGCATTGTCCCGGCCGAGGTCGTCCCTAGACCTACCACGCCCCCAGAAATCCCACCTAAGACAGGAATGAGCCCCTGGGTCCTAGTTGGCCACCTTGGAAACGCTAACCTTCCCTGTCTCTCCTCGCCCTAATCGCAATCACAAACCCTCTGTTTTCATTGCCATTAACAACTCAGTTCTTCTTTATTACCCTATCCCTATGTTTTCACAGCATGTCATGTGTTCCCAACTACCCGGTTCTTTTTCTTTGGTTACATCTTGAGTTATATGACTCCTAATAAGTGTTCTTTAACTTCACCAATAAAATATACTGGATGGAGATTAACATTCAGGAAGGTTGGTGTAAGCATGTCTCCCCTCTCAACTATAATTTGTTGGCTCTTATTATCATTGTTCAGTCAATAAATATTTATTGAGCACATATTTTATTCCTTACATGACACTAGGTAGAGTAGACTCAAATGTCAATAAAATACTCATTTCATAAGTAGGGGTTCCTAGCCCAGGGAGGGAGATAATATGTAAATGAGCATAGATAACACAGATACCATAAGAGGAATAATGTAGTTTTGTCCAAAGAATGGAGTTCAGGAGAGTGTAAATGATGCCACCCAGAGAACTGAGCAAGGGAGTGAGTCATGGGAGAGGCAGCAACTTTGGGGTTGAAGCTGGAAAGATGAGCCCATCATTTCTAAGACACACTTTTTCACATTTTTACATTTCCAAACTGGTATGTATCATACCATCACTGGCAGCCAGGTAGGTGGGTAACCATGTCATAGTTGTTATCTGACACTATCAGGCACAATCAGGAAAGTGCTGGCATCAAGACCTGCAGAAGAGCGCACCTGGGGGGCTCAGTGGTTGAGTGTCTGCCTTTGGCTTTGGTCGGTCATGAACCCAGGGTCCTGGGATTGAGTCCCACATTGGGCTCCCCACAGGGAGCCTGCTTCTCCTTCTGCCTATGTCTCTGCCTCTGTGTCTCTCATGAATAAATAAATAAAATCTTAAAAAAAAAAAAAAAAAAAAAAAGACCTGCAGAAGAGGTGTCAGTAGCTTAGAAGAAAGTCCCAAAGAGGCTAGTAGAGCACTCTTAAGAACCATGATAATAGGAGCGCCTGGGTGGCTCAGTGGCTGAGCCTCTGCCTTTGGCTGAGGTCGTGATCCTGGAGTTCTGGGATTGAGTACCTGCAGGGAGCCTGCCTCTTCCTCTGCTTATGTCTCTGCCTCGCTCTGTGTGTCTCTCATGAATAAATAAATAAATATTTTTTTAAAAAAAGAAAGAAATGTGACAACACCCAGGCACCTGATGGCAGAGAGGATGATGCCCTACGGGAAACCAGAATTAAAAAGTGATGAAGGGGGATCCCTGGGTGGCTCAGTGGTTTAGCGCCTGCCTTTGGCCCAGGGCGCGATCCTGGAGTCCTGGGATCGAGTCCCATGTCAGGCTCCCGGCATGGAGCCTGCTTCTCCCTCCTCCTGTGTCTCTGCCTCTCTCTCTCTCTCTCTCTCTGTGTGTGTCTATCATGAATAAATAAAATCTTTAAAAAAAAAGTGATGAAGGATAAGAGTGCACTTGTGCTGAGCACTGAGTAATGTATGGAAGTGCCGAATCACTATGCTGTGCACCTGAGACTACTCTAACACTGCACGTCAACTATATTGGAATTAAAATTATAAACTTGATTTTAAAAAATAAGTGATGAAGGGCCACCTGGGTGGCTCACTGGTTGAGCATGTGCCTTCAGCTCAGGGCATGATCCCAGAGTCTCGGGATTGAGTCCCACATTGGACTCCCTGCACGGAGCCTGCTTCTCCTCCCTCTGCCTATATCTCTGCTCTCTCTCTCTCTCTGTCTCTTGCAAATAAATGAATAAAATCTTTTAAAAAATAAATAAATAAGTGATGAAAAGATAAAACTCTTATGCAATTAGATAATGTGATGACCGCACAACCTGTGAGTAAACAAAGACCCCCTAAATTGTACACTTGGAAAGGGTGAATCTTCTAGCTCAACTTTTTTTTTAAGCGGGGAAAACAACTGGGGAAGATTAGAGATGTTTTGGAAGTGGATGGCAGTGATGGTTGCACAACAATATAAATGTACTAAATGTCACTGAACTGTATACTTACAAATGGTTAAAATTGTATGTTTTATGTTACATATATTTTTTATCACAATAAAAAATGTGGGGGGACAGATCCCACTATGAAACTCTTCCTCATCTATGCACAAAACTATATGCTGATCAACTTTCACCTCACCAGGAGTTCTGTGCAAATTATGTCCAAATGAGAGGATCTCTGTGTATTACAGCTACAGGTGATTTAAGAGTAAAAATGAATGCAGGAAGTTGTGAAATCAATAAAATATAAAGCTAATCATTATGAACTTCCCCAGATAGCAATAAGAGAGGTAGAGGTGGATGCCAAGTATTTCTTGGGGCAAAATCCTAAAATTCTGGGTTGACCACACATGTTCAGACCAATAAAACCACTTGCTAGAGCGCCCCCAGCAGGTGCTGAAGTCAGCATCTGGCTCTCAGTAGCCAGCCCCTTTTTACCTCCTCTCAAATGACCACAGCAGGGGCCTCACACCAGAGCCTAAAAGCCTGGAGGACCAGAGCAGCAATTGTGACAGTAACAAAGATCAGACTTGCAAAGTTGCAAAGAACTGGTCCCAGGTCTTCCTTCTAGAAGCAGAGGACCAACTCCCTATCATTCCCTCCTCCAAGCAGTCCATGCAGCCCATCTCTGGACCATCCCTACAGCCAAGTGCAGACATGACATGTCATTCCCAACCTTATAACAGCAGTGTTTCTCTATCCAGCTAGCATATCCACCTGCTGTGAGCTCACTATCAAACCAAGAGCCACAGTGA